>NC_090928.1:234151466-234454496 GCF_040938575.1 Ambystoma mexicanum | reverse complement strand
ACATAAATAAGTAAAAACCCCAAAAACACCCACTACACGTGCAGCAGGCACACCCTAACAGCAGGCTGCCAAACAACTGCACCCTCACTCCACACACAAATGAAAGCACCTCCAAGGCCCCGACCCAAATCACCCTCAGGTACCACCCCAATGCATGTGATACATTGCCATTCCAATTCCCACAGACCCATTAATAACGCTCGCCCTCCTTTACTCCACCACAGGGTCCGATCCAAACGACGAGCTCCAGGACACCCCTACCAGCACACCTGCAAAGAGGGCCAAGACCGACGGCCAAAGACCCTCCACCTCAGCTGCACGCATCAAGACACGGCAGCAGCACATATCAAGTGGCAGCACACAGGAGGGAACATCAACACGCACCCCAGCAGCCAGCATGCCCACAACAGCACCACCACAGGTCCCCCCAATGGATGCCACAGAAGGTACTGCCTCTGGTGGCAGCCGCACCATAGGTGACACCCCATTAATGGCAGCATGCTCCGACACAGACGACGGGGATGTCGAAGTCAGATCCATCCATGACCTGTCCCAATCCCCCTGTCTGTTCCATCCCGTACACCATGAGGATACCACGCAGGGGCACCCACAAGACGACGACTGGCCATCCCCCACAAGCCCTGTGGCAGGGCAACATGAGGCGAACAGCCCCTCTGTGACACCACCGCAAATGGCCATGGCCCAGCAGAGGCAACAGTCCCTCGACCAGTTAATCGTGCAACAGCAGCAACTGGCCACGCTCCTCAAGGACCATGCCGATGGATGTGGGGGCACTAAGGCAGACATAGAAACATCAACTGAGACACTTAGGGCACAAATGGAGAGTAGCACCGAGAGCCTGAGAGTCCAAATGGAGAGTAGCACCGAGAGCCTGAGAGTCCAAATGGAGAGTAGCACCGAGAGCCTGAGAGTCCAAATGGAGAGTAGCACCGAGAGCCTGAGAGTCCAAATGGAGAGTAGCACCGAGAGCCTGAGGGGGGAACTGCATGCGACGTCCAAAGACGTATGTGCCGAACTTGCCGCAGTGCGCCGTGTGCTCACTGAGCTCTCACAAACCCTTAGGGACATGCATGGACGTGAGCAGGCAGAGACATCATCCGTTGCAAGTTCCGTCCAGGGCAGCCCCCAACGTAGATCTGGGAGGAACCTGCGCTCCACAGGCAGGGGTGCCCCTGATACCCGCAGAGGGGGCTTGCAATAGCGACTGCCCACTGACAATGAGCATCTTTGGACACTGGTGTTCGGGGGGGAGGTAGGAGGGTGGAGGGGGTGTGTTGGGCTCACTTGGGTGGCGGGTCGATAGGGTGTTCAACATGATATCACATATGCCATAAACAATGCACGATCAAACAATGAGATGTGTGGACAATGATCTTTGTGTACTAGGCCATCATAGGCGTACAGTCCATATTGTGCATGTACCAGACACACACAGTGCCACGAGTCCCGTGTCCATGTATCAGCCACCAGGCGTGAGTGCTAGAAGCATGCATCTATGAGATGCTGACGAATTTCACGGCCCTCCTGTGCCTCGCAGACTCCTTGAGGTGCTGCCACATCCCCACCCTCATCATGACCATCTTCAGGTGCTTGCAGTTCTGCGTCAGGGGGCATGGGCACATTTCTACGTACGCACATGTTGTGGAGCATGACACATGCCATCAACATCTTTGCAACCTTCTCATGGCGGTACAGGAGTGCCCCGCCAGACCTGCTGAGGCACCGGAAACGGGTCTTCAGTAGGCCGAATGCCTGTTCAATGACTACACGGGTACGTGAGTGGGCATGGTTGTAGTCCTCCTCATGCTGGTCCCGTGGGTTCCGGACTGGTGTGAGGAGCCATCTCTTCAGTGGATATCCGGCATCACCTGTATGTGGACGATAAACGAATTATGTGGAATGCCATTGCTACGTACGCACCCCCCCCCCCTTCCTGCCAGGTCATTGCCGCATCACATACCCCACATCATCATGCATGAAATGAGACTCACCGAGTAGCCAGGATCTGTTCCCTGCGTGTCGCTCCATGTAGCGTGGTATTGTAGAGTTCCTCAAGACCATAGAATCATGGGTTGATCCAGGGAATCGGGCACAACAATGTGTAATGATCCTGTTGGAGTCACACACCATTTGTACATTCAGTGAATGAAATTGTTTTCGGTTGCGGTACTGGGCCTCCATGGCATGTGGGACGACCAATTCCACATGGGTGCAGTCGATGGCACCAATGCAACCCGGTATGCCGCCAAGTGCATGGAATCCCACTTTTGTGTTGGTTGTTTCCTGCTCCGAGCGTGGTAGAGAGATGTAGTCGTCTGCGTGCTGCAGGAGGGCATCGAGCACTTGCAATAGTGTCCGTGAGAACAGTGGCTGAGAAATGCCATGCAACTGTCCGACTGTGTGCTGGTAGGTGCCTGTGGCCAGGAAGTGGAGTACAGACACCACCTTCAGTAGGGGTGGGATGGCGGTTGGGCTATCTATCATGCTGACAAGGTCAGCCTGTGTCATGTCCACAATGGCGGCTATGGTGTCCCGGTCCAAACGGTAGAGGGTGTGGATCTGCTCATCAGTGAGGTTGAACGGATGTGCTCGGAGGCGTGGGATTGCGGGCTGCCTGCGTGGTGGTAGTGGCTGTGCTGGCAGCCCTTGCTGGCCCTGCCTTGCCCTCCTCCTCCTCCTGCGTCTCCTCCGTGCGGCCGGTTGTAGTTGGTGTTCGTCTTCTTCTTGGAGTTGGAGTACTTGCAGTGCTATCAGGTCCCCCAGGGCCAACATCGCGAGTCCTGCCGGTAGCATTTCGGAGTGGGTGTGGTTGTGGGAGGAGACTGGGTGTGCAATTTATGTGTTTTCAGGCTGTATGGCCTCCACCTGTGGTGATTCATTCCACCTGTGCAAGCTGCTCTCCCCTTTGGGCGAGCACGTCCCGCACACAACGCTGCAATTCGGGGAATGGCATCTTGCTATTACAATCATGTATTAGTACCCGATGGCCGTGTAACATTGGTTGATATGTTCATTCGGCTATGGTCCCATTGTTTCACATGCATTCTTTGCAGTCGCGAACAGACTTGTGAAGGGTCAGTGGAACGTAGTACTCGAGTAACGGTGGACCCTCATGCATCACTGTACCGAGGTTCACCGACGGGCGGGGCCTCCCATTTGTGAGTGAAGGCAGTTGCCATTTTCACACACAGCCGCACTAGATGGATTAATTTGTGATTTCAAGCGGCCACAGATGCCTTTTCGACGTGATGTTGCAAATGAGGAATTCGAAGGGCGGCGCTTTCGGTCTTCAGCTAGCGGCGAGGAGATGCCCACAGGTCTGACTGCAAATATAACATTCTATTGTTCAGTGTCCTTGGGACAGGGGCCATGGCGGGGATGCAATGATTGATATGAATAGTTTGGGATGCGCAATAGCGAAGTGGATGATGAGGCCGGACGTTCCCAAATACATGTTACTTCACAACACTGGAATTACGGGCTGGGGCACAGTGGATTTTGCAGGCTGCATAACGCACAGACTCAATGGAATTCTCACATGTTATGTGAGTATGGAAACAGGCGTTATCATTACGGGATGAGGGAATGATGAATGGATGCATGGACAGATGATTTGATACGGTGTTTGCCATGTACAGGGCTTCTTGGAATCTGTCCGCCTCCCCTGCGCTATGTGATGCAGGGCTGCCATAGTGGGACCATCGTCTATCTGGCCTTGTTGAGCCCTCCCTGTCTCGACGCGCCTTCAGACACTTGTGTCCATGCACGTTACCAATCCCATCTGATGGATTCTGTTTTCACAGACGCATGCACAGGTACACTCGTTTGTGATGGTGTTTTCACCTCGATATGGATAGTTATGAGTCGCAAGTGGTTTTGGGGTGGTGATGATCCTTTGGAGTGGGCTAGCATGCATATGGCTGTGGATCTAGTGTGATCATTGAAGTGAGTTGTTCGAATGTAGTTCTGATGGCCATTCTATTCTTTTTCTTTTCTTTTGGTTGACAGGTATCTCCTCCCCTTTTGCCACTGCCATCTGTATGCCACTCCTGCAGATGGGTTTTACTCCCGACACCTGCTGCTTCGTGTTAATCAGTGGAGCAGCATTACGATCTTATGGGACGATCGCCAATGGGCCACATGCCCTTACGCAGTACTAGTGGCTCGGAGCAACATTTCGGCCTTTCAGCTGGACTAGTGCCTCCCTATTGGGACGGCCCTGCGGTTCTAGGCGCTTCCATGTTGCCTTTTCGTACGAGAATGTAGCCCCTGTGTACCATGAAGGAACAGGGCGTCACACAAGAAGTAGCTGGTCATTTATTGCGGATGCAGCCCACAATGGTGAAATGTGTTTTGGAGTTCATGGCCTAATGGCTGTATGGGCTTGGTGAATTTGTTGTGCATTAAATTTCTATTCTGATATGGGCCGTGTAGCGTTCTTCTTTGCAAGTGATGTGGCATATTCCTATTTGGGGAGCGATGTATTGTGAGGAGATCTGCATTGGGTTCCAGCTTCGGAGTATAGTTGCGTGGTACTGTGCTGGGCGCGTTTGCCTACGAAGCCCAGTGAGGTCAGGGGTGAGGGCTGCCAATATGACTGTTTGAATGATGTCATGCTCAGGGGCGGGGGATTAGGTTTTGTGTAACAGATGCCGGTCAGCCAGGTGGATTGGTGGAATGATGTGATTATCGGAATATTGCTGGTCACAGGTGCCTGTGTTTGCGTGCGTTTCTTGGTGGGAGACTGAGGTCATGTCCATTGGTATAGCTTCTGTATTCGTGCCATCTGTGCCCTGCAGCTCCCATTGGCCCCTCTTGTGATTCTTTTGTTCGTTGGCATGCATGGGTGACTTGTACATTTCACTGGTTGCATTTGCACCTACGGGGAGTTGTACTATGTGGCCAGGGAGCGGTGTACAGGCACTCCGTGGGGCCGTTTACGGTTGATTCGCGATGCCGTACTTCTCACCATGGCGGAATGGTACTTTCCGCCGTGCTTGATGGCGTTAAGTACATGTCCGCTAGGGTCGGAATTCGCGTACCCTTGCGCCATGGTGCTAATTACGGTTTGGCATGGCGCGCGCGCGCGTACTTGGTGCAGTTAGCGTTGGCGTTCACTACGGTGTCGCTAATGGCATCGTACTTTACGGTGACGGGTCATAGTCGCACCGAGCGCTATTCGATGGCGGTATTGCATTTCCGCCATCGTTTTTCGATTTCCGCCAGGGTCGTAATGAGGGCCAATGTAATCACTTTTCCTTGACAATTCACTCCCCCCCCCCATGCAATGTAAGAAATGGAAGGAGAGCACACAGTCTTCAAGAATCCCAACAAAATGCAATACGAAATGCAGTTCCCCCCAGCAAGCTTAGAGGAAAACAGGTAGAAGTTTGAAACACAGGCCCAAAAGGTTTTAAATGGGATGATAATGAAGTGAGAAATGTGCTAAAAATGCTTTTAATTCCCGCTAGAGGTTCAGGGTGGGTGATATCTAGTGTATATTAGTTCAGGCTCCTCACTTTAGCAATGCTCTATGAGTAACCAGCAGGTTAAAACGAATTTTAGCAAAGGAAAGCAAGAAACTGCTGATTTTTTACACGCGGCTGAAATTGTGCAAAATGTCAAATCGCGGCAAATTTAATCACGTGCGTCGAGCGTAATTACAGAGGCCCTATAGCAGGTCGGTTCTAGGTACGTTGGAAAGCCTAGAATCTTAGCTTTAAGATAAAAGTTAAATTTCGCTCCTAGCATAAACGGTTCCGGAGATACGGACGATTTTGGGAAGGTAGT
Source organism: Ambystoma mexicanum (assembly GCF_040938575.1). NCBI lineage: Eukaryota > Metazoa > Chordata > Amphibia > Caudata > Ambystomatidae > Ambystoma > Ambystoma mexicanum. The sequence goes on along the minus strand of NC_090928.1, from coordinate 234,448,685 downwards.
TTTTCGGATTTGAAATTTAAAAGTTCAAAATGACAGGTGACAGTTTTCAGCTTTAAAAAGGACAGAATGACACACACGATTCCTATGAGGTATTTCTAAATAGGTAAAAATAGTTTTAATTAGATTATTTTAAACTAAGAGATTAGTCTGGCACATTCCTAGAGTACTCACACTATCTTTTGAACAGGAATGGCTTTGTCACCGATCGGGTCAGGATTGGCTGGACTTCTGCTAGCGGTTCTTCACAGCGGTCTGGTCTCTGGTTCTGCTCTCAGCACTGCACAGTTCTGGTCTCTCTGGATCTCTGGTCTCTCTGGATCTCTGGTCTCTCTGGATCTCTGGTCTCTGGAGGTTGATGGATTTGAAGTCTGGAGTCTCCCGGCAAAGCGTCCCGCAAGAAAGTGGAAAGTGAATGTCCCTATCTGTCCTGCACTGTCTGCGTTTATGTGTTTAGAAAGTGGGTGTGTGCGTGGCATAACTGAGCCTGCCCCTCTCTACTTGTCATTGGCCCAATTCTACCCTCTCCCATGATTGGGGGAAGGAAATGGATTGTCATCATGATGAGGTCTGTTTATGGGTCAGAGGATCCTCCCCTGGTCAATTTGCCCACAAATCTATATTTGATTTAAATACATATTTGACCAGATACACAAGTGGTTGACATTACATGTACATATTACAGATGAATTAAGACAGGTCTCTGTTCAAGCCCCATGTTCCTGCGAGCTGGGATTCAGAAATGACAACATTTTGCGCTTTTTGGTCGGTTTACCAATATCGGACATTTACCAAAAATTACACAAATGTGCGCAAGGAGTATGGACATTAATTGATGAAGTGTCAGATTTTTAACATGCAGACATTTGGAGTAAGACCCTATTTTCCACTGACAACCCCCCAGAATACACCACATGGTCCCAACACCTCTTAAAATGTGCACGGAAAAATCCCAAGAATAATGATATTATTTATATAATTTTGACCAGTCCGCACTATGAGTTATCTATCTTTTTAAAATTATGCCCTGGTCAAAAAAGGGTGTGGCTTCCCACATCACATGGTGGAATAACTGGTTTATCCACTTCCCCCAAGCTCAGCTTGCTAGCAGAGGCACTGCCCCTCCCAGTTTCTCCCAAGAGGAAGCCACTTTACGCCCCCCCCCCAATATAACATTTACCTGAGTCCAGGACAGGGCTTTGTTCAACTTCCTGCAGTCCCTAGGTGCTCCTCCCCTAACCCAATCAGAGAGGTGTCATCTCCTTTTGGCAGGGGCAGCAGGATGCAGCTAGGCCTGGGAAGAGTGGCTGAGCAGGTTTCTCCTGTCGGGGGTAGTTGTCAGGCAGAATTCAGCTAAATGTCACTTTAGTTCCCAGTTTAAATCAAACTTACAATTTTTACACATGCAGCTAGAATGCTGATTCTAAGTTCAAAACCATGACATTTAACAGTTGCAAACTATGTGACACTCAAAAGTAGGTCACTCATTTAATTTAAACATTTCGATTTTAGTGGTTTTAAATCCAGTTTCAATTAAGCTGCTGACATCCACAGCTCAGCCAGTTTTGTTATTAACATTGTTTTGGGCTCTTCATCTTTCCAGATTTAGTATGCACGCAAGAATTCATTCTGCCACATATCTGCTGGTGTTCAGTGAGATTTTTGGATATCTCGCAAGGTTCGAAATGGGCATTCTGAGCTTGCATTCAGAGAAACAAAGGGTGAATTTTAAAGTGATTATTAGCTAACAGGCACTGCTGTTTTTCTCTTTGGCACCCCATTTCACCCATGGCTCTTCTGACCCAGCACGCTTGCACTGGTGGGTGGCAGGTCAGCCGATTATTTTGGTGTGCGCACAACTGCGCAGTTCTCCTGGACTCTGGGATGGAATGATGGGCGCGACAGCTCATCCCCACATCTACCCAGTCTATTGGTTCAACATGGGTCAAAACCCTTGACAAACCCCCCCGCCCGACTGCGCTTTGATTGAGTCGAGGGGAAGTCGGGTGCAAAGGGTGTTTTGATCCACACGCTGGTATGTCCGCATCCTCTTCTCCCAATTCTGTAGATGGCACAGTTCTGCATCTTTTCCTCCATCCGGTTGGATCGATCGGTTCTCCTCGCCGGTCCTGATGGGAATATTGGGCGGTACCCCGGGCCCCTCGGATCTTTGCTTCCGGTCCCCGGTCGTCCTCCTTGGCCAGTCTCCAGGTTTTCTTTCTCCTAGGATGATAAAGCAAAGCGGCAATACACATTCTTAGACATTTTTCCACCACTATTAATGGTGTGGAGAACATATACATTTTATAAATCAGAAGATATGAACATATACATATATATTTTTTTTAATTAGGAGACAAGAACATATATATTCAAGAATCACAGGATTTTATATGCTATATTGTGGAATATTTTAGGGTTGTAACTGAATTACTCTGGAGCGCCCCCCTCTGGGATTCCAGTGGATTCCTCCAGTTGTTGCAGAGTGTGCCTGGGATGGCAACACTTCAGCTGATTAATGTGGACACACTTATCTTCCCCTTCCGCCAAATTACCTTTGGGGATGCGGATTTTGTAGGCAACAGGGGAGATCTTGTCTATAATTTCAAAGGGTCCCTTCCATGTAGGCAAAAATGTTCTCTGTTTGGCCTGGTTCCTTTGAAAATTATATAGATAGACCCGGTCTCCCACATCATATTCCTTCCTGGTGGTTTTCAAATCATAGTGCGTTTTCATACTCTCAGCTGATCTTTCTAGATTCCACTGAGCATAGGCAAAAGCATGTTGGAGGTGTTTCCTTAAATTCTCCACATACTCATGAGTTGTGGAGGCATTTATCAACGTTTGCTCTTGGGTTCTGTAGAGCAAATGCTGGGGAAGCACCATCTTGCGTCCAGTCATCAGCTCAAACGGTGACATTTTAGTTGCAGATGACGGATGATGGGGTAGATCTGATGGCCATTAGGACCAGAGGTAATCGGATATCCCAACTTGGCCCAGAATCTGCCACAAACTTTTTTAAGATGCTCACAATGGTTCGGTTGTATCTCTCCACTGCCCCAGAAGAAGCTGGCTGCCCCAGAAGAAGCTGGCCTGTAAGCAATATGTAGCTTCCTTTTGACCCCCAGTATCCCCCACATCTTGGTCATTACCTCGCTGGTGAAATGGCTACCTCTGTCTGACTTAATCCTTTGAGGTAGACCAAAACGGGAAAAGATGTGGTTAATCATCAGGGCAGCTGCTGTTTCTGCCTTGCAGTTTGGGGCCGGGAGACATTCCACCCACTTGGTAAGCAAGCATGTAACGGTCAACATGTACTTGTTTCCTCTAAACGAGCGAATTACAGGGCCTACAAAGTCGATTTGCAAATCTGACCATGGCAGTGTCATCCCCCTCTTTTGTTGTCCAGGAAGAGAGGTGAGAGGAATACGGTAATTCTCCCCCCTTCCTGCATTTAGTTCATCAAAGGCCCTTTTGGACAGAAGGGTAGCTTGGGATCCAGTGTCCACCAGTGCCAAAATTGTACCCTGCCCCTGTACGTGTACCGGGGCATAGTATCTTCCCTCCTTCTCCTCAAGGGGGCACAGATAATGCATATTTTTGGACAACCGGTGGGCTAATTTTCTGGTTTTGGACATTGCTAGCGAAGAGATTTGGGCAGAAATCTGTGGAGAGCCTGGGGAATCTGAAAGAAAAAGTTGGCAACTGGAAATGGTTTCGGGTTCTGGGCTGCCCCCCCCCCTTTTTGGAGGCAGTCATCCGGATATTGGTATTGTTGGTTCTGGGATAGAATGATGGGCAGCGACAGCTCAATCCCCACATCTACCCAGTCTATTGATTCGGTTTTAGGTTCCCCTGGTTCCAGTTCTGGGCCGCCCCTGCCTTTTTGGAGGCAGTCTCCAGGATGGGTTTGAACCAGGGGTTTTTGGTTTTGTTGGTTCTGGGATAGGATGATGGGCGGCAACAGCTCAATCCCCACATCTACCCAGTCTGGATTGGAATCTCTTGGGACCCATTTTTCCTTTGGAGGAGTTCCCCCATCTCTGAAGGAGAAGATCCTTTCCCCAGGATCCTCTTGGGATCCCTCTCCCTCAAATTGGAAGACCTTCTCCACAAAGTGGGTCTGTTTGGGTCCTTTGTTTCTCCTACCCCCCCCTCTGCTCCTTGGGAGGCAGGCTTTCAGGGGTAGGAGATTTTGTTTCCGGTTCCTGGTTTTCCAGGGGCTGTTTACAAGTTGGGAAGGAAGCTTCCTCCAAGGCTTTACACCCCTCTTCCCCTTGTGCCTCCTCCCTGGGAACCGGTGGGTTATCGGGGGCTGCCCCCGTCATTGTTCTGGAGCACCAGGCCCAGAGTTTGGGGCATTCTGCTGTGGCATGCTCATCTGAGGGTTCTGTTGAGCCCTCAGTATGTGACCCAGATCCCGTGCCATATTTTGGACCTGACGCTCAAGTTGTGAAACCCGCTCAGGCTGATACGGGGCTCTATTTTCTCCCCTGGGCTGATCCCGGGAAGGGTAGCTATCCCTTCTCTGGTAATACCCCGGATTGGGAAGATTTTGGTACCCCTCTACCCTTGGCCTCCCCTCTCCCGGATTAGGTTGTCTGGGCTCAGGGAATTGGGGAAAGAAGGATGGATGGTTTTGGGGTTGGAAATTGGGTGGATACCTGGGAAAAAAGTTCTGCCCAGGATTTGGTGAATTTCTGCCCTCCTGGGGGAAGTTAGGAGGGAAGTTCCCTGGGTCAGGTGCTTGGCTGGATCCCCCCCCTTGGGCTGGAGGAGTCCACACATAACCCAAGATGGGTCGGTTTCCCTTGTAGCGGGGACTTACATAATCAGGGGAGCGGGGGACCCCATTTGTGGGACTACCTCCTCAACTCCCTGTCTGTGACTGGCCCGAGAGCCTTCTGGGCTGTGAATTATTTGGTGCAGGCAGGTTTTTAGGCCCCCCCCATCTCCAAATCTAAAACGGGGCAACCTTCTTTACCTCCGCCACCTTGGCAGCAGCAGGGGTGCTGTTGGTTTTGGGGGTTTTCTGCACATTACTTTTATTTTCTATGGGCTTCTGCACCTCATAGATCCGGGTAGCCTGTTCAATGACCCTGTCTAGTGACCTCTTCTCATGAAAATCTCTCACTAGCTGGGTCATGATGTATTTGGGCAAGGCATGGAAAAAAGTATTGACAAATTCTCTGCTGTCCGTGCGCACCATTCTGGTGGTCTGGGCAAAGGCACACTTCAATTCTTGCACGAATTCTTGTGGGGCCTGATCCTCCCCACATTGCAAATTGTAGGCTGCCTTGCGAGCCTCTTGAGGATTTCTATGAACAGAAAGATGTTTCAAGATGGCCGCCCTATATGCGGACCATCTTGAATGGTTTTGGTCCTCCAGTCCTGCAAAGAAACTGGAGTATTCTGGGGAGAATGTCCATTTGACGTACTGGATGCAGCTACTGCTGTCCTTCAAATGGAAAGTCTCCATCATTTGCTCATAGAGCTCCAAGTGTTCCCAAAAAGAATACTTGGCGTTCTTATGATAAGGCGTGATGACACTCCTTATTGCCTTTATTTGTTTCAATGGGTCCTTAAGCAAGGCCCTTTTTGCCTTATTAGCCTTTTTGGTTCGGGTCACCCTGGTCCATTCATCCTCTGACTCCGAAGACTGCTCCCAGAGGTGCCCGTCTGATCTTCCAGGTTTTCCCGGATTCTGCGAGCCTGGGAATGCCTGGCAGAATGTGGGGACCTGGTCTCCTGTGTCCTGTAACACTCAGAGGAGTCTTCAGATCCCTCCTTGCTGCCAGGATTTGATGGGTACCCCCCACTGACCTAACTGGGCAAAGGTTTTCAGGATGCCCTTAATGGGCCTACTCTCCTGGAGTTCCCCACTAAATTGCACTGTGCTTGGGTGCCCATACCCGGATGCCCGCCCCTCCATTCCTGGGTGGTACTGGCCTATGAGCCCCATACTTTTGGCTGGATAGTAATCTGCCATCCCTGTGGCCCTGTGCTCATGTGCACCAGGGGACATGTGGGTGGCAGAGTCCACAGACTGAGAGAGATGAAGGCCTCTGGTACTAGGGCTTCTGAGGTTATGCTCAGGTGTTTCCCTTACCCAGCGACCTTCATCTCTGTCAGCCCCTGCTCCCTGTTGCAATGCAAGAGCCTGCGCTTTCAGTTCCTCAGTTAAGGCCTTACTAGACTCTATCAGTCTCTCCTGCATGGCTACCTGTTGCTGGAGCCTATTATTGTGCTGACAGAGAGCCTCATTCTCTCTCTGTGCCTCCTGATTGGTCCTGAAGTTCTGGGCCAGTCTCTGCTGCAGGAGGGTTACCTCCTGAGTCCCATCCCAACTGGCCTGCTCTTTTCTTGCCAGAGCCTCCTCTACCCTCCTGGTGTGATCTACCAAGCCCTGATGCTCCTTTTGGAGGTCACCCAGCCCCTGGAGGGCCAAGTGATTTTTTTCAATTTTTCTTTTTAAATGGCAGACTTCCTGGCCTAAGGTGTCCCTTTCCCGACTAAGAGCCTGCATCTGTGACGCCAGGTCGTCCCTCTGCCTTTGAAAGGCACCAGCTTTCTGGCATTCTTCATCAAACTCTGCCTGGGTATCCAGGTCTTTCAAAATCAATGTATTGCTTTCCTCTTTCTCTCTGTCTAGTTGGATTTGCAGGGTGGCTACCTGCTTTGTGCATGCCCTGTTGAAATTGATCTGTTGCTCCAGCTTTTTCTGGCACTGCAGTAAGGAGTCCAAACTGTCTTGGTGCTCCTTCTGCAAAGCCAGAATTCTGGTATCCTGGTCAGCCTTTTCCTGTTGCAGGATATCCATATCCTCCTTTATTTTAATGATGTACTGTCTACTATCATTTTCTGACTCCTGGCTCCTGTGCAGCCTCTGCTCAGAAGAGTCCAGATCAGATTGGGCCTTCTCTAACGCCACCTGTTGCCTATTTGCCAGATCTTGGCCTTCAGCACATTTGTCCTGTATGGAACCCATATATAAATATAAATATGCCGCTACCCTGGCAATCTTGTTGTGCTCATCTTTGGCCTTAGGGGCCATATATAGTTCACTCAGGGCCACATGTAATGGACCCTGATCTCTCCATATTTCTGACCCTGTTTCAGTGACCCGTTGCGCGATTGCCTGCAACCAGACCGTCTGGTCCTGGTGAGTCCACTCACCTCTCACAAATAGCTTATGTAAGAAGTGCTCTCTAGCTATTTTGATGTCTACCAGTGTCGTCATTCTGGAATTTGAGTTCCTTCCTGAGTTACAGAAGTTTGTATTTTATTTTGCAAAACAGACCGTTTCTTTAGAGCGTTCCTTTGAGGAGTGCTTTACAGTGTACCACAGCGTGGTGATCCGACCGGATGTATGTATCCCGTCAGTTAGCACACTGTATTAAGCTGCACAAGTGGTAATTCTAATCCAGAATCCCGGACGAGCCCCCACTTTGTAAGTGACTCCAATCAAGCAATCCCACTAAGTCACTGCCTTGTCTGGGATGCCCGAGGGAAGCCCTTATTTATGTATTGTTATGGCAAGTTATAATCTGGATGATGAACCCTTGTATAACACCCCTCTCTTAGAATCCCCCTTAACCCCACTGAGCCAAGAAGTAGGCTTGTTTTGCAAATTTAAAAGGTTTATTTGAAAAATTAAACAATATATATATATATCACACTTCTATAAATAAATTGATAATGGATAGCACACTTGTGAATATGAGCAGTAATCAGCAATAGGTAACCCACAGTAGCACAGTTCATGGTTACTTATGAATAGGAAAAGAAGAATAAGGTGGCAGAGAATGCTTTATATGGTTCAAGGAAATGCAATGATGAATGAAATGCAGTAGAGAAAATAACTTGATAAGGCTTCAACAAAAGACAATGTAATCACTTTTCCTTGACAATTCACTCCCCCCCTATGCAATGTAAGAAATGGAAGGAGAGCACACAGTCTTCAAGAATCCCAACAAAATGCAATACGAAATGCAGTTCCCCCCAGCAAGCTTAGAGGAAAACAGGTAGAAGTTTGAAACACAGGCCCAAAATGCTTTGAATGTGATGACAATGAAGTGAGAAATGTGCTAAAAATGCTTTTAATTCCCTCTAGAGGTTCAGGGTGGGTGTTATCTAGTTTATATTAGTTCAGGCTCACTTTAGCAATGCTCTATGAGTAACCAGCAGGTTAAAACGAATTTTAGCAAAGGAAAGCAAGAAGCTGCTGATTTTTACACGTGGCTGAAATTGTGCAAAATGTCAAATCGCGGCAAATGTAATCGCGTGCGTCGAGCGTAATTACAGAGGCCCTATAAGGAGTAGCAGGTCGGTTCCAGGTTCGTTGGAAAGCCGAGAATCTTAGCTTTGAGATAAAATTTCGCTCCTAGCACAAACGGTTCCGGAGATACGGACGATTTTGTGAAGGTTGTTTTTCGGATTTGAAATTTAAAAGTTCAAAATGACAGGTGACAGTTTTCAGCTTTAAAAAGGACAGAATGACACACACGATTCCTTTAAAATAGTTTTAATTAGATTATTTTAAACTAAGAGATTAGTCTGGCACAGTCCTAGAGTACTCACACTATCTTTTGGACAGGAATGGCTTTGTCACCGATCGGGTCAGGATTGGCTGGACTTCTGCTAGCGGTTCTTCACAGCGGTCTGGTCTCTGATTCTGCTCTCAGCACTGCACAGTTCTGGTCTCTCTGGATCTCTGGTCTCTCTGGATCTCTGGTCTCTCTGGATCTCTGGTCTCTGGAGGTTGATGGATTTGAAGTCTGGAGTCTCCCGGCAAAGCGTCCCGCAAGAAAGTGGAGAGAGAATGTCCCTACCTGTCCTGCACTGTCTGCTTTTATGTGTTTAGAAAGTGGGTGTGTGCGTGGCATAACTGAGCCTGCCCCTCTCTACTTGTCATTGGCTCAATTCTCCCCTCTCCCATGATTGGGGAAGGAAATGGATTGTCATCATGATGAGGTCTGTTTATGGGTCAGAGGATCCTCCCCTGGTCAATTTCCCCACAAATCTATATTTGATTCAAATACATATTTCCCAGATACACAAGTGGTTGACATTACATGTACATATTACAGATGAATTAGGACAGGTCTCTGTTCAAGCCCCATGTTCCTGCGAGCTGGGATTCAGAAATGACAACATTTTGCGCTTTTTGGTCGGTTTACCAATATCGGACATTTACCAAAAATTACACAAATGTGCGCAAGGAGCATGGACATTAATTGATGAAGTGCCAGATTTTTAACATGCAGACATTTGGAGTAAGACCCTATTTTCCGCTAGCAACCCCCCAGAATACACCACAGGGTCCTAACACCTCTTAAAATAGGCACGGAAAAATCCCAAGAATAATGATATTATTTATATAATTTTGACCAGTCCGCACTATGAGTTATCTATCTTATTAAAATTATGCCCTGGTCAAAAAGGGGTATGGCTTCCCACATCACATGGTGGAATAACTGGTTTATCCACTTCCCCCAAGCTCAGCTTGCTAGCAGAGGCACTGCCCCTCCCAGTTTCTCCCAAGAGGAAGCCACTTTACGCCCCCCCCAATATAACATTTGCCTGAGTCCAGGACAGGGCTTTGTTCAACTTCCTGCAGTCCCCAGGTGCTCCTCCCCTAACCCAATCAGAGAGGTGTCATCTCCTTTTGGCAGGGGCAGCAGGATGCAGCTAGGCCTGGGAAGAGTGGCTGAGCAGCTTTCTCCTGTTGGGGGTAGTTGTCAGGCAGAATTCAGCTAGTTCCCAGTTTAAATCAAACTTACATTTTTTACACATGCAGCTAGAATGCTGATTCTAAGTTCAAAACCATGACATTTAACAGTTGCAAACTATGGGACACTGAAAACTAAGTCACTCATTTAATTTAAACATTTCGATTTTAGTGGTTTTAAATCCAGTTTCAATTAAGCTGCTGACATCCACAGCTCAGCCAGTTTTGTTATAAACATTGTTTTGAGCTCTTCATCTTTTCAGATTTAGTATGCACGCAAGAATTCATTCTGCCACATGTCTGCTGGTGTTCAGTGACATTTTTGGATATCTCGCAATGTTCGAAATGGGCATTTTGAGCTTGCATTCAGAGAAACAAAGGGTGATTTTTAAAGTGATTTTTAGCTAACAGGCACTGCTGTTTTTCTCTTTGGCACCTCATTTCACCCATGGCTCTTCTGACCCAGCACGCTTGCACTGGTGGGTGGCAGGTCAGCCGATTATTTTGGTGTGCGCACAACTGCGCAGTTCTCCTGGACTCTGGGATGGAATGATGGGCGGCGACAGCTCATCCCCACATCTACCCAGTCTATTGGTTCAACATGGGTCAAAACCCTTGACAGCAAGCACCATCAATTGCTGCTCAATCCTCTTGTTGCAATAGCCTGTCTATTCTTTTGATTGATGGCAATCGTTTTGCTAATCTTTATCTTTTATCACTGTTATCTTTTCAACTCTTCACAATTCTATAGCTCCTCAATATTTTACTCAACAAACACCATTTAGACTAGTCAGACATTACACTATATAAAACACTCTGATCACCTCTTCCCTCGCCTTTACTTTTTCCCCTGTACAGGGTTTGAAACATTACCTTACAAGGTCCTGGCCTGTGTGTTTTCTATTTCAACTCCCGCTGGAGTTGAAATGACTCCTTCCATTTCCCTTGAATTAGGACTCTTAGGCAGCCTCTCTTTTTCTTCACAATATTTCCCCATTACTCAAAAGTATCACAATCCCGTCCCTTTATTTGCCATTCCCCTTAGTCTACTCACCATTCGTTAATCAACTCGAGACTGTCGGTATGAACTCCTCCTCCAATCCGACCAATTTGCCTTCCATCTGCAGAGCGCCCATGGAAACCGAGCAGGGATTTCTTCAAAGGGGGACCTGCTCACTGTCTTGGTTCTTCTTGCAAGTTTATTTCTATTTGGCCGCTCTCCACGGGAAACTCCACGGTCTTCCAGCTAATGGTGGAGGATGCCCGATCATCTGAAAATCTGGAGCTGAACTAGTTTGGATCTTTAAACCCTCTGCACCGCTACCACGTGATCCTAGGGCCCTTTCCGAATGTGCATGTAATGGATGGGATCACACAGAATATCTCCAAGTTCAAATACCTGAACAAACTGAAGATAGCACAGTACTGTTTCATTAACAATTATCTAAAACAGGGAGTTTACAACGAACATCAACGGATGTACGCTCAGGTTTTCTCAGCGATCTTCACCCAAGTCATAGCTTTTATATCAAAAATATGTCAGAGGTGACGTCGTACTACGTGGTAATAATGAAAAACCTACTAAGGGTCGGGATTGGCTTGCAGGGAACATCTATATATATTTTCAATAGGAACTAGGATTTTGATTGGCTGCCCGCTGTCAGGTGGACAACATATGCCTACCTCTAAAACATGTCATCTTCAGAAACATTTAGATACATAGTTTCTCATTGGTTTTCAAACTATAAGGTCCTTAGTTATATGGACCACTTCAATTGGTTGGCATGCTTATGCCTGGTCTGGAACATTTGGTTCACTTAGCAGCACGTCATCCTTGGCTTACGTGACAATAGACCACGATTAGGTCCATTGCTGCAGTTTTTAAATGCTTTAAATAAATTAGACTTTGCACTCTTGGTGTTCTTTCTTTGCACCTTAACAATGGATGATTAATTATTCGCACGTTCACTCCTTTCCAGAATAGATAGCTGACCGTATCTGCTTCAGTCTTGACCCCAGGCCAGACAACCTCGCCATGCAGCTCCACGATTCAGCTTATTCTTGCTGCGACACAGTTTTCCCTTCCCACTTCATGGATCCTGGCTTACTAAATTCATGACACCGATGTCCAGCTTCTATACAATGGCGGCTTCGCCTGTATTTCTATTTACTTCGTATAGCCAGCTTCTATGATGAGTTAGTCTACCTTGCGTTTCAGCATCTGTACACTTATTGAACTATTGATTCTCTTCAGTATTTCGTGCATGTGTCATCGTCATCTTCGTATTTAAAAGTTCACTTGATTCTTTACTTCGTCATTAGTTTCTGTAGGATCCCTACACCTTCTTCATCCGGTATCTCGGGATGCTGTATATACTCTTTTGTGACGTCACTGGCTTCTTTTTCTCTACTCCCTCTCATATTCCTTCAGGGAGTTCCTCCCTTAAGTTGTCATCCCTTTGGGGATACATTCGATAGGGATGTCTCAATGAGTATCTTTTCTCGAACACACGCTGTGGTATTGGCACAATTGCAGGTGTCAAACATGGCACAATCTCAGGTCTCCAACATATGGGAGGTAGGGGAGCAGGGTTTCCTGCAGGGCATGCAGCTGCGCCTCTACACTTGCGATAGTTGGTTCTAGGTGCTGAGAGTCTACATGTACTTGTTTCAGATATGTGCTTTTGTTTATTACGGAAGGGAGGTGTGTCATGTCCTAATCTCCTGAGTGAATGATATACCTGTGAGAATGTTGATGAGTGCCCGGAATGTTTGCTTGTGAACAGTGTTCCAACTCAGGCAGTTGGAGAGAGCTACCCTGGGTGGTGGGTGCCAGTGGGTCCCCTCTGGGGCTCTATCCCATAAGTGAGCTACCCACATGTAACATATGAAATAAAGGAACTTGAGTGAACACACCTGCTGCCTTCCGGAACTTACTTTACAACACATTCTTCCAAAATATTAAAATCAGATGTTTTCTGGGTTTACAGCAGATGGTCAAAGAACACATTAGTCTGGCCGATGTCTGACAGACTGATAAACAGTGACAACAACTGGGACAGGTATTCTTGGATGTCCGGAGTATCTTTTCAGTTGACTCAAATGATTGTGGGCATGCAGCTATTCATTCAACAACAATATGCATGGGCCCTCAACAATATTGGTTGTATTTCGCATACATGGAATTTCTCACTGAGATTATCAGAAATATGGAGTCCTGTGTCACCTTTAACAACCCAGTACTGGGATCCTAAAACCCAATGAACACTGGAGACTTTGTGCTTACCTCAGGGAGTTGAATAAACGGGTCTACTTGTCAAGGTGGCCTCTTCCCTATATTGACCAAGTACTGGCGCAGATCTAAGGATCAAAAGTGACTTGACAAATGGTTATTGAACATTAAACGTGAATAGGGAAGATCAGTATATGCTTGCTTTTACCTTCAAGTGGCAACAATATACTTGGACCCTTCCCCTTCGGATACATCAATTCAGGAAGTGAGTTCAACATTCCTTCACAATGCCATGCCTGATCTGAGCGGAAGAGGAAACTTGGCCTATGTGGATGATCTGTTGATCAGAAGCTCAACTGTGGAAGAAATCAGATAGGTTCTTGCCCATTTGCAAAATTCAGGTACAAAATTATCCTTACAGAAAGCACAATGATGCAAAACCATAGTTACCTTTCTGGGTCATGCACTCACAGCCGAGGGTCTCAATCGCCAGAAAAAGAAGGTTGAGCCTTTACTCAAACTAAAGAACCCTACAACACTGCGTGAGTGGCACAGCTTCCTTTGACTGATACATTATAGTAGAAAATTGTCATGCTGCCGGCGTCTAGTCGCCGGTGGAGGCTATGGAACGCCTGGCGTTGGCGGCGCCATTAGGTCATCCATTGCTTTTCCCTATTCCTTTCCCAGGTTGCCGCTCTAGTCTTTCCTTTTCATTTTCCCGGCTTCACTATTTAAGCACCGCCCACTTCCGGGTTCGGTGCGTTGCAACTTTGTTTCTTTCCGAGTTGCTTGCTCCGTTGTGTTTTTCCTCGTTCCATATTGCTACCCTTTGATCTCCAGTCGGCGTCACTTTGCCGTTCGCCTTCTTTGTTTCTTTCCCTTCCGTGGCGCTCCGCCACTTTCTGGTTTTCTCTGTGCCCCTTGTCCTCCCCTACTCCTTCATTTTTCACTACTGGATCCTTCCAAGGACCTGCTTCGCTTTCCATCGCCTGCTCAAGACCCTCGATCCAGCCATCCTGCTTCTTACATCGGGTCTACTGAATTGCTGCACTTCGCTCTCTAAAAGCTACAGGATCGTGACTTTGTTCTCCGAGGGTTTTTTTAGGCATCCGCCTTTTTCCCTCTTTACCCGGTCCCTGCGGGAAGGAAGCCTCTTGCTTCCCTGCTTGGCAGGGAATCAGGGTGGCTTCCCACCGCGGACGACCATACCTCTTCTCAAAAAAGAAGAAGACTGGAAAAAAGGTATTCCGCCACGACACTTCGCCAGAAGACTCAGGTGAGGAGGAAGCCAAGGAGGTAGTTAACATCATAGATAAACCTACCGAGGTTCCGGAGGTTGACAGTTTGCAACGCCAACAGTTAAGAACCATGGCCTCACCTGAGCAGGTGCAAGAACTGCTAACTGCTGTACATAACCTCACTCAAGAGTTACAGGCAGTAAAGACGGAGAACACTACCCTTAGACAGAGGTTGGACCACTTTGAGCAGTCACGCAGTGATCTCCCTCCTATGCCATTATCCTGTGGCAAATACGACGGAACACCTAACAAATTTAAGGAATTCATGGAGGCTTGCGTGATCTATTTCACATTTAGACCTCAGTCTTACGCCTCAGACCAAGCCCGCATAGGGTTCCTCATTTCCAATTTGACCGGGAATGCCCTAGCTTGGGCAGCCCCTTTGGTAACCAGTGCCAGTCCTCTTCTTCAGGATTATGCTGGGTTTACCGCCCAGTTCAAACTTGCGTTTGAACAACAAGAGACTACCTTAATAGCCAGTGAACAGCTACTGGATATCCGTCAGGGAAGCATGGACCTTTTGTCTTATATTTCCCGATTCAAAAGGGTGGCGGCTGATGCGGGTTGGCAAGAGAATGCCCAATACACAATCTTTCGTCGAGGCCTCAGAGAAGACCTTAAGGATGAACTTGCTAGGGTTAGCCGCCCTTCTACACTCACGGAGCTTTGGGCCACGGTACTCCAGCTCGACTTTCGGTTATCGGAAAGACGGTCTGAGCGGCGGAGACAACGTGGTTTTCCCGTTACCTCTAACCCGGCTACGTCCTGTTCCGTTCCCTCGGGTTCGGTAAGAGACGAGCCCATGCAGATCGGAACTACCAGGGGACCGCTTGCCCCCGAAGAACGGAAGCGGCGCAGAGACCTCAATCTGTGCATGTACTGCGGTTCCAACACCCATATTCTGAGGGACTGTTCGGACGTACCTCCCCGCAGGTCGGGAAACGCCATACCTCGGAACTAGTAGGGACCAGTTACCGAGGGGGCTATCCTGGTCCCTATGTCTCTTTGTCCATAACACCTACCATCAACTCCTCCGAAGACAATCGGCTCATGGTCATTGCAGTCCAGTTGAACCACCTACATCAGACATTCGAGGTCCTAGCTCTATTAGACTGCGGAGCAGCTGGATGTTTTATGGACGTCGTCTGGGCTGACAAGACTGGTATCAGTCGTCTGTAAAAGGAGGAAGATCAAAAGGTTGAGGGCGTTGATGGTACACCGCTAAGCTCCGGTCTTATCACTCATGCCACCGCACCCATGATCATGAAGGTTCTCCATCATACTGAGACCATCCAATTCGACTTGATTCGAGCTGCTCACTTCCCTGTCATCCTGGGGGTTTCCTGGCTCCGGAAACATAACCCTACGATTGATTGGACCAAGAACCAACTGTCTTTTTCTTCTAGCTTTTGCAAGAAGTCTTGCTCAATACAATCCGTGGCTGCAACTATCCATACTCTTCCGGACCCTCTTACTCTGACTGATGTTCGATCCGTGAACAATATTCCTAAGGAGTGTCTTCATTATCCGGAGGTCTTTGAGGGAGAAGGACCTCAAGAACTACCCCCACATCGACCCGAAGATTGCCATATCACCTTGGTTCCCAATGCAGTGGTTCCGTTTGGCCGCATGTTTTCTCTTTCACTCAAGGAGAAGAGAGTTCTCAAGGACTACCTGGACTCAAATTTACAACACGGTCTCATTCAACATTCCCATTCGCCTGCGGGGGCATCTTTGTTTTTTGTTCCGAAAAAAGGTACAGACGAATTAAGACCGTGTATTGATTACCGGGGCCTAAATCAAGTTACAGTAAGAGACCGTTATCCCATGCCTCTCATGAAGGATATCCTAGAGGCGGTGCAGGGAGCACGGATCTTCACTAAGATCGACCTTCGAAGAGCCTACCATCTTTTACGCATCCATCCTGGGGACGAATGGAAGACTGCGTTCCGGACTCCGTTCGGTCATTACGAGTATCGAGTAATGCCGTTCGGTTTGGTTAATGCTCCATCTATCTTTCAGCGTTTTATGGACAGAACATTCTCTGATCTTCTTTTTCATAGTGTCATAATCTACCTGGATGATATCTTGATATTCTCAAAAACCGCACAGATCCATAGCACTCATCTCATTCAAGTTCTTAAAAGGCTACAGGACCACCATCTCAAGGCCAATGTAGAGAAGTGTGTCTTTGGAGTTTCTCAGGTGATCTACCTTGGGTTTATTCTTTCTGCGGAAGGCATCCGCATGGATCCAACTAAGACCGAAGCTATTTTGCATTGGCCTACTCCGGAATCTGTTAAGGACATCCAAAGGTTCCTTGGGCTTGCGAATTTCTATCGCAAATTCATTCAGGGATTCTCGGAGACGGTTCTTCCTATTACTAGTCTACTCAAGAAGACGTCCAAACCTTTTTCCTGGACTCAAGACGCTGATCAAGCCTTCTTATTGTTAAAGGAGAAGTTTTGTTCTGCACCCATCCTTCGGCAACCCGACCAAGGATTAAGATTCATTGTTGAGACCGATGCCTCGTCAGCTGCCTTGGGTGCAGTCCTCTTACAGGAACATGCTGGTCTTGAATACCCAATAGCCTATCTTTCCAAAACTTTGAACGAAAGTCAATCACATTACTCTGTTATTGAGAAGGAACTTCTGGCCATGAAGACGGCTTGCGAAGAATGGCGTCATCTGCTACAGGGAGGAACACACCCTTTTGAAATAAGGACGGATCACAAGAACCTCAAAGTCCTACAAAATATGGAGTGCGTCAATTCACGTCAGGCCCGTTGGGCCCATTTCTTCTCCCAGTACGACTTTCTATTGACCTATCTCCCGGGATCTAAGAATATTCTAGCAGATGCACTCTCTCGGAGGCCATGTTCCGGTGTAACGAACAGGGAACTTCCCAGTTTACTGCTAACTGACGTAAGATTCATATATACCGCAGATGCCTTTTTGGAGAAGGTACGTAAAGGCACACCATCTGAGGGAATTTCTCATACCATTCCTCACTCAGATGACATCTCCATACAGGATGGCCTGGGATTCAAGCAACATCGTCTCTACCTACCTGATTCCCAGACTCGACGCACCGCACTAGGATGGTGTCATGACGATCTTGTGGCTGGTCACCGAGGGGCGAAGAACACTCTGGAGCTTCTTCGGCGGAGTTTTTGGTGGCCAGATATGTCGAAAGAGGTGGACTTGTATGTCCGCTCTTGCCCTGTATGCTGTAGATCCAAGCATTCTACCCAACGACCCATTGGTTACCTACAGCAGAGTGAGATACCGAAGAGACCCTGGAGTATTATCTCCACAGATTTCATCGTAGAACTGCCCGCTTCAGAGGGATGTTCCTGTATCATGGTCACGGTCGATTGTTTCTCTAAAATGGCCCACTTTACACCCTTGGCTGGGTTACCCACGGCAGCAGAGATGGCAACCGTGTTTGCAAGAGAGATCTTCCGTTTACATGGAATCCCCAGTAAGATAATCTCAGACAGAGGATCCCAATATACGTCACACTTCTGGAGAGAACTTTGTAAGAGACTGGGGATTGAGCGTGCACTATCGTCTGGTTTCCATCCCCAGACTAATGGACAAACAGAAAGGACAAACGCTACTCTTGAGCAATATCTACGTTGCTTCACCAACAACCAGCAGGACAATTGGGTTAGTTTACTCTCAACTGCAGAGTTTGCCTACAATAACGCTGTTCACAGTGCCACTGGTCTTAGCCCTTTCTACTGTTCTTATGGGTATCATCCCAGTTTCACTCCTTTCTTTTCTCTTGTCCCTTCTACGGTCCCTTCTGTAGACTCCCTTCTCCTCTCTTTGCAAGAAGCCCATATGTCTGCCATCAATAGTCTTCGGGCAAGTAGTCAGCGCTATTGTAACCAGACTAACCCCAAGCGCTTGCCTTCCCCCACTTGGCAGAAGGGAACCAAAGTGTGGTTATCCACTAAATACCTCCCACGTTGGCTTCACCCCTCTAAGTTGTCTCCCAGATTCCTGGGGCCGTTTCCCATCCTGCGTAGGATCAACCCAGTTGCCTATCGGCTTTCTTTGCCCAAACACATGAACCGCTTACACCCTGTTTTTCATTCCTCTCTCTTGAGGGAGTTTAGGCCAGATCCCTATCACCGCTCCATTCCGGCTGTTCCGTCTCCGGTTACCCTACCCCCGGAAGAGTACGAGGTGGCCTCCATATTGGACTCCCGCTTTCGGGGTGGGCGCCTGGAATACCTTATCCATTGGAATGGTTACCCCCATTCTGAGGATTCCTGGGAACCTGTCTCCCATGTCCATGCCCCGTCTTTAGTTCAGAGGTTTCACCGTCTCTTCCCAGGCAAGCCGGGGAGGTATCCCATTGGAAGGGGGCATACTGTCATGCCGCCGGCGTCTAGTCGCCGGTGGAGGCTATGGAACGCCTGGCGTTGGCGGCGCCATTAGGTCATCCATTGCTTTTCCCTATTCCTTTCCCAGGTTGCCGCTCTAGTCTTTCCTTTTCATTTTCCCGGCTTCACTATTTTAACAACACATTCTTCCAAAATATTAAAATCAGATGTTTTCTGGGTTTACAGCAGATGGTCAAAGAACACATTAGTCTGGCCGATGTCTGACAGACTGATAAACAGTGACAACAACTGGGACAGGTATTCTTGGATGTCCGGAGTATCTTTTCAGTTGACTCAAATGATTGTGGGCATGCAGCTATTCATTCAACAACAATATGCATGGGCCCTCAACAATATTGGTTGTATTTCGCATACATGGAATTTCTCACTGAGATTATCAGAAATATGGAGTCCTGTGTCACCTTTAACAACCCAGTACTGGGATCCTAAAACCCAATGAACACTGGAGACTTTGTGCTTACCTCAGGGAGTTGAATAAACGGGTCTACTTGTCAAGGTGGCCTCTTCCCTATATTGACCAAGTACTGGCGCAGATCTAAGGATCAAAAGTGACTTGACAAATGGTTATTGAACATTAAACGTGAATAGGGAAGATCAGTATATGCTTGCTTTTACCTTCAAGTGGCAACAATATACTTGGACCCTTCCCCTTCGGATACATCAATTCAGGAAGTGAGTTCAACATTCCTTCACAATGCCATGCCTGATCTGAGCGGAAGAGGAAACTTGGCCTATGTGGATGATCTGTTGATCAGAAGCTCAACTGTGGAAGAAATCAGATAGGTTCTTGCCCATTTGCAAAATTCAGGTACAAAATTATCCTTACAGAAAGCACAATGATGCAAAACCATAGTTACCTTTCTGGGTCATGCACTCACAGCCGATGGTCTCAATCGCCAGAAAAAGAAGGTTGAGCCTTTACTCAAACTAAAGAACCCTACAACACTGCGTGAGTGGCACAGCTTCCTTTGACTGATACATTATAGTAGAAAATTGTCATGCCGCCGGCGTCTAGTCGCCGGTGGAGGCTATGGAACGCCTGGCGTTGGCGGCGCCATTAGGTCATCCATTGCTTTTCCCTATTCCTTTCCCAGGTTGCCGCTCTAGTCTTTCCTTTTCATTTTCCCGGCTTCACTATTTAAGCACCGCCCACTTCCGGGTTCGGTGCGTTGCAACTTTGTTTCTTTCCGAGTTGCTTGCTCCGTTGTGTTTTTCCTCGTTCCATATTGCTACCCTTTGATCTCCAGTCGGCGTCACTTCGCCGTTCGCCTTCTTTGTTTCTTTCCCTTCCGTGGCGCTCCGCCACTTTCTGGTTTTCTCTGTGCCCCTTGTCCTCCCCTACTCCTTCATTTTTCACTACTGGATCCTTCCAAGGACCTGCTTCGCTTTCCATCGCCTGCTCAAGACCCTCGATCCAGCCATCCTGCTTCTTACATCGGGTCTACTGAATTGCTGCACTTCGCTCTCTAAAAGCTACAGGATCGTGACTTTGTTCTCCGAGGGTTTTTTTAGGCATCCGCCTTTTTCCCTCTTTACCCGGTCCCTGCGGGAAGGAAGCCTCTTGCTTCCCTGCTTGGCAGGGAATCAGGGTGGCTTCCCACCGCGGACGACCATACCTCTTCTCAAAAAAGAAGAAGACTGGAAAAAAGGTATTCCGCCACGACACTTCGCCAGAAGACTCAGGTGAGGAGGAAGCCAAGGAGGTAGTTAACATCATAGATAAACCTACCGAGGTTCCGGAGGTTGACAGTTTGCAACGCCAACAGTTAAGAACCATGGCCTCACCTGAGCAGGTGCAAGAACTGCTAACTGCTGTACATAACCTCACTCAAGAGTTACAGGCAGTAAAGACGGAGAACACTACCCTTAGACAGAGGTTGGACCACTTTGAGCAGTCACGCAGTGATCTCCCTCCTATGCCATTATCCTGTGGCAAATACGACGGAACACCTAACAAATTTAAGGAATTCATGGAGGCTTGCGTGATCTATTTCACATTTAGACCTCAGTCTTACGCCTCAGACCAAGCCCGCATAGGGTTCCTCATTTCCAATTTGACCGGGAATGCCCTGGCTTGGGCAGCCCCTTTGGTAACCAGTGCCAGTCCTCTTCTTCAGGATTATGCTGGGTTTACCGCCCAGTTCAAACTTGCGTTTGAACAACAAGAGACTACCTTAATAGCCAGTGAACAGCTACTGGATATCCGTCAGGGAAGCATGGACCTTTTGTCTTATATTTCCCGATTCAAAAGGGTGGCGGCTGATGCGGGTTGGCAAGAGAATGCCCAATACACAATCTTTCGTCGAGGCCTCAGAGAAGACCTTAAGGATGAACTTGCTAGGGTTAGCCGCCCTTCTACACTCACGGAGCTTTGGGCCACGGTACTCCAGCTCGACTTTCGGTTATCGGAAAGACGGTCTGAGCGGCGGAGACAACGTGGTTTTCCCGTTACCTCTAACCCGGCTACGTCCTGTTCCGTTCCCTCGGGTTCGGTAAGAGACGAGCCCATGCAGATCGGAACTACCAGGGGACCGCTTGCCCCCGAAGAACGGAAGCGGCGCAGAGACCTCAATCTGTGCATGTACTGCGGTTCCAACACCCATATTCTGAGGGACTGTTCGGACGTACCTCCCCGCAGGTCGGGAAACGCCATACCTCGGAACTAGTAGGGACCAGTTACCGAGGGGGCTATCCTGGTCCCTATGTCTCTTTGTCCATAACACCTACCATCAACTCCTCCGAAGACAATCGGCTCATGGTCATTGCAGTCCAGTTGAACCACCTACATCAGACATTCGAGGTCCTAGCTCTATTAGACTGCGGAGCAGCTGGATGTTTTATGGACGTCGTCTGGGCTGACAAGACTGGTATCAGTCGTCTGTAAAAGGAGGAAGATCAAAAGGTTGAGGGCGTTGATGGTACACCGCTAAGCTCCGGTCTTATCACTCATGCCACCGCACCCATGATCATGAAGGTTCTCCATCATACTGAGACCATCCAATTCGACTTGATTCGAGCTGCTCACTTCCCTGTCATCCTGGGGGTTTCCTGGCTCCGGAAACATAACCCTACGATTGATTGGACCAAGAACCAACTGTCTTTTTCTTCTAGCTTTTGCAAGAAGTCTTGCTCAATACAATCCGTGGCTGCAACTATCCATACTCTTCCGGACCCTCTTACTCTGACTGATGTTCGATCCGTGAACAATATTCCTAAGGAGTGTCTTCATTATCCGGAGGTCTTTGAGGGAGAAGGACCTCAAGAACTACCCCCACATCGACCCGAAGATTGCCATATCACCTTGGTTCCCAATGCAGTGGTTCCGTTTGGCCGCATGTTTTCTCTTTCACTCAAGGAGAAGAGAGTTCTCAAGGACTACCTGGACTCAAATTTACAACACGGTCTCATTCAACATTCCCATTCGCCTGCGGGGGCATCTTTGTTTTTTGTTCCGAAAAAAGGTACAGATGAATTAAGACCGTGTATTGATTACCGGGGCCTAAATCAAGTTACAGTAAGAGACCGTTATCCCATGCCTCTCATGAAGGATATCCTAGAGGCGGTGCAGGGAGCACGGATCTTCACTAAGATCGACCTTCGAAGAGCCTACCATCTTTTACGCATCCATCCTGGGGACGAATGGAAGACTGCGTTCCGGACTCCGTTCGGTCATTACGAGTATCGAGTAATGCCGTTCGGTTTGGTTAATGCTCCATCTATCTTTCAGCGTTTTATGGACAGAACATTCTCTGATCTTCTTTTTCATAGTGTCATAATCTACCTGGATGATATCTTGATATTCTCAAAAACCGCACAGATCCATAGCACTCATCTCATTCAAGTTCTTAAAAGGCTACAGGACCACCATCTCAAGGCCAATGTAGAGAAGTGTGTCTTTGGAGTTTCTCAGGTGATCTACCTTGGGTTTATTCTTTCTGCGGAAGGCATCCGCATGGATCCAACTAAGACCGAAGCTATTTTGCATTGGCCTACTCCGGAATCTGTTAAGGACATCCAAAGGTTCCTTGGGCTTGCGAATTTCTATCGCAAATTCATTCAGGGATTCTCGGAGACGGTTCTTCCTATTACTAGTCTACTCAAGAAGACGTCCAAACCTTTTTCCTGGACTCAAGACGCTGATCAAGCCTTCTTATTGTTAAAGGAGAAGTTTTGTTCTGCACCCATCCTTCGGCAACCCGACCAAGGATTAAGATTCATTGTTGAGACCGATGCCTCGTCAGCTGCCTTGGGTGCAGTCCTCTTACAGGAACATGCTGGTCTTGAATACCCAATAGCCTATCTTTCCAAAACTTTGAACGAAAGTCAATCACATTACTCTGTTATTGAGAAGGAACTTCTGGCCATGAAGACGGCTTGCGAAGAATGGCGTCATCTGCTACAGGGAGGAACACACCCTTTTGAAATAAGGACGGATCACAAGAACCTCAAAGTCCTACAAAATATGGAGTGCGTCAATTCACGTCAGGCCCGTTGGGCCCATTTCTTCTCCCAGTACGACTTTCTATTGACCTATCTCCCGGGATCTAAGAATATTCTAGCAGATGCACTCTCTCGGAGGCCATGTTCCGGTGTAACGAACAGGGAACTTCCCAGTTTACTGCTAACTGACGTAAGATTCATATATACCGCAGATGCCTTTTTGGAGAAGGTACGTAAAGGCACACCATCTGAGGGAATTTCTCATACCATTCCTCACTCAGATGACATCTCCATACAGGATGGCCTGGGATTCAAGCAACATCGTCTCTACCTACCTGATTCCCAGACTCGACGCACCGCACTAGGATGGTGTCATGACGATCTTGTGGCTGGTCACCGAGGGGCGAAGAACACTCTGGAGCTTCTTCGGCGGAGTTTTTGGTGGCCAGATATGTCGAAAGAGGTGGACTTGTATGTCCGCTCTTGCCCTGTATGCTGTAGATCCAAGCATTCTACCCAACGACCCATTGGTTACCTACAGCAGAGTGAGATACCGAAGAGACCCTGGAGTATTATCTCCACAGATTTCATCGTAGAACTGCCCGCTTCAGAGGGATGTTCCTGTATCATGGTCACGGTCGATTGTTTCTCTAAAATGGCCCACTTTACACCCTTGGCTGGGTTACCCACGGCAGCAGAGATGGCAACCGTGTTTGCAAGAGAGATCTTCCGTTTACATGGAATCCCCAGTAAGATAATCTCAGACAGAGGATCCCAATATACGTCACACTTCTGGAGAGAACTTTGTAAGAGACTGGGGATTGAGCGTGCACTATCGTCTGGTTTCCATCCCCAGACTAATGGACAAACAGAAAGGACAAACGCTACTCTTGAGCAATATCTACGTTGCTTCACCAACAACCAGCAGGACAATTGGGTTAGTTTACTCTCAACTGCAGAGTTTGCCTACAATAACGCTGTTCACAGTGCCACTGGTCTTAGCCCTTTCTACTGTTCTTATGGGTATCATCCCAGTTTCACTCCTTTCTTTTCTCTTGTCCCTTCTACGGTCCCTTCTGTAGACTCCCTTCTCCTCTCTTTGCAAGAAGCCCATATGTCTGCCATCAATAGTCTTCGGGCAAGTAGTCAGCGCTATTGTAACCAGACTAACCCTAAGCGCTTGCCTTCCCCCACTTGGCAGAAGGGAACCAAAGTGTGGTTATCCACTAAATACCTCCCACGTTGGCTTCACCCCTCTAAGTTGTCTCCCAGATTCCTGGGGCCGTTTCCCATCCTGCGTAGGATCAACCCAGTTGCCTATCGGCTTTCTTTGCCCAAACACATGAACCGCTTACACCCTGTTTTTCATTCCTCTCTCTTGAGGGAGTTTAGGCCAGATCCCTATCACCGCTCCATTCCGGCTGTTCCGTCTCCGGTTACCCTACCCCCGGAAGAGTACGAGGTGGCCTCCATATTGGACTCCCGCTTTCGGGGTGGGCGCCTGGAATACCTTATCCATTGGAATGGTTACCCCCATTCTGAGGATTCCTGGGAACCTGTCTCCCATGTCCATGCCCCGTCTTTAGTTCAGAGGTTTCACCGTCTCTTCCCAGGCAAGCCGGGGAGGTATCCCATTGGAAGGGGGCATACTGTCATGCCGCCGGCGTCTAGTCGCCGGTGGAGGCTATGGAACGCCTGGCGTTGGCGGCGCCATTAGGTCATCCATTGCTTTTCCCTATTCCTTTCCCAGGTTGCCGCTCTAGTCTTTCCTTTTCATTTTCCCGGCTTCACTATTTAAGCACCGCCCACTTCCGGGTTCGGTGCGTTGCAACTTTGTTTCTTTCCGAGTTGCTTGCTCCGTTGTGTTTTTCCTCGTTCCATATTGCTACCCTTTGATCTCCAGTCGGCGTCACTTCGCCGTTCGCCTTCTTTGTTTCTTTCCCTTCCGTGGCGCTCCGCCACTTTCTGGTTTTCTCTGTGCCCCTTGTCCTCCCCTACTCCTTCATTTTTCACTACTGGATCCTTCCAAGGACCTGCTTCGCTTTCCATCGCCTGCTCAAGACCCTCGATCCAGCCATCCTGCTTCTTACATCGGGTCTACTGAATTGCTGCACTTCGCTCTCTAAAAGCTACAGGATCGTGACTTTGTTCTCCGAGGGTTTTTTTAGGCATCCGCCTTTTTCCCTCT
This sequence comes from Ambystoma mexicanum, assembly GCF_040938575.1. Lineage (NCBI taxonomy): Eukaryota > Metazoa > Chordata > Amphibia > Caudata > Ambystomatidae > Ambystoma > Ambystoma mexicanum. The sequence continues at coordinate 234,423,382 of NC_090928.1, read as the reverse complement.
TTAACCGGTCCCTGCGGGAAGGAAGCCTCTTGCTTCCCTGCTTGGCAGGGAATCAGGGTGGCTTCCCACCGCGGACGACCATACCTCTTCTCAAAAAAGAAGAAGACTGGAAAAAAGGTATTCCGCCACGACACTTCGCCAGAAGACTCAGGTGAGGAGGAAGCCAAGGAGGTAGTTAACATCATAGATAAACCTACCGAGGTTCCGGAGGTTGACAAAAATTCCCACACCAAACGATCCATTTAAGTGCAACACACAGCTAGATCCCAATAGATCTATTGGGTTATCGGGCGGGGGGGTGAATGTGATATATACAGTTTCATGATATGATGGTGGTAATGAAGAAGTGGCAGGGATTTAATTGAGCTCAGTAATGGCTGTGTTCATGTGTGCCACCTTACCTTAGTTGTATCTGCAGGTTGCTCTGACGGTCGTCCATTTGCAAACAGGGACAAACCGGGATGGGAGCTGCAAAGAGGCGAGCTGCTCTTTGCCTCTGGCCCTTAGCCGATGACCTGCCCGGGCGCAGCTGCTTTGGGAGGGCCTCTGAAATGCAACTGTACCGGTCACATGAGAACCAAACGGGCGGGAATGGGGGATTGGGGAGGGAGGGTCTGAGAATCAATGAAGGCGGATGGGAGAGGGCAGAGGGAAGCAGGGAGAGATGGCCACCAGGAGTGAGGCAAATAAAAACCTGTCTGCCTATGCCAATTGCTAAGGGGTTGGGTGGAGAAAGGAGAAAAGCCAAAAACAAACAAAGTAGTACATCACAAAGACAGTGCACGCTAGATGCAGACCAACTCAAAAACAGATTGGGTGTCAAAGGAAAACGCAAAAAAATCCCGCAGAAAACCACCAACAGGCCAAGAAATGAATTGCAAAATACACACAAGTCCCTCCAAAAGCACCACAAACCAAGCCAAAAAAGGGATTGGAATCAAAGTAAAACACTCACCAAGCACTAATCAGGCCCTAATACTGGTTACCAAGTGGCTTGTGTGCAGAATGGCTACAGATTACAGTCAGGAAGGCAGGAAGAACCAGGGAGAGATTGCCCCCGGGACAATGGCAAAGAGACGCCTGATTGCCTAAGTCAATTGCTAAGGGGTTAGATGGGGAAAGGAAAAAAGCCAGAAACAAAGAATTACAGCACAAAGGCAGGGCACTCTAAATGCAGACCAGCTCAAATATCGGATTGGGAGTCAAAGGGAAACACAAAATAGACCCCTCAGAAAACCTCCAACCAGGGCCAGAAAAACGGATTGCAAAATATACACAAGTCCCTCCAAAGGCACCAAAAACCAAGCCAAAAATGAATTGGAATCACAGTAAAGCACTCACTAAGCACCAGCCAGGACATAAAACTGCTTACCAAGTGGTTCTTGTGCAGGATTGCTATAGATTACAACCAGGGTGGCAAGCAGAAGCAGATAGAGATGGCTGCCAGGGCAAAGACAAAGAGACACCTGACTGCCTAAGTCAATTTCTAAGGGATTGGGAGGAAAGGAAGAAAGCCAGAAACAAATAAACGGTTCCATGTCATTTCATCGCAGGATGTTTTTTCGCAGGGTTTTTTACAGCAAATTTATTAATGAAAAAAACCATCAATTATTTTTTTTTACTATTTTTGGGAGGGTTCCCCCCAACACCCCATTCCCTTACATTTTTTTATCTATTCCCAAACACCCATATCCAAGATATATAATTTTCTAACCCCCCCCAAAAAATTTGATGGGTTTTTTTCCTTAAAATATTCGCAGTAAAAACCCCACGAAAAAACGTCCCGCGATGAAAGGACGTTCTACCAAATAAAGGACTACAGCATAAAGGCAGGGCACTCTAGATGCAGAACAGCTACAAATACAGACTGGGCGTCAAATAAAAGACAAAATACACCCCCTAGGAAAACCACCAACCAGGCCAAACAATGGATTGTAAAATAAACACAAGTCCCTCCAAAGGCACCAAAAACCAAACCATAAAAAGGGATGGAAATCAAAGTAAAACACTCACCAAGCACCAGTCAAGCTCTAAGACTGCTTACAGGATGGCTACAGGTTACAGTCAGGAAGGCAGGGAGAAACAGGGAGAGGTGGACGTCAGGACAAAGGCAAAGAGACACCTGACTGACTAAACCTATTGCTAAGCGGTTGGGTGGGGAAAGAAAGAAAGCAAGAAACAAACACAGGAATACAGCACGAAGGCATGGCACTCTAGATGCAGAACAGCTCAAAAACAGATTGGGAGTCAAAGTAAATACAAAATTAACCCCTCAGACAACCACCGACCAGGCCAAAAGACGGATTGCAAAATACACACAAGTCACTACAAAGGCACCAAAAACCAAGCCAAAAACGGATTGGAATCAAAGTAAAACACCCGCCAAGCACCAGCCAGGCACTAAGACTGCTTACCAAGTGGTTACTGTGCAGGGTGGTTACAGATGACAGTTAGGCAGGCAGGGGAAAGCAGGGAGAGTTGGCACCAGGACAAAGGCAAAGAGACACCTCACTGCCTAAGACAATTGCTAGGGGGTTTGGTGGGGAAAGGAAAAAAGCCAGAAACAAAGTACTGCAGCACAAAGGCAGGGCACTCTAGGTGCAGACCAGCTAAAAAACGGATTGGGAGTCAAAATAAACCCCTTAGAAAATCATGAAACAGGGAAAAACACAGATTGCATAATACACACAAATCGCTACAAAGGCACCAAAAACCAATCAAAAAAATTGATTGGAATCCATGTAAAACACTCACCAAGCACCAGCCATTATGTGTGAAATGGGTCTGTGGAACACCTGATTAAATAGAAAAACAGAGGCGTCCTTTGTGCAAATAAACCGTTGAAATATGACAGATTGGTCCAGACATTTGATGATCTGGTGACGTCTAATAAAATAGCCATCTATTGGAAAAAGATCAAAGGTCCTTCCAAGATAGAGTGTCCTGATAAAATTGGAAATGACTTGGCTAACCAATTTGCCAAAGCAGGAATTCTACAGAGGGGCCTCATAATTATGCAACTCCTTCTGGGAGCAATGCAGGTCACCTCAGTGACCAGATCACAAACTCACACTGACAGTGAACTTACGGCTGCTCAGTGGAGTAAAAATGCTCCTTTTGCAGACTTCATCCCTGCTCAAAAATAGGATCCCATTATTGGGAAATTCTGGCAGAATTAGACTATCAAGGAACGGAAGACATTTGTATTGTGATGATATTTCAGAATATATTCAAGATTCAAGACGGGTTCTTAGTAAGGAAACCCCAATCTGGGTTTGAAAAGTAGGTGGTAGAGGGAGGGTCCTTCTGAAGTCGGAAGCTAAACCATGCTTATGACGCAGCAGCCAGTGCTGGTCATAGGGGATTTCAAAAGACTCTTCTTGAGATACTGTGAGAGGTTGAGCACTAGCCACACATGTGCCAGGATTTCAAAACATATTTTAAAAGATGTCTCATGTGTGCTCAGTTCCAACTAAGTTCTCCCACACACAGAGCTCCTTCACAGAGAAGAGGAATGATGCTGCCATGGTCTGATTTGCAAGAAGACTTAAATGGACCAGTAATCTGTTCTTCCAGAAGAAACAAATAAATGTTCACTTTGATGATCAGACACATCTTTTCTCATTTCGGCCTTCCTTAAAGGATTGAGTCTGATAGAGGTAGTCATTTTACCAATGAGGTGATGACTAAAATGTGGAAAATGTTAGGAGTGAAAACAAAACTCCACATCACCTACCGCTCAGCATCGAGTGTGAGTGTGAAGAGATACAACAAACTATTGTGAGTATCTTGAAGAAGTTGTGGTTGATCTTGGACCAAGTTGGGATATTCGATTTCCGCTTGTCTTGATGGCCATTCAAGGTAGACCTTCTTCTGCCACCAAGATGTCCCCATTTGAATTAATGGCTGGATGAAAAATGGTATTACCTCAATATCTGCTTTACCGAACTCAGGAGCAGACATTGATAAACGCCTCAACTAATCACTAAAACATTGAGAATTTAAGAAAACTTTTACAGCATGGTTTTGCATATGCCCAACGCAATCTGTAGAAGTCCCCTGAACGGATGAGAACATATTGCGACCTCCAAACAACAAAACTGGAGTATGAGGTAGGTGACAGGGTTTATCCCTATAATTAAAAAAAACAAGGACACAACCTTTTTACCTTCTTAGCGAGGTGATTTTGTGATTATCAATAACATTTCTCTGGTCGCCTACAAGATCTGAATCCCAAGAGGAGGTCTGGTTGAGGAAAAATGTGTCGACATCAGTTAATTGAAAAGCTGTCACTCTCGACCACCTTTGAGAATGAATGAGTAGCCATCCAAAGTTAGACCTCAAGAAAATTATGAAGAATGATATCGGAAGAACAGAGCAAGGAAAATGAGTAACAAGAATAATGAATGGGTAAGTAATCAAATTAGAGTACAAACGAATGGCTGGGTGGAAATATTAGTGTGAATTGATGAAGTTAATGTACAAATTCTGTAACAGGAGGTACTGTTTTCATAAGTATGTGTGTCTCTATGTGTCACTAAACCAGCCTTTTTACCCATCTCTCAAGTTGATTAATTGAAGAATTCTTTCCAGGACCAGTGGATTGGGAAGTATACGTCCAAGAAAGGAATATACAAAGGAGAGTGGAGAAGATTCACTTGGAAAAGAAGATCTCTCTCATTGTTCAAACGGAAGGGGATCATGAACGAAAGACTCATCCAAAGACAACTAGAAGAAAAAAAAGAGTCCAGGTCAACTCCCTTGTCCCCACCTTTTGCTTCCACAAGGAGTAAGAACAAGGGCATGGGGGGATTTGAAGAGAGGCCTACATTGAAGAAAAGTTTACACAGCAAGAAAAAGCTGCATTTTAAAATCAAACACGTGGGAAGCGGCCTGTGCACAGCCTCGGAAAACACACTGTCATGATTCGCTCCCTATGCTCCCATTCCTACCTCTTGGGGGCATGATATAGAGTTTATTCCCTACTGTTCTTTCCTTCCGGACCTCATGTGACTGTGGTGAATTGGGAGCGGTAAATCCTTATTTTCCATGTTACTTCCCTTCTGGATCCATTCCAGGTTTTTGCCATCCAGTATGCTGCTTTAATCAAAAGACTATGCTTCCCAGGATGCCTGGCCCACTGTTTCATATCCACCCTTTCAGGACAAGGTTGGGTGGAGGATAAGCAGCACCTGTGGCTGGCAGGTGCAGCAAGTATCACACTTGAGACGTGTGATCATTAGCCAGCTTTTAAAGCCTCAGTTTTCTTCAGTCCAGTGCTGGTCATTGATGTTCCTGTTTGTGACTGGTCCCTTGTTCCTGGTTCTTAGCTTAGTGTCTAGTTCCTAGTTTCTAATTGTGTGTTCCCTTTTCCCTGGATTTCGAATTTAGTTTGCTTATTAGTAATTTCTGCTTCCTGGATTCCCTTTCTGTATTCCTCGGTTTTGCAGCCAGCACTTCCCAGTGTTTTTCCTATTTCCTATTTCGCTGCAGCCCAGTTTGTATGTGTTCTTTATTCCTTTGACTTTGCCCTTTTCAGCAGCAAAATCGTGATCCTTTAGTCACTCTTCATTTATAGATTTAGTATGTTGTCCCAGTTTGCCTTTCCTTTCTCTTGGAGTCCGTTCCAGGTTTGCCCGAGCACTTCTCCCTTTTGTTCCCTATTGATTGTTAGGTGTGCTGTTGCAGCCAGCTCCTGTGTGAATGCCTCTGTTTTCCTCACTATTCTGTAATCAATATTCCTACTTGTCCCTTGTCAGGAGTCTAATGTATTAAGTTATCCTCTCTTTTGCTGTTATAGCCTTTCTGGGTCCCTGTTTGATCAACAGTGTTCTTGGGCTTCACTGACATTTCAGGTGGTATTTCTCATCCTTGTGAGTATTGTCTTTAAGTTACCTTATACAATACCATCAAGAGTGTTAGCTCACAGATCCTGTTGTTGCTTGCCCTATATGTGGGTTTAGTGCTGACAGTACCTGTAACAGCAATTGTGGGTAAGGAGCTTGTCGACTTTCTCTTGTAATCATAAGGAGCTTCTTAGTGCTTACCACACATCCCTTTCTCATATATTTGTATTCTCTACTTGCACATCCTGGGTTTTAGTGTACATGTGTATTGGTTCACGAGTGTATGTTGTTTGACTCACAGCTTTTCACTGTGTGATCTTGTGCACATTTCCCTTGCCATATTCACCCCCTTTGATGTCTCATGACACAAACGTGGAAGGAAGAGGTGCAATGATTTCAAGTCCTCTAAAATTTCAATATACCTGATAAGGCTTGAGATGCACATTTCCCAGTTACAGAAAGTATCCTGCAACTCTTATTAAAATGGAGAACTGCTCAATCTGAGGTGAAAAGCACAGCATTGTAACATGACAGTATCAACCTGATTTGGGGTGCAATTTCTGCTGGTCTTTGTGTCTATTTTCCATTACAGAATAAAGAGTCAGGGTTATGAAACCTGCAGATGTTGAAAATGAAGACCTTTGATAGGATTATAAGCCAATACAATGCATAAACTGTTGTGTTTTGCGAAAGTGAAAAAATCAAGGGGAACAGAAAATGTAACTTTAAAAGTGGCAATTGTGAATGAAACAAGCCTGAATGGATAAGACCGAACTGTGGTGCAAACCAGAAGAAGGAATCAGACTCAAGGAGGATATTTCAATTGTGTTTATTAAACTAAAAAAGAGGCCTATCCCTTCTGCTAAGAGGGATTTTCCTGCCTACAAAACTAAGTTACAGTGCTCGTCTATTGTCAAAATAAACATCTATCTGGCCCTAGACCATTTAGAAATCATAATATTCTCTGAGGTGGGAAGAAGAACTAAAACATATTCACCTGGGGGAGAAGGATCGGGCTACAGCTTGTTTACCATGGAGAGCATTCTGATGTTCTTGGGCTCTGATTAAGTCATGTCCCACAATTTCCCTCACAGGAGTCGTATGGCTTTTGAGTTTCTGTGCTGTTTGTGAGATGAGTTGGATAGCCTCTTCTCTTTCCTGATATGTCTCTTTCAGCATGTCGAGTACGTCTCTAGGTTCCCTCTGCGTACAATAATTTCAAAGGAGAGTATACAAGAGATGCCTGAGGTGTTTTTCTAACAGCAAACAGAGCCCAGGGAATAATGGCATCCCAATAACAGCCATCAGTCTCTGCCAACTTGTGTAGGTTTCATTGCACCTTTCCATAAGTCCATCAATCTGAGGATGGTACACCGATGTATGCATGGTTTTAATGTGTTACCTCTTTGATATCCTGCAGAATCTTAGACATAAATGAGGTGCTTTGGTTGGTCAGGATTTCCTTTGGAAATCCAACTCGGTTAAGGAAGGGAAATTTTAGGTGCTTTAAAATGTGCTGACTGGAATTGTTCCTGGGGGGGTGGGAATGCTTCGGGATACCGAGTAGCATATTCAACAATTACGAGGATAAATGTATTCCCCAACTTAGAGGTTTCTAGCAGTCCCACTATGTCCAGTGCAATGCATGTAAAGGGTATGTCAATGATTGGTAGAGGTTGTAATGGCATCTGCGGTACCAGAGTTTCATTGGTTCTTTTGACATATCTCACAAGTTGAGAATTAACTCTTCACATCCGCAAATACTCTTGGCCAATAAAACATAGGTATTTCTTGGCTTTGGGTTTTCCTTATTCCCAAGTGGGTGGTGGTAATATGGGACTGTACCAGCTCTAACATTATCCTCCGATGACTTCAGGGAATTACCACTTGAGTTCAGGGGAGGCTGTTCCTCCCGATGTCCCTTATATATATTAGTCCCTTTTTAAGGAAGAAAAAGGGTCCAGATTGACTTCGGCCATGTTCTTCCGATATTACCCTCTCAAAGGCCTCTGTAAGCGCTGGGTCATGCCTTTGGGCAAAGGTATGGTTGGGTAGCAGTGCTATGTCTTCAGTCTCCAGTGGGTCTACGTCATCTCTAGGAAGGTTGGCCTCCCAAACCCTAGTGACCCCCTTTTGGTTACCCTTAGGGTCCCTATCTCTTGGGGAACTGGGGAGAGGGCCTGTTTGAAAGTCCTCTGTGCTATGGCTTCTCCATCCTTGAACACGTAGGGTTCAGACCCATGGTTATAAATGATTATCTTAACCGCCCCCCAATAATCAGGATCTATTAAGGCAGCCACGACATCAAGGGCATATCGCCATACAAATTACTCACTTTGAGCCAATCACCCATAACTACCAGGTGGAGGGGAAACACTAAGCACCATAGGTATTAAGCGTCTCTCATTAGGTGGGATGGAAACCTCCTCTATGCTGCATAAATCAAATCCGATGGATTGTGGGGTTGCTGGGGGGAAGGGATGCCTTTGTGGCTAATCAGGTAAATAAAATGGGTCCCAAACTTTTATAAGCTGGCCTTAATTTCACTCTGACACCATATGTGGCGAACCAGAGGAAGGAATCCGACGGAAGCAGGGCATTTCAAGTGTGCTTATTAAACTGAAAGGGAACATTCCTAACTATCCCTACGGCTAAGAGGGATCTCCCTGACTACAACACTAAGTTGAGGGTTCTCATCTATTGTCAAAATTGTGCACAGTCAAAAACCCTAACCCATATGTGGCACTACCACTGTAGAAAAACAATATAAATATAACCATTGCACTATGCTTCTGGCTCAGACTTTGTCCATCCTCGGTTTCGGTACTATGTCGCAGGATATAATTCTCCGTTCCAAATAAAATTCTCAATGCCAGTTCACCAGAGCACTCTTCAACTCCCCCTTAAACTTCCCTAGGATAACTTGCAAAACTTGATATAAATCCAAAGTACTATATCATTTTAAAAGAGGAATGTTTCCTTCATCCCTTTTCCAACAGTTTGGTGGTTCGCTTCTTGGCTTTTGTGTTGCTTGTTTGAAACCTCCAGGTTTGTTTCTACTCAGATAATGTACAATATCACTTGTTTCAATAGGGTTAGCTGTGGCCCCTCTTACTCCCCAACTGGGATGATCTCTTTTGACCAATGTTCAGGACTCAGGTTTCTAGGGCTCCCATTACCCATTCTTTCTTCCTGCTCTTTTCCTTCCACTCACCTCCCTCTGCCCTGGGCAACCGTGGTACCTCTGCTACTAACGGGTATGCTCCAGCAGGATAGCGTCTCAGTGTGGTGATTTTCGTTCGTTCTCCTCTCTGGTGTCTCCGGTATATCAGCGCATGCTCTCTGGACTCTGCATGTCTCAGCAGTCTCCTTCCTTGTTTCGGAGTGGAGGATTCATTCCTTCATGTAACTTTGGTTTTGGTGTCGTTCTGCGGGCCCCAGACCCACCACAGCTGCAGCGTGGTAATGCCACCAGGAGAGACGGTCCTTCCATCCCCATCTCAGATGTGGTTAGCTTGCCACTCTTGGTGCCGGCCATCCAGCGTCCTTCCTTGTACCCTCTCTTCCTCCATGCTACCGCTGGCTCCATGGTGCAGCACGGCTCCACCCCTCTAGGACATTCTCACGTCAGAGGTTCGCCTCTGTGTAGGATTCTTTCTCCTCCATTCAAGGTTCCTTGTCTCTTTATGTCCGCTGCCATATATTAAAGGGGTGTGTCATTCCTCTTTGACTGTTGAGTTCAAGGAGAATTCAGTATTACCTTAAGCCAAAGAGGTTGAAGCAATGACACTATTTTTTGGATTCAAAACCAGTCTTTTATATTCCCATATATGCTGACAGTGCATTTTTGATAGGGAGTTCCTTATACGAATGGGATTCCTTGTCCACTAGAGGGTAGGCACTCCCAGTGAGGTTCATCTTCCCCAGACCACTATGGAGGGTCTTGCTTAATGGGCTCACCTCCCTTGCCTGAAAGGGGGTGGCTCCCCTCTGGGGAGAAGTTACTAATAGGCCAGATTTTTCACAGCTGACAGATAATGACTGTCTCTGGAACTAGGTGCTGGGAAGGCAGACCCTGCAATTAATTCCAAGTGTAGACTTTACAGCATGCATCTGGTTATGTGCTTGCGATTAAAAACGTATACAAAATAAGAAATTCAGCTTGGCGGTAGGTCTTTCTCATTCATCCAATCTGATATTTCAATCAACCAGGGCGTTCCTGAAGGAAGACATTTGACACCTGGGAATACAGAGTATGCTTATCTAAGACCAGCCAGACCCTGGGATCACTCTCAGTGAGCAGGTCTAAAGTCATAAACAGTCCAGCAACTTATACTATAAAAGACATTACCACGGCCAGGCCTCTGAGGCATAAAAACTCTAGCTCAAAAGCACTGATGTTTTGGATACTAGGCGGAAAAACAAAGGACTACCATGTAATCCTGGATAAAGAAAAAAATGCATTAGGGAAAAGACATTGGATTCATATTTATGGTGATATCTTTGAAACAGAAAATCTGAAAGAGCTATTTTTTTAAATGTTTAGCTTGAAATTGGTCAGATGTCATTTTCATTATATAAATTAAGCAAATTTGTATTTTGTGGCACAGAAAAGGCAAACAACAGTGATTTATATGTCAGAGCCTTTATGTTGGCATGCCTGTTACTTTGAGATGTAAAATTAATTTGTGCATGAAGGTAAACGTGAGTTAAATTAAAAACCGTGTAAGTCATCAACCATGAGTTGTATCGCAATGACAATTGCATCATTTAATTCTCACCAGAGAGAAAAATGTAGTGAACCAATTAGTAAAAAGGTTCACACATGTGGAATTAACTTTTTCAGAAAGTACAATGTTTAATGTAATACATCTCTAAAATGACATCACATTAAATGATAGGGAATCTGGGTTTAGAAGTTACTCCCATCAGACTGCCCCCTTTATTAATATGCACAATGGCCATGGAGGGGTAGTTCTAATGTGATGTTACTTTGTGAATATTGTCCAATCGTATACATTGATCAATTCGATTAGAGAAGATCAATGTACACTCCCTAAGGGGAGTGGTTTCTATTCTATAAAAGGTCAAACCCACAGATTCTGGGCCAGGGACTTACTTGCGCACTCATTGACTTGTGGAGAAGAAGAAGGAGAGAAAGTAGAATTGATTGCAACAGGAATGAGATGGAGAAGATTTCTCTCCTTTTGAACCCATTGATGCATTATTGGCAGATCACTGTGAGACCCACCAGCAGTTAAAGTCCCAGGCCTCCTTCAGTTAAAGAGGCAGCAGAAAGGCTGTATAGGAAAGCTGATCCCATCTTGCTGACTGATGCCCACCTGTTATTAGAGGGTGAGAATTGAGTCCTTAAGAGGGTGCCCACCTGTCTGTGAGATAGCCAAAATAAATGTAGCTGTGAGTATGATCTAAAGAGCAAGTATTCCTGAGGGGAGTGGTACTATACAGGGAATTAGATTAAATCCTGTCCCCTGTTATTTGTAAACACTGATGTATGGGAATGCATAAATTGACTGTACATCCTAATAAATAAGCAAATATTTCAGAAGTCTATGTGCTTCTGGAATTATAGATTTGATTAAATAGATCCTATGGTGCGTATAATAGGAGATTGCGTGGCTCCTTTTCTGTGCAATGTACAAGCACTGAAGAAAAATAAAGTAATTGAAATCACTTCCTGGGTATACCATCAAGCAGAATAATTTTATTAATGCTGAGTTGCTCAAGACAAAAAGGAGAGGCTGATTATTCACTATCCATTGTCCCGCTTTTTAAAATTGCCCATTGAAAGTGAGAAAGGTACACTTTTACACAGTTTTTAAATAGAAATACCACTGAAGGGAATTTAACCCATATGAATGTTCAACATATACTTTCTACAAGCAATTCCAATGCAAGAGGGTCCTGTAGCTTATTGAAATTGAGTTTTCTAGAATGCTGCTGAATTTCTGACATGTCTACTGAGTAAGAGGGGGTGATATTTATTTTCAATAAAGGGTAAGTAGAGAGAATCGGAGATACCGGGATGTTTTGAATTAATTTGCTTTTAACAAATGAAAGATTCATCTTGGACTCTCATGCATTTTTTAAGCCATGGTCGATGCACACTCAGCGTGAATTAAAGGGATAGATACATATGGTGATGTGTGTGTTACAAAAGTCTCTATTTCTTTTCTTTTTTTACTGAACTTTATTTAAGTTTTCAGAAACAAAAGCAAAAACGAAATCACAATCAAGCAATGGGATCAAAGGCATACAGTAAAGTCATGGCTGAGTTGAGCGTACAAATATTTACAGTTGTGGTTGGTTAGCAATATGGGTCATGCTAGACGGACAATTCTATAGGCTGTAGGTGGCATAGATGCTGCCTACATAAACTGGAGTCCAGACCTTGGGATTCAGTAAGTTCGTACCTAAGCTTGCAATCACAACATAAGGGTGAGAATAAAATGTGTTCATAAACGTTTGGTTTTCCAGACCCTAGTCTTTATTTCTATAACTGTAGCATTGGCAGTGGAATTTCGTGGATGCATAAGTTGTTTATCTGTAAACTGAGTCCATTATTTCTATTTTGTTAATAAATAGACCTTCTATGCAACCCTGCGTGTTTCTTGTCCCAAAAGGGGATGGAGGCTGTAAGGAATCATTGGGGTCCCAGATTCATAAAAAGAACTTTATCAAATAAAGGGAAATTGTGCACGCCTGGTTTTGGGTGGGTGGAAAGTTCCCCTGAATTAGATGTTGCCCAATTAAAACATCCTATAGGACCCACCTTGACCCTGCAGACCCTGGGCAGAGCCACCCAGTAACCACAATTAAATAATTGGTTCCGGGCAATGTTTGTCATTTTGTACCTGCGTACGGGCCAGCTCAACCACTTCAAGTAACTTTTTGAGCTGCTGAAAGCACCTCCAGAGCTGCATTTGCAACGCAATACTTTTCGACCGACTGGAAGAAATCGTGTTGAACAATCTCAACACTTATTTGGCCAAGTGAAACATTGACTTACTCATCTCAATGCCGACTCACCACGTGGAAGCAATCATCTAAACCCATCTTGATGCCAAGTTGACCCAATGGAAGCAAACATCCAATCTGCCTCAACGTCGACCCAACCTACTGGAAGCCATCGACTCAACCCATCTCAACGCTCTCTCAAACTGTTGAAAGGTGCCTAGAAGCCTGTCTCTACACTGTTGAGGCCCAAGAACAAACCTAAAATATATTTTAAATGGTTCTGTCTACTGCCTTAAAGGCCCTAATGACATTTTATGATCCCACTCCTTACCTTTTAAAAACATTCTTCAGTGAACTGGATTGTGCTGCTGAAAGGATTGCCTGTGTTCACCTGTCTGCAGACATAGAGTGCCTCCTTTAATTATAAAGTCTGCATATTCTGTTTCTTCTCTTATAGGGGTGGGTTAAGGTATTTTGTATTTGTGTTTGTATTTATAGTTTAATTAAGTCTCCTATTTTTATAGACCCTTAGTTGGACATTCTTTTATTTTGGAACCACTGCACTATTGTTGTTTGGACTTCTTCCTTGCTCACTTGCATTCCTCCTGAAGACTATACTCTACCATTGTCCCATGTTAGCATAGGTGGTGGAGGAGGCATGCCTGTCAGGCTGTGCCTCTTTCACTTTCATGATTGAGAACACTGCTGGTTTAGCAGAATTGTGCAGATGAGTAGGAGTTGTGTCCACTACCCAAAGTTGTACTCAGTCCCACCTACAATAAAAGCAGTTAAGACAGGTGTAGACTCCCTTTCCTTTTTTAAACAAAACTGTTGAAGTTCCTTACCAGTCTTCTCTGGTTTGATTGGCATGTCTGGTAAATTGATACTGCGTCCATAATCTAGTGATGTCGGGTACTGAAACAATCTGTTGAGTTGCTCATCGTATTTCAATATTCCACAGCATTTTGTAATAATTTTGTAATGGTTCGTCTCTGGTTGGACAATATGGTTTCATGTGCTAAATCTAGAACTTGTTTCTTAGACTTTTATTTGTATTATTAGCGTACATGTTTTTCCTTACAGGCATCCCATTGTTTCCATCAGACTGTTTTCTTTGAATAACCATTTTCAGTGTATCCAAAGTTAAATTATTTTGTTTTTGACATTCTCTTGGATATAACACTATTCTCCAAACTTTTAATAACTGATTGTAAGGCAGTCCTCTTACGACATGAAATCAAATATTTTTAAATTAATGCAAAAGTATATCTTGTAAGCTCTTATATATCAGCAATTTGTGTGTATCTGGCTGGGGCTCCAGTATCTCCTGTTTCCTCTAATCCCAGGCATATACCTTACATATCCCACAAAGATCCACACATACTGCCTCCAGTTCAATGCTTATGATGGCCTTGTGATCGCCTTAGTGATCCAAAACTTCGGCCTAGCCTGCTATCACTATGCTGATGACACTCATACAATCTTCTAGCTAGCGTGTGCTTCCTCCTCGAGCTGCTCCAACCAACTTGAAAATCGACACAAAGCCAACCTTCGGATGGTGGAGACCCTCTTGAAACTCAGCCCTGACCAAACAGGCATTGTTTTATGCAACAATGTGTGTGGCCTGCCACAACCTTTAACATGGCCAAGTAGCATGGCCACTGCCTATAGCTCTGAAAGATGGTGAAAACCCCAGCTGCAATCATGGATTGGACCTATCCCTTGACCTCAAGGTACAAATGCAAGCAAAACCTGTTTCTCCCATCCCCCTCTTCCTTGTACTCCCACAACACATCAAAGCGGGGATCGCCATGGTTCTTTCCCACCTAGATATGCAAGCTCCCCAACTCAACAGTAGAACACAGAGAACGCCCAAAAGTCAGATGCAAGAATAATGCATCACCTTTGACCCATAGACCACATCTCAACCATTACAGAGTGATTACACCCTCTGCCTTTGAAGCAACGATTCAATCTTGAGGCACTATGCAACACATACAGAGCATGTCAAGACACAGGTTCAGAATTCCTCCAACACAAACTGGTCAAATGCACAGCCAATAGACCTCTAGGTCCAGTAGAGCCATTGTGCTCATGGAACCCACTTTCCGGAAGCAGCACATTTGTGGCAAACACTTTCCCATTCTAGCATAGAACTATGGAAACATTTACTGTTTCACATCTGCCCCACTGAAGACCATCTAGCATTCAAGAAAGCCTGGCTTCGAACCACAGATCCACCAATCACCACCCCTGCAAATGGCGGTAGATGTGGCAATAAGAACATCACCAGATAAGCAATACCTATAAGACAATCGGTGAACAACACTGCTCACTGCCGCACCGACTTTACTCATCAACGTACTCCTCATTTTCGAGATCAACTGAATCTATCACTGGCCAGGGACAAGTAAACTCATGCTCAGATCACAACAGACTTCTTCACATGACATTATACCATGTTACCACACACCTCACTCTTTTACACCATACCGTCACAAAACACCATACCTCGTCACTTCATATTACACCCTTTCCTAATACTTCAGGCTCCTGAGGCCACACAATGCCCCTTGATCCCCCCTCACACCATGCCCTGACATGTCACTCCACACTCTCTCATTTTACACCATTCTCATACACATCAAATACTCCCTGTCTCATCGCACCATACTCCATTCCTCCAACCAGAACCCCACAATGTCACATCATGCCTTTCGCCTTGACATCTCATGTCATGGTGCGCCCCTTAAAACCATGCCTTGTCAGGCCACACCATGCCCTGCCACATCATGCTATATCAAGCCCTGTCAAGTTATTCCATGTCTCATCAGACCATGCGCTCTTCACATCAAACAATGTCACGTTGTGCCCTGTCACACCTTGCTCCATCACAGAACCTGATACAACATACCTCTGATATCACACCATATCAAGTTAAACTGTGCTGCATCGCATTGTAACATCCTCCCAGCGTCCATCCTCAAGCCCATCTCTGAAGCACCTCCCCTTTCCTAACTGGAGATCATCAACAGCTCCCTGACTCAAGGCACCTTCCCATCGACCCTAAAGACAGCACAAATCCTCCCTCTACTAAAGAAACTCACTCTGGATCCCGACAACCTAGGTAGCTATCACCCCATCTTCCCTTCCTAGGTAAGATCATTGAGAAAGCGGTAGCTATGCAACTGCAGCAACACATCAACACCAACCATCTCCTCCAAAACTACCAATCCGTGTTCAGACCCAGATGCAGCACACAGACGAACACCATACAGGTGGTCGACAACGCCCGCAACATCCTTGATGATGGCTACCCTTGCCTCCTCGTTCTACTTGCTCACGGACACCCTACATCAGCACATGGTGATTAGTGACCTTGACCTATGCTGGTTCAAGTCCCACCTCACCAACTGCTAGCTGATTGGTCAGATGGACTCCTCTATATCGCCAATGCTGCCCGTCACCTGTGGAGTATTGCAGGGTTCCATCCTCTCCCCAGTGATCTTCCATCTATACATGGAGCCGCTGTGAGCCCTCCTAGCCGCACACAAAAGCCACATCCACCAATAGGCCGACGCCACACAGCTAATCCTTCAGATCGACTCCATCAAGGACAGCCACAGACTCAAAGCTTGCCTCTCACTGATCCAGTCTTGGATATCCAGTGCATACTTGAAGCTCAACCGCTCCAAGACTGGATTCGTACTCCCCACCAACAGCAACGAACACCCAGACATACAGACCTGCTATCAACCATAAACCTTGAGGGCTTCACATCCAAGCTCACCTCCTGCACCAAGTCCCTTGGGTTCCACATCGACAAACACCTCTCCATAAAGACAAACATAGGGGGCGTGGCTTGGCGACCATGCGAGCGTGAGAGAGTCACCGAGAGCTCCCGGGTGATCCGCTACACGAGCCTTATAAACGGCTGAAAAACAGCAGGAGACCCTGAACAAATCGAAGGAACGGCACCCAGAGGGTCCAGGGTACGCACAGGCGAAAGCCCGAACAAAATCGGATGTCGGAAAGACCAGAAACGAGGTTAAGCAGAGGCGCGGGGCCACCACACAAAATGGCGGCCACAGCCCACCGAGGACCCGCCAGCGCTCCGAAAGGCAGTGGAAGCTGAGCACGTGGACGGCTGGGCGCGGGGGTGCGGACGGCTGCCCACTGGATACCCACACACCACCCGAGGAAGATCGAGAGAGGCCCCAAGCCCAACCGCCCTCCCTGACTGGGATGTGGAACGAGGCGCACACCACCACACCGCATGCAGGAGGAGCAGGCAACCGGGGATAGCGGCAGAGGAGAACAGAGGGCCGAGACGCGGGAAGAGCATGGCGCCTGCAGCCCGAGGCACCGACAGGGTGCCCCCCAGCGCACAGAAGTCCTACCGGAGCATGCCCACACAGCGGCAGCCCGGAGGGGGAGACCCTGACCCTCGACAGCAGAAGGCAAGCGGGCTATCGGCCCGGGGCCGCAACGGCGCAGCGGGCAGCAGCAGCCAGCAGAGACGCAACCGGAGCCCCTGGTAAGGACGAGACAGCGGAGGCAGGAAATCGTATTGGTCCCGGCGAGGCGGCAGCTGGACAGAGTGACTTTAGCTGCTGCGCGCCGGGCCCAGGGAGGTGCTGGGGAGTGGCATGGCCCACGCAGGGAAGGGAGAACACTGACTACAAAGTGGAGGCCGCCCAGGGGCACAACGCCCCCATCCAAGCACAGACACACAAGGCCACAAACATCAGCATGCCTGAGAAACAGAAAGGCAGCAGAGGGAGGCAAACAAGCATGGAGACATTTTCCCGCAAGAGCGAGGACGCACAACCTGGGACGGCGGCGGCGGACACGGCCACATCATACACCACGCAATGGGAGCTCAAACAAGTGGAGGGCAGTATCCTAGAGGCCATAGAGGGGTTAAAGGCCTCAATAGAGGGCAAGTTGGATGCAGTGATCGTGGATGTGGGGCTACTCAGGCAGGACACGAGGAACCTAGCGGAGAGAGTGACAACGGTGGAACAACAGGTGCAGAGCAATACAGCAAATGTGACCACCTCTCAGTCACAAATGTCGCATGCACTGGAGCGGATCAAAACACTAGAACACAGGGCCGAAGATGCGGAAGGCCGGGCCAGGTGCAACAATGTGCGCATTGTGAGGCTGCCGGAGGGGGTGGAAGGCAGAGACCCCACAGAATACGTAGAGAACTTACTGATCCAGGAAGTAGGTGCAGGGACCCTGTCCCAGGGCTTTGTGGTAGAAAGGGCGCATAGAGCACTGACCAGGAAACCCCATCCAGGCGCGCCACCGAGACCCATGATCGCGAAGATCTTGAACTTTAAAGACAGGGAGAAAATCCTGACATTCTCAAGGGAAGGCGGGGAGATAACGCGCAACGGAGCCAGGATAACCATCTACCCTGACTATACGGCACTTGTGCAAAGACAGCGAGCCCAGTTCTGGCCGACCAAAGAGCGCCTTCGGGCAGCAGGATTGAAATTCATGTTACTTTACCCGTCCAAGCTCAAAATCCTGCACAACGGGAGGAAACAGATCTTTGAGACCACAGCAGACCCCCAGGAGTGGAGGGACCAGCAGGGGATCCCACAACTAACAGAGGGGGTCGAGGGGAATCGTGAGGCATCCCTGCGAGGAAGGGAATGAGGGTGCAGACAAAACACTGAGGACTAATGCCGAATCGAGATGCGGCAAGAATGAGAACCGAAAGCAGAAATAAATTAATGGATCAACCCGGGAGCTCGAGGCCTCCGGCACTGGACCGCCAAGACCCACAGAGGGGGCCCCAAGTAGCGACTAGTTAGCAGTGTCAGTTTTAAGGCACTACGCCGCGATGAGTGCGCCCACGGATCGAGGGTGGCACCTGGAATGCGGCGGGGGCCCGAGCAGGGGGAGGGAGGCTGGGCGTTGGTTTATAGTAGTTGTAGTAGTGTGGTTAAGTTTGTTAAGAGAAGGCACAAGAGGAGGCAAATACAATGAACAAGGAGGTCACGGACACGGCAAAGACAATGCAAGGGCGCAAGTGAGGTGGCACTCGAGTGCGGGAATCCGGCGTGGAACACCAAAGGGCTGAGGTGGAGAGAAGCGGAGACGGGTGGCAGGGCGGTCCGCCAGGACAGGGGAAGTAAAGAGGGAAGGCGGACCTGCAAGCTACCAGGGGAATAATTGGGAGAAGATGATAGACGGACCTCCCAGGCCAGCAGGCCAGTAAGGGAAAACTAAACAGGCCGATGGGAACGAGCGGGCCGCAGAAAACTGTAAGACACAGGAACCGAGATGAGCTAAAAGTGGTGACTTGGAACGTCAGGGGGCTAAACGCCTACCTGAAGAGACTGAGGGTCTACGCATGGCTAAACAAAGCGAAAGTCCACATCGCAATGCTGCAGAAGACCCACCTGATGGCGGAAAAACAAGCCATGATGTCCAAGAAAGGGGGCGGCCAGACATACAGCTCCACATACTCTAACTACGCGAGAGGGGTAGCGACTTGGATTGCCCCGGGTATCCCATTCCAACTCATCAAACAGGAGAGGGACGCCGAAGGCAGGGTCCTCATCGTACACGGCTGGGACGGAGATCTGAACTGCACACTGGACCCCAGGCTGGACCGGTCGGACGACAAACACAAAAGGGCCGCACCACCAGCTCGGGTGTTGCAGAAGACACTGGACCAGCTCGAGCTGGAGGACGTCTGGAGGAAGGTACATGGGGGTGAGAGGGGATACATGCACTACAGCGCCCCACAAGGGACATTTACCCGCATTGACTATTTATTCACGGGCAAAGAGACACTAGGCGAATTCCCTGGGGCACACATTCACGCACGAACCCTATCTGTCCACGCCCCACTGGAAGCAACATGGGCACATACATACAGGAAAGCCCCATACCCATGTGCAGACTTAGGGCGGAAGCACTCCTAGAGGGGGATTTCCAAGACCATATCCAAACCTCAATAGACGACTACTTCGAGCACAACACGGGTAGTGTAGATAGTATGGGAACGACGTGGGAAGCCTTTAAGGTGGTGATCAGGGGGGCGGCAATTGGGAAAATGGGAGGCCTTAGGAGAGAAACCCTGGCTGAACTAGATGAAATAGAAGGGAAGGTAGAGAGAGCGGAAGCACAGGCAGGGCGAGAGGGGGGGAAACGGGTGACCTCACCACTCTGAGACAACAGTGTATGGCGGCCTGGGAAAGATTAGGGCGGTCAGACTATGGGAAGTACATACAAAGGCTGCACGCAGAAGGGGATAAACCTGGTAGACTTCACGCCTGGCTGACCAAACAGGAGACCAAGCGAGAACCGATAAATGCAATTCGAAATAGTCAGGGGGCGATTAAAAGGTCCCAGGAGGGTATAAATAACGGTGTTCTCGCAATTCTATGAGGAACTATATACCAGAGTACAGGAAGCAGAAGAGGGAGACCTTGAGGACGCATTTGCGGAAATCAAACTCCCACAGCTGTCAGAGGAGCAGGCCCAGATGTTGGACCCCCCCCTTACTGTGGAGGAATTGACAGAGGTTATTGCCCAGTTGCCAACAGGGAAGTCCCTGGGGCCTGACGGTTGCCAGGGGAATTCTATAAAAAATACAAAGATAGCTTGGCTCTGAGGTTACTAGAGACACTGGAGGAGGCGTACGAGTGCGGACGACTCCCGAGCAGTATGTCAGAATCTGTAATAGTAATAGTCCCGATACTTAAAGCGGGGAAGCCGCCCCTCAAGTGCGGGTCCTACAGGCCAATCTCTCTGATAAATCAGTATTCCAAGATACTGACAGCGGCATTGGCCAATCTGCTAAAAAGGGTGATACCCACACTGGTATACACAGACCAGACGGGGGATGTACCAGAACGCAACACGGCATGGAATTTCCAGAGTCTCCATCACGTCATTGACAGGATGAACCAAGAGGATGGAGAATACGCAGTGGCGTCATTAGATGCAATTAAAGCGTTCGATTCAGTGAACTGGGACTGGCTACTAGGGGCGCTCACCCACTTCGGGAAAGGCGGGGGTTTCCTACGCTGGATAAGGCTGCTGTACAACGACCCAAGGGCCAGAGTTAAGACGGGGAGGCATGTCTCAGGGGAGTGGAGCATAGGGCGAGGTACGAAACAGGGGTGTTTGCTGTCTCCGATGCTATATATATTAGCGCTGGAACCGTTCGCGGCCTTCCTAAGGGCGGAGTACAGAGACATTGGCATAGTGATAGATCGGGAAACACACCAGATTTCAATATATACAGATGACATGCTGCTTTACATCGGGACCTACGAACACATTTACCAGACCTATTGGAGGCACTGGGAGCATTTGGGAGGCTATCGGGGATCACCATCAACAAGGGGAAATCCTCACTGTTCCCCCTGGCGCGCCTGAGGGCGATGACGTCAGACCAACTGCCATACCTGGGCCTGACATGAACCCCAATCACCTTCAGATATTTGGGGGTGGACATATATCACGACACCGCGGAAACACACATGGCCAATACGCAGACAGCCCTGGACAAAATAGAGAACGCCATGCAGTTCTGGAAAACACTACCGCTGGGGATGGTGGGCCGGGCGGCCCTAATGAAGATGATAGTTTTACCCCGACTCCTATATTATTTCACTAATATCCCCTATAACAGCCCTAGGTCATTCTTCAGACGATTACACTCCATAACATGGTCCTTTCTATGGGAGGGAGGGAGGAACAGGGTAGCACTGAGCACATTACAAAGGGGCTACGAATGGGGAGGGATCAAGCTCCCGGACTTTGAGCGTTACTACTTGGCCGCACAACTTCAATTCGTGGTCCAATGGCTGGGGGAAGACACCTCCATAGATGCAATACTGTTTCGACCATCGCTCCAGCGATACTATTTGAAAGAACTACTATGGATAAACGAGAACCAAGCAAAAACCCTTCCCAGAATAGTCCAACCAGGCCGAGCACTGTGGAAGAGAGCATGGAAAGTGCAGAACATAAGAGACCCCTGTTCAAGGCACATTCCCCTGGCGGGACTGGTAGACACCCGTATAGCAAGCATAGCAATGTTCAGAACACAGTGGGAAGACAAAGGAGTGGCCCAGTTAGGTGACCTGTGGCAAGAAGGACATTGGGTAGACTTTCAGACCCTGGTGGAGGAGCAGGACATACACAGTGGCCAATTCATACTGTATAATAGCATGGTCCAAGGAATAAGGAAAAGGTGGGAGACCCTGCCGGAAGAGGAAGACATGGATGGGCAGCTGGACGCCTGGTACGATGTATCGGAGGGGGGACATACCGTGTTCAGACTTTACGAACAATTGTTGGGCACCATCAATTCTCGGACACTGAACAGCCGGACAAAATGGGAGGAGGAACTACAGCGACCCCTCAGGGACGAAGAATGGAACAGAGCCCTTCAATATGCGAAGAAAGTTTCCAGAAACGCAAGGTTCAGACAGCTGCAGTTCTACATACAGGGCATATTTAACGCCTAAAAGAATGTTGAATATGGGGGACAGTCAAATACGGAGTTGTCCACGCTGCCAGGAAGAACAGGCAGATATGGTGCACATATTTTGGACATGCCCGGGTGTGACAGCCTTCTGGAATACGATACAGGAAAGGGCGTCGAAGGCAGGAATCCATATGCGAACTTGATCGCCGGCGTCCTACATCCTGGGCCTGTTCCCGAGGGGTGACAAGCAAAGGATCCATATAGCTAAGATGATAGATCTGATGACAATTCTGGCAAAAAGCTGCATCGCAATGGCATGGAAAGCAAGCGCAGGGCCATTGATAGAAGGCTGGTGGGCGGACCTACAAAAATGGGCAATAGCAGAAACTACAGTCTGGACCAGAACCTCGCAGAGGGGAGAAGAGAACAGTGGGGCCAGAATACTAGCATGGAATACCTTGGTACAAGACTTATTTGGGAGCGATGAGGAAAACAGCGCAACTGACTTGAGTGAGCCGGGAGGAGAGGATACTTGACCTGCCCGCACCTGTGCGCAGCACGCAGACAGGAACGAGGACAACGCGACGGAGGAGGAGGGCGCCTAACCGTGACCCGAGCGGATAACGTACATTATGAACTTAAACCCGAAAGTGCCAGAGCAAGTGTTGAGAGTTGTTGTTTATTTGTTTTGTGTTTGTTTGTTGTTAAATGAAAATAAAGAAAATTGCTTTTTAAAAAAAAAAAAAAAAAAGACAAATATAGCTAAGAAAACTCATACAGCCTGGTATCAGCTCTCCCTCTTGCGTAAAGTCAAGCTCTTCTTCCCTCCAGACCACTTTAGATCCACTGTTCAAGCACTGGTCCAATCCAATTTAGATGAGGGCAATGCCCTCCTCAAAGAATTCCTGTGGTCCTCCCTTGTGCCCCTGAGAAGTGTCCTACACGCGCCACACGCCTCATCAAGGGTCTACGCAAATACAATCACATCACCCCAGCCCTCATTGACCTTCATTGTCTCCCACTGAATGCACCAATCACTTTCAAGTTTCGCTGCATCATCTATAAGGCAGTCAGCCTCAAGCAACCCAGCTATCTCACTGAAAAACTCAGCCTCTTCAACAGACAGTGCACCACCAGAAGCCAGGACACATGCAGACTTGAAATCCGCTTCTACAAAAAGGAAAGGACCAGAAAACAAGCCTTCTCTGCCTACGCCCCATAACTATAGAACCTCCTCCCAGTCAGCATAAGACTCGCCTCCTCAAGACCTAATGCATCACACCGCCCCCATTCCACCGGACTCGCTAGACGCTGCCATTCTGTAAAGCTGTACCCCTCCTCTGTACCACTCGGTAGCCCCCCGCCCCCACCTGCTGTATATCTGTTCTGTTGTGACCTCTGAAAAGAACTCTATTATGCATCTGTACTGTTGTATACCCCTGTAAAGCGCTACTTTGTGTATCTGTATTGTTGTATACCTCTATAAAGCACTCTGTTGCTTCTCAAAGCTAAGTCTGCACTCAATAAATACCATAATAATAATAATTATGTCGCATGATATCACACCATGCCCATCACACAGTCTACTGTGTCACATCAGCATGCCTTATCATGTTACATTATGCCCCATCCCGTCACACAATCTCCCTTCATATTATGTCCCCTCTTATCACACGACACCATGTGACGTCATATCATACCATGTCACACCCCATCCTGCTACATCACGCCCATGCATGCCTCTACCTGTTGCATTAAAGTGTGGCCAGACAGACCTCACCACCGCCAACCATTTCACACCAGACCCCATCAAAGCACACTCAGCCTGTCAAGCCACAGCCCGCTCTGTCAAAGCACACCTTACCCCATCATGGAAGCTTCCCCCACAAATTCACCCCTTGAGCCTTCACATGATATCATGCCCTTCACTTCACACCAGCGCTGTCACATAACACCATGCCTGTAAAATCATGCAACACTGCGTTACATCACCCCATGCATGTCTCCTCACATCACACCTACTGTCTCATAACTGCCCCTTTTACTTCACATTTCTACAAAATATAGACACCCGCTCCACCAGCAAGTTCAGCTCCTCTGACTTGCACTCACACATGTGGGTGTTGGGGCATGTTGCAAGACCCAACACCCCTGCAGCAGGGAAACAATAAACAGCGGAGGAATTTCTGACACCGAAAATGGCATGGTGGAAGATCACAGATCCCACCCTTCTACGGGGGCACCACTCCATACTGCCTCTGCTCAATCACAAGTTCACCACTCCACACTGCCTCTGCTCAATCGCAAGTGCACCACTCCATACTGCCTCTGCTCAATCACAAGTGCACCACTCTATAGTGCCTCTGCTCAATCACAGGTTCCCCACTCCACACTGCCTCTGCTCAATCGCAAGTCCACCACTCCATACTGCCTCTGCTCAATCGCAAGTGCACCACTCCACACTGCCTCTGCTCAATTGCAAGTGCACCACTTCATACTGCCTCTGCTCAATCGGAAGTGCGCCACTCCATACTGCCTCTGCTCAATCACAAGTGCAACACTCCACGCTGCCTCTGCTCAATCGCAAGTGCACCACTCCACATTGCCTCTGCTCAATCACAAGTGCACCACTCCACACTGCCTCTGCTCAATCGCAAGTGCACCACTCCACGCTGTCTCTGCTCAATCGCAAGTGCACCACTCCACATTGCCTCTGCTCAATCGCAAGTGCACCACTCCATACTGCCTCTGCTCAAACGCAAGTACACCACTCCACACTGCCTCTGCTCAATCGCAAGTGTACCACTCCACACTGCCTCTGCTCAATCGCAAGTGCACCACTCCATACTGCCTCTGCTCAATCACAAGTGCACCACTCCACACTGCCTCTGCTCAATCGCAAGTGCACCACTCCACACTGCATCTGCACATTCGCAAGTGCAGCCCTCCACAGTGTCTTTGGTCAATCGCAAGAGCACCACTCCACAGTGTCTCTGCTCAATCGCAAGAGCACCACTCCACATTGCCTCCGCTCCAGACCATCATCAGAGCAAATGTGCCATGTAGATGGTAGACCCTGTGGTTTACAAACACCACATAACCTAAATCCGGCTCATTCAATGCAAAGCGAAAAAAGTCTGTCCAGTCGTCCACTCCTTGAAGAGGAGGCCTCCAAGATGGAGTTCACATGCACTTGCTGGGGGCTTCTCCACAGGGGGTAGTTTTAGACCACATCTCACATCGCCTTGGCTCGTGTGTTCTCCTTTTGTCTACAGGTCTCCAGTTTTTGAAAATGAAACTATGCTGGAGCAAAGGGCTCTGGTGTCAGATATGGAAGAGCCAGACAGAGATACCTGTCCTGCATTGGCTGTGGATCACGGGACGTTATTCCATAGTCTACTCTGCAGCTGCCAGTGGGGTTTCAACCCCTCCAGTGGTGCGTAAAACCTTGACAAGTGTTGTGGGTTCATTGGGTATGAAGGCACGTGACCCAAGCTACTTAAGGTAAGTTTATTGGTCCACTAGTACACATCAGGTAAGTCACATAAGTAGCCTCCTGGACATAAGACACCAGCACATCCACGCCATCCAGCTCCAAGATGTAACTGCCACACATAGTCACCCACTGCTTCATCAGCAGTCACCCACACACAACATTCCACCATGACCTCACCACATTCCAATGCACCCCACTACACTCCACATGCATAGTACTTACACCTCCAGAGCAAGACTACTACAATAAGCAAGCCAATTAAACCCCTGGCACTTAGGTGCTGACCAAAGGCTGGACGTCCAGAGGGTGATGCGCTTTGTGCGCTTTCAAGCTAGGCATGGTTCGGGCAGACATGACTTTTGGGCCAGTGTCTGCTCGCCCCGCAGCTGCACACTGGACAAAAAATGAAGAAGAAAAACATCTTGCCTTGCTGATAGCCAGAGTAAGGCTGCACTGGGGAAATCCACATTTTCTTCCGCTGTCCAGCCTGTGTCAAATGATCACTCCAAGCAGATGACCTCATTATTTAGTTTCGTTTTTTGTTGTGTATCTTTAAGTCTTGATAGTAAGCTTGCAAAACCCTGAGGAGATGGCGTTGGCTCACAATACTTTGCATCTTCGTACTCATATTCTTCTGTCCAGGGTGGGGAAAAACAAAGATACAATCATACACCTTTTGCTTAACATGTTTCTTTAATGATTGATACATTGTTCAGGTTGCCTCATAAAGTGATTTGTTCAGTGTTTAAATGATATCTGAAAAACTTAATTTCGTTTTTTTTAGTTATATGGTATTAAAATAACCTTTAACAAATCACAATATCATCAATTACAAAATTAGTTCACAATATAACACTGTAAAATCATAATTAAAACATACATAAGATATCAAATACTAATAGTATTAGTTTAGCTAATTAGAGCCAGGTATGTACCAATTTGAGTTGACAGGATTTGTGGTCGATGAATGAACTTTGAGATTAAGTAATCAATTCCTAGATGACCATGATTTTCTCTGGCATGATGTGTTTTAGATACCTATGTAAGGCTCAGGGGCGTTGCTAGGGCGGGCTAAGGGGGCTATAGCCCTTGATCTTTTGGTTGTAGCCCCGGATAGAATCCCAGGAGCTACAGCCAAAAGGCTAGCTAGACCCCAATCCCAACAGTTCCGACATCAGCTTAGCCCCGGGTCTTTTCCAGACCTAGCAACTCCCCTGGTAAGGCTATTGGTGTTGTGACGGAATTGTTTAATATAATAAACGTACTTTGAAACGGTGACGAACTGGGTTTAACGCCAGGGAGCAAGAAGTGCACGGAAAATCGATATTTGAGAAGAGGTAAACAGTACCACAAAGATGTGACACAGAACAGCTGATTTGAACAGGGGGCGGGGGGGGGGGTGCTGCAGTGCAAAATGTACAGAACGCTCATCCCTGAACGGCAGTCAGAGCCAGGGCTGGCTGCAGAAACAAAGTGACGGGAAGAGCCGTAGCCGAAAGGAATACGCCACCAAAACGCCCAGCTCGTGCCTTACACGGACCACACGCATGAAAACGAAACGCAGCCTCTCTGTAAAAATAGGAATATTGTGGTGAGGTCACACAGTGCAGTCCCTGGCAGTTGCCTCACCCCGCCCCCTCCCGCTGGTCCCCTGCATCCTCACAATAGCATGCGGAGCTGAGCATCCTCCCGGCTGCCGGCTTCTCCTGCCGCGGCCGCCTATTGGTGGGCCCTGCTGTCAGTCAGCGCTTGACATCTGTGAGAGAGGGAGCTGGGTGGAGAGAGACAGTGCGAGGGAGCAGGGGCGGCAGAGGGGGCGGGGTTTCCTTCCTTCTGGGTGGGGGGTTCCTTGGAGAGAGAGAGAGCAGAGCTGCACCATCTGTCAGGAGCCGGGATAGAGAGCCGCTGCTGCTTGCACGGGGACAGCCGCGGAGGAGGCCCTGCCCCTGCACTCGAGAAAGCAGAGCTCCTCAGTCGGCCCATCCCAGCAGTAGAGCCAGGAACCCCGGGGGTGCGGGGGCTGCAGGCGGCGGGCCCCTCTGTGCCAGGGACATCGCTTGCCCTGAATCTGCTCCAGTGCGGGGGAGGCGGCTCCCTGCTGGGTGGGCCAGAGCAGGCAGACAGGCAGGGCTTGCAACCAGAGGAGCCTTTGCTGCAGCCAAGTGGGCTCCACAAGAAGCAGAGCCGGGCGCTCCGCAGAGCCCGGGCATCGCCAGCTGGGAGCCGAGCGGTGATGATGTGATTGTGTGGAGAGCGGCGCTGGCCCACAGCAGGTAACTCACCCTCCGCGAGTGACAGCCTCCCAAACAATGAGTGACTGACTGTCAGGGAGAGCTGGGGGCTGAGAGGAGGGCTGCTCCTGTGTTGCCAGCCCTGCGTGCGTGTGTCTGGGACTCTGGGTTGCTTGTGCACTCGGGGGATGTATTCAGGCGGGGGGCGGGGGGGGGCAGAGAGCTTGGGGACATCATGCGTCCATGTTATGGTTTTTTGCTGCCCTGAGGGCTGTGCTTAGCGGAGCGCAGGCAGATGGCTAAGCCTCTTGTTCTGTGTGTGTGCGTGTGGGGGGTGTGTCGTGGTCCGGGTGGAGCGCCCCCACCCCCTTGCCCCTAGCACGCTGCCGGCCCGGTCTGCGGCTCTCCAGTCTGCTGGATTATGTATGTCTTGGTCGCCGGCCTGGGCGGCTTCCCCGGCCCTTGGGTAGCAGGTCTGCATAGGGGCGCTGGCAGGGGGGGCTCCTCAGATGCTGCAAACCAACCCGTGAGGGAAGGTGGGGTGGGGGGGGGGGGGCGGGAGGGACACATAACACCCCCAGTGCACGGGGACAAAAGGCCGTCTGAAGCGCGCACACGTGTCTCCCAAATGCCCCTGGACTACAACTATTTCCATGCTGTTGGGGTTTCTCCGCAGGATGTGCGCTTTCTTAGCAATTCGTTGGCAAGTCACAAATGGATGCTTGAGGGACGTCTCTTGCCAGGATTCCGCCTGCGCGCCTGTTGGCCTCTAGGAGCTCGTTTTGTTGCCTGTAAATGGAGTCCCTTCTTTTCAGTGCTCCGATGAGGGCCCTTTGCATGTGATGTGGGCCAAGCTTTCATTGTCATCTGGAATGGAGGTGACCAGATGTGCGTCATGCTACCGCGCTGTAAAGCGCCCACACAGTTTCTGTATGTTGGCGAAGGATGGCAACATCTGCAAAGGGGTCATTATTTGGAGTGAAAATCGACGATAAAAGTGTCACCCAAACTGCATGTTACGCACGCACAATGCATTTGAAGAAACCTATTTTGCTGACACTCTGTACTTGAAGGTTGTTTCAGGATGGCAGGGACGTGGGGGGGGTGTGGAAGGGGGCAAGCTCTGGGACTAATTATATCTAAACAGTATGAAGCGAATTGAATGTCACAGTAGCCAAGTCAGGTTTTTTTTCGGTGTGAAGGGGGTTTGTATGACTGCAGTGCTTTGTTTTGGGAGGCCTGGCACTGGTGAAGTGCAAGGCCGCACCGTTGGTTGTCACTGTGAGCAGGCAGCTACATTGTGGCTGGAAACATGTGCGAGAACTCCGGCTGTTGAAGGGGAGATATGAGCTTCCCGGAAAGTATGTGCTTTTTTATTCACGTGCTCACTGACTCTTTTGGTCTGTTGTCTTAGGCGCTAAGGAATGTTATGCCTGCACACCGTGCTTACAGAGTGTAAAAGTACTCCTCACTGCTCTATCCTTTATTGCACTTAACACATTCCTACATAGTGTACATTATCTATGTCAACTAAATTGTATTAAACATTTCACATTATATAAATCATCTCGACGTATATACAATCGCTCTTAGTGACTTATTTTCCCAAAGAAGCATATCTGCACACTAATATTCTTGATTATAGTGCAGATCCTTCTTCCACTTACATTTATTTCGTAGCCTATTTTATTATGAAACGTGTCCACTCTAACCAACATCATTGTAAATGACCGACATCCGCAGGATCGTAACATATTATTCTGCATCCAACATGTTTCAGTCTTCTGATCTAATCAAGGGCTTTCATCAGGGGCTTATTTAAAAAGCTTATAGTTATTATTTACTGAACCGAGTGCAGTAACAGATTTTGCTTGTGAATGTTACATTGCTGAAACTGTCCAAAAACTGTAGCCCAGTAACCGAAAGAAAATGTAGTAATTATTGGTTTGGTTCTTTACATGGGCTTGCAATCTATCTTAATACGTGCTCCTCTGTCCGTTACCTGGGCACGCACACCGCCCCTTATCCCGAATTCTACCTCATTATCTGCTCTCCATAACAGGCAACCTATTATAAAAAAAACAGAACCCTAAAAAATAAATGTTCTTAAAAACGGATACTGTCACAAAGCCCTTGTGAACAGGTCTGCAACAGTGTTCTTTCGTTAATAACTGCGAGGGTCTGTGCATAAGGAACGTATAGTGTAGTTATTGGTAACTGATACAAAGAGCACATTAAGCCATAGAATTCAAGAATCTATGAAATGGTTACCAATCCTTGGAAAATCCAGCTAACATAGGCTACCTCTTATTTCACAGAGTGGCAGCCCACCTAAAGGCCCAAACCAATGGCTAATTAATGTCCTCTCGGTTTCCGGGTTCGCATTTCAATTTTTTTACACTTTCAGTGATGCAATATACACGATGAGAAATTGATACCACACCTTATTGGGGAAATAATATTGACAAATGCTTTTCGAACTAGGCCCCTGATGAATGCTTTCAATTAGATACAAATATATCGCTGAAACATGTTGGGTGAATTATAATACCAGAATAGATAGGTATTGTGTAATGTAGTTCATTTATACGTATGGCGTCAATTAGGGTGTTAACTTCCGTAAGGAAGTAGATTAGGAATGTTGTGAGACATAATTTTAAATGCAGTAGGAAATATTTATAGACTAAGTCGTGTGTATAGGCATCACACCGTTTAGCGGAAAAGGCAGTGGATCAAAACAAAGCAACTGGAAGGGATCACCGTCAAGCTGGTCGAGATGGAGAGATTCGAAGAGAGGTGCAGCGAGGAAGCCTTCAGAGGCCATGTCACTTTCCTTGTTCATAATCTTTACTCCTACATCCTTCCCTCCTCTCCATCCACAGCAAAATGTAGTTATGTCTTTTTTCTTTTCAAACCTTTCCCACTATAACCTTCAACCCAGTCCAGCAGGTCACTCTTGAACTCAGTTCCCCTGCCTCTCCTTGAAAGTGGTTTCTATTGGATGAAATGGTGCAGTATGTATTTTGGACATTGGAAATAAAGGGTGATTCTGATATTTGGAGGGCAATCCTAATAGACGCCAATGTACACAGTAATCGTTTTCAAGATGCATATGAGATCATTAGTCATTGTGTCCTTGACAGCTCTGTGGAGACTCAAAAAGCAGCTTGCCAGCAGTTGGATCCAGTAGATATCATTAGCCACCAGTCAATTGGAATTTGCACCCATCCAAAAAGAAGTAATGTTAGTCTGTTGTGTACGTCACCTGCAGTTTCTATGGCTAGATGTCTCAGGAAAGATGGTTCACGTAAAAGTAATGTTAGTCTGTTGTGTACATCGCCTGCAGTTTCTATGCTTAGGGTCCGTCTCCTGCAGTTTCTATGCCTAGGTGTCTCGGAAAAGATGGTTGCGGTAAAAAGTAGTATTAAGATAAAAAGTAGTAATGTTATTCTGTTGTCTATGTCACCTGCAGTTTCTATGCCTAGGTATCTCAGGAAAGATGGTTAAGATAAAAAGTAGTAATGTTAGTCTGTTGTGTATGTCACCTGCAGTTTCTATGCCTAGGTGTCTCAGAAAAGATGGTTAACAAAAAAATAGTAATGTTGGTCTGTTGTGTACGCCGCCTGCAGTTTCTATGCCTAGGTGTCTCAGGAAAGATGGTTAAGATAAAAAGTAGTAATGTTAGTCTGCTGTGCACGTCACCTGCACTTTCTATGCCTAGGTGTCTCAGGAAAGAAGGGTAAGATAAAAAGTAGTAATGTTAGTCTGTTGTGTATGTCAGCTGCAATGTCTATGCCTAGGTGTCTCAGGAAAGATGATTAAGATAAAAAGTGGTAATGTTAGTCTGTTGTGTATATCGCCTGCAGTTTCTATGCTTAGGGTCCGTCTCCTGCAGTTTCTATGCCTAGTTGTCTCGGAAAAGACGGTTGAGATAAAAAGTAGTATTAAGATAAAAAGTAGTAATGTTATTCTGTTGTCTATGTCACCTGCAGTTTCTATGCCTAGGTGTCTCAGGAAAGATGGTTAAGATAAAAAGAAGTAATGTTAGTTTGTTGTGTACGTCACCTGCAGTTTCTATGCCTAGGTGTCTCGAGTCACACATTTCAAACCTCTCTTTTGACATGCATATATTTCAAAGGCTTTTAGAGTTAGTCATAAACCGATATAAACACATTACTGCACGTTGCGTTACAGGATCCCTTAATGAGAAATAGGCCGATGAGCACAAAACAAACAATGAGACCGAGAGGAGCAGCATTGCCACAGTTTTTGTGCACACTAACTTGCCTATTTCACAAAAGAGAAACGTGTGCCCGGGTGCACGCGCTACACGTGCACTGCGTGTGCTGTGCCACAAGCATATGTACAACAAAATGGCCAGCAGGGAGGTGAACCTCCACTGAACCCCAATTTGCATATGCAAAATGGCTGTTGGTGGAAATATGACCACTCACGTTCAGTGGAAATGAAGGAAACGTGCAAGGGCAGGTAAAGCTCGCCGAATCGCCAAAAGGCAGTCATCGCTGCTCTTTTTTTGCCTGCTTGCAATTTGCCAATGTTCCTATGTCCTAACCCGGGGGTCAGATTTGGGTCTGGGGCACATCCGCAGGGACATATGCAACTTTACAAAACATTTCTGAATATCTAGTTTCACTGCGTAAATTGGGTAATGCCAATTTCAGTGAAAACTGTGTAATTAAACCTTTTTCAGTGTTTCACCTTGCCATGTTGTAATTCCCTGCCAGAGACTTGCTGCTTCTTTTTGAGGTACTATGGGCCTGATTCATTTAATTTTTTGCACGTTCAAAGTGACTTTGCACTTCTGAAAAGTGACTTTGCACTGCCGACACAAACCCTGATTCATGGAACTGTGCAAAGTGTATTTTTGCACTGCAAAGTCCGTGCAAAGTCAGCACATAGTCATTTTTGCAGTATAAGATGACTGCACAGACTTTGCCCTGCAAAACTACACTTTGCACAGTTTCATGAATCAGGGTTTGTGTCGGCAGTGCAAAGTCACTTTGAACGTGCAAAAAGAATCCATGAATCGGGCCCATAGTACTTGCAAAAGCATATGCTCATCGGAGCTGTTTGTAGGCGGAGGCGCAAAATGCGGTAGCCGCAGTTTGCACCCGCAAACGTATTTCTTTGTAGTTCGGGGCCAATATTGGTCCAGTGAAAATGATAACCTACCGCCAATTGGGGCACAAGTCACGAAGGCATTTGGGGACCACTATTGTGGGCCCAAAGTGGGATGATATGGGTGATCACCCTGCAAGAAGTTGCTCTTTACCGGCCGGCCTTATTGGTGTATGTACTGCCTAAAAGATAAACAGCCAAGAACTCAACCAGGTACTTGTCGATAAGGCCATTCGCGCTCCAGGCACCATCTCTGAGCATAAACAGTGCCATGCTTATGCCCAAATCCAAGTCCAAAGCCACCCCCGGCAAACATGAGAGCTAGGAGAGATTGTGGCATGTTCGCTTGTGGGTGCGGGCAGCCTAAAGGGGAATATTTACACATCTGTGAGTGATGTCACCATCGATCACAAGTACACAGTAGGGGTGGACTGGGAACCAAAAAGAGGCCCTGGAAAGAATGTTCAAAGAGGCCCCATATTACACATTTTCAGCAACCCCAACCCTTTCACAATGGGACAAATTGGAAATTCCACATAAAAGAGGCCCAGAGTGCAGAGGCCTACCAGGAAATCTCCAGAGTTCCCTATAAGCCAGTCCACCCCTGGCAAAGAGAATCCTTGTTGTGATTGTTTAGGATTCAGGTGCAGTTGAAGGGCCCCTTCAAGTGGATTCTCAGGTTCCTTTCTTTCTTCCATAGGCCCTAAGGAAACGGTGCACCACATTGCAACCTTCTGCAGTGCAGCCATATTCCACTGGCCCACAGGTGGAAATGCAATGCTTTTTTTTATTTACTTCATTATCATTTTCATTCTAATAAATAACAGTTTTGTTTATTTTTGTAATAGAATAACTCAACCTAAACTGGGAACTAATGGCCTACACCTGTGGGGTAATATAAACAATACACTATTTACTCCAATAATGAATCAAATGATGCCTCTGAATAATAGTATGATGACAATTCCTGAATAGGCAGAATCCAATGACAATGTCCCCAGGAAAATATCACAACCATAGTATCACCACAGTAATATCAGCTGCAATAACATCAACATTGGCAATAATAGACCTAGAGAAAAATATCTCAATGCAACAGTTTGCCTCAAATCTGCTCGGAATGGAGTTAACATAGTAAACTCTCCCAGTCCTAAAATATTTGGCTGTGATTAGCAGCCTGTTTGATTTGGGTTGTTTTAGATAGTATTAACTCAGGCCATGGGCCATTACCATCTGGAAAAAATGGGTCGCAAGTGAGTGCGCGGCCTGTTGTTTCAAAGAAATACTAACCTAACATGGCTGCCGTGGAAATGGAAGTGGGATTCCAATCGGAGCCCCTCTTCCTGAATTTCAGTGGTGGTCGGGGGACTTGAGAGAAGCGGCACCGCGGTGCGGCAGCGCCGCAACCACTTCTGCTAAGTGGGACGGAGAGGAGAGAAGAGGGGACGGCAGGGGGAGCAACCTGATTGGCTGCGGTGATCGTCCTGGGTGCTGATGAGGAGGGATTATCGTTGGTGACATTTTTGCGGGCTATAGTTGAACATAGTGCCTATTACATTAGATAATACCTGTTACATATTTATTTATTTTATTTATACCGCGCTGGCAGACACGCCCAGAGGCATAATAGCAAACCACGTAAACAGACAAAAACAGACCACAAGCAATTTACTGCACAGAAACAGACGGCGGAGCCGATGAGTTCAGAGTCAAGGACTATACGGTCAAAATAATAGGAGAGCCTTAATTCTAAGAGATATGTTTTCAGTCTGCTCTTAAAGAGTTGCAAATGAATGCATGACCTCACATCTAACGGAAGCATATTCCACAGCCGTTGTGCTGCATGCAGAAAAGATCCACGCTCCACATAAGCCAAAAGTGCTCTCAGTGTTACCAGTAGGCTACTAGCATTAGACCTAAGCACTCTAGGAGCCGGTAGGCGTGAAATACGACTAGCAAGGTACATCGGCGCTTGTCCCGGCAGGCAATTATGCGTAATGCACATAACCCGGAAGATGATCCGACTCGATGATAGAACCGAATCTGGTAACTGAAATCATGCCTCATGAAACATAGGCATACCACCAAATAACTTATTTCAACAATTCATTTCTTGGATTGGCTTTTTAACTGTCATCCATTTTCCCCTCGAAAGACTGCATACACACCAGAATTTCGGCCCCAGGAGGCTGGTGCTGATTTTCTGCTGAGAACATAGAAATTAAAAACACTGAATCTTTCTTTTTTTCTGGCAAGAAGCAAACAGCTAAATTCGCAATGTACCAATGTGAAACACTGTATAGAGTGTACAAGAGATTAAAAGTCATCGTGCAGTGATGTTATTCCTTCAACAAGAGTTCAGTGTGTGCCTTGCACAAAGCGGGGCTACATTGGCAAAGAAGAACGCCTTTATTGCTGGAGTGATGTGCAGAAGACTATGTTAGTCCATTCAGGGCATTTCGGTATTCTTGCCGTGGGTTTCAGAATAGGCAGCGCCATCTTGCTCTACCTTCATATCCTCAACTCTTTGCACAAGGTGAAAGTAAGAGCGGGACTAGCGTCGCACCAGTAGCAGGCACCCGAGTGGAGGGTGGTTAACATGCCTCTTACCTTAAGCGCAACAAATCCCTGGGCCAGCCTTCCAAGTGAAGGGAGGCCTGAGAGGCAAAGTGTGTGTAGGGGCTAGAGGCATGCCAAAGAAGACGCGGGGAGAGTACACGCAGCAAGTGGGGAGGAAGAGAACACGGTCTCTACCTATTTTGGACAAACTCTGCTTCCGTACATGGCACGCTGCCCGATTTACCCCTGATCTTGTACGCCAGTGCTATTCAAAGTGTTCATAGTGTTCACTTATACAGAGTGGGGCCATGATGGAAGTCAAGGGGCAGGAATGACAACGGAATAGAGAGAAAATGACAGAGAATGCTCGCGAAATGATGAACTCAGGAGGGAGGGGGCCCAATTTACAGGTAGGCAGGCACAGTTGGTGAAAATGACACCCTGTGGTGGTTTCCCGCCCCCACATCCTGTTAAAGTGTATCTTCCATTTTAATTGGAGGAGGCAAATTGTAGGCATTGGTTGCACTTGGACAGCAGAGAAAACTCCCAGAGGAGCTTTTCCTTCAAGAACATGGAACTAATACCTGTAATCCTGGAGGAAAGAATGGGGGTGCGTCACTCAAGAGCCTGGGACCAGCTGCTGCCTCGGTTGCAAAGGCTGGGGGCTCTATACACAGGGCAGAGCAAGACTCCTTTGCCACGTTGTCGCCATTTGCGCAAAGCTTGGACAACACTTATGAACACTTTTTGTAATACCGGTGTCTGGAAATACAGGCTGCTTTTTGCCGGTGGGAGTTTGATTTACCTGCCGCTCTTGACTGGAGGTAAGCCAGTGAACCGCCACCAGCAAACTTGAAGTTTGGCGGTGTAGGAAAATTGGCGGCAACAGTATTATAGGAAGCAAGACGACACGGAGCAACACCGGTTCGATCCCCGGGTCTGCGCTTAGAAACCTTTGGGCATTCACTGTGTTATAAATAACCTATCATATCATAATGTCTAAAAAGCTATGTGAACAGCTGGACCACATTTTTTGTGGGACTCGGCTGTATTCAATGGGTCGCAGCATGCGGGGGTCGAGGCTGATGTAGGTCGAGAGCAAGTCATTAGTCAAATGACGTGTATTTCAAAGGCAAGGAGTGCAGCTTTTTGGACCACATTTTTCGTGAGGCTCAGCTGTATTCTATGGGGTGCAGGGCACGAGGGTAGGGTGATGTGCAACATTGGCTAGATGCACACCTGTTCATCAGAACTCTTTCAACCCCAAACATTCCCAAAATGTAATATGTCACCATGGAGCTGTACACAACACAACCTCTGTTGGTGAATACTGTGATAGGCAACACGCAAGTGTGGCAAGGTATGACAGTGTCGAGATTCAAATCAGGAAACCTATAATGGGAATACCTTGTCGGCGGTGAACAGGGCTGAACTCGGGAACCAATTAAATAGTGGCCAACAGATGCAAATGGCAACTTAATGCTTGTGTGACTGAGTAGTACACAAGGGGGAGTTCTTTTGGGTGAAATGTGTTGAAAACTGCTCATTTTAAAGACTATTTGTTCATTAACACTGGTCAAAACTACTAGCCGCACAGTGAAGTAACTCGTCAAACTGGCCTACTTTGTCAAAAAACAGGCCCACTTTTACCAAAACAATTGGCCCACTGTAGTATGTTGGGCCTCCGCTTCCAACATGACTCTCTTGCCCCATAGATCAGTCGAGGTTGTGAAGTAGAGGGGCATTGTCTCTTTTCAGCTCTGCCCTGCACACCTCAACTTTCACCGGTCGAGCCGAGGACTCACGAAAATGGTTTCTGCTGCCCTTCCTGGTGAGTGCCCCCCTCTTTCATACAGTGCCGCAGGTTGGGATTGAAGTCAGGAAGGACTTGGCAGAGGACTTCCTGCCATAGTGTTGTGTACTATGGGACTAGGGGGCATGCTCAGATCCGCCGAGGGCAAGGACGCCATCTCCTGGGGGTGTGGGGCTGAAAAGCCCTGGAAACAAGACTCCAAAGAGTAGGGCATGTTTTCTCAGGAGATGAGGTGGACTTTAAGGGACACGATGGGCACCCGAGAGGGGTGTAGAATGTCCCACATACAAAGCCTTGGGTTCATCAAGTATACTTGCAGGGAGAATATATGTATGATATGATAGGTTATTTATAATGCGCTTAATACCCAGAGGTTTCTAAGCACGGATCCAGGGACCGAACCTGTGGTGTTCCTTGTCGTCTTGCTTCCAAGGCGAACACGTTGCCCCTGAGCTATCCTCCCGAGATTTAGCAACCCCAAGTAATGAGATGAGGTAAGACTGGGGAAGGTTAATGCTGGAGCTCTGTATTGGGGTACAGACATATTTTTGTATATCAATATATACATGTGGGAAAGAACAGTAAAAAAAAGTTAAGGTTACTACTACCTATAAAAGGGGAAGTGTACAAATATTGGGAATGTCAATGTGAAGATATCTATTGTAAAACACTAAACATAAAATAAAGTGTCCCTCGGAACATTCTGTACATGAACCGAAATATCAATGCACTTTTTTTTGTCCTTAAAAATTGACCATCTCAAATGTGGTTGATCTGCTTTGTGGCAGCATGTAGGGGCAGGTGTGCTCAAAATCTCGAAAACCTTGGAGCTGAATGGCTATTTTTTCTTCAGTCATTGGGTTCCGTGTCTTCCAGTTGTCTTGCATTTGCAATGAAGAAATGCATCAGTGCTGGGGCATCGGTTTTATTTTAGTGCAGAGATGGGGGTAGAATCCCCTATTAACCCTTATCTTTTAAATTAAATATTACCCCATGGCCCCAGACACATGTTCAGGACACCCCTCATTAATATTCATAAGACACATTTGCATACAATGATTCTAAATGTATGCCCATTTTCTCTCATGAATATTAATGAGGGATATCCTGAAAACCCATCCCGGCCCTCCGGGCCTGGATTTGGACAACCCTGAATGTTAAACACAGTGACAGCCCCAGATGCATTCACACCGTTGCAATGTAAAGACCTGATACCAAATTTACCACCTTCTATCAGTGTCCATCCACGCTGCAAACTCAGCCAGCCACATCATCGGCAAGCTGCACCGTGACTGCACCCTTCATAGACATTGAGAGGTGCCTGCCCCCACCCCCCTGACCTCTGTTGTTCTTAGTAGATGGGCATCGCCGTCACTCATTTCTGCACTTATCAGACACCCCCCGTCTGTGCCTTAACCTAGCACTTGCCACTTGCTGGCTGCACTACTACTGTTGTTGTTTTTTATTCCTTTGCTCAGCACTTTCCCCCTTCCCTCTCCCCTGCACTTGCGCGTTCTCAATGTCACTGGGCCTAGTAAGATTGTTGTGTTTGTTCTCCCTTGTTCCCCAGACTTGCCTTGTCGCGCTCTGAAACACTTGTGTATGAGCGCGAAACAAATAAAATATCAATATCAATATAAATTCTCGATGGCATAGTGGTGGGGATTTTACTCAGTCACCGCCTCGGGACTGGACCCTTGTCATGTACAGCTTGGCCTAGCATCTCCGCTAGTCTCCGGCAGGACACCCTCAGCGGCGTCAATCATCCCTTCTGATTCAGCTTTTTCCCTATCTGAGTGCCTCCCCACCAGCCCCCCACAGCCTTGAGCCAAAGCCGCCATTTCTTCTGCTGCGCGTGCAGTACGGTGGCTCAGCTGAGCCGTGCCTCAAGCGTTTAACTGCAAAGGCAACATGGTAACATGGAATGAACCAAAGCATCACCCTTGACCCCAACGAGGCTCCCAACACACGTATCTATCCATTGCTTCTTATTTGATCTCAGTTTCTTTGTCCTGATAGGTCGGAATGATACACGTGGCTCACAAGCGCCACCACTTGTTTCTAGAGCCCTGCATTCGAAAAGTCCAGACATGATACAGAACAATAAGCCCAGCGTCAGGTCCCACGGTCACGTGCCCAGCGAAGAATCGCTACAAATTCATTGATATGGCTTGGCCTTGCAATCTGAGCTGCACTAGCACTTTATTAGAAAATTGTTTCTGCATATAGGACTACTGAACGTCATATAATTGCCTTTTTTCTTGATATAATGGTTACAGGATTTTATCTATGTCTATACCGCTATGTGTAGCATCACTATGACGTAAACAATATTGCCCGAATTATCCATGTTGGCCGCACGGCAATTTTAAACTATCAAAAAATATCTCTTTGATGAAATTGTAATCTAACGTCTATTGCATATCAGTTAGAGATTCTCTTGCAAATTGTAATAGAGATCTATATGAATATTATCCATGAGGGTAGTATGAAATATTTTGCACTTTGCACTTTCTAAGATGGCGGAATGTTAATACTAGCATCTTTGTAAATCAACTTTTCTGTGTTCATTGATGTGTCATGGGTTAAAAGAACACCCAGAACAGGGCGGAGTTACTGTGAACCAGCCACAGGTGTGTGGCGAAACGCGTTAGCTAGCCTCCCTGCTACTGGGAAGCTGTTTTTTATTGTAAAATGTATTGAATTAAAATTTGAATTTTTACAAAAATCAGACTGTTGCAGTGCAGTCGTTCGCTGTTGCCTTTCTCTGGTTGGATCTTTGGACAAGCTACTGCTGCAGGATATTTTTTGGATTTCGTGGATGATGGGAGTGCAGCTTCCTAAGAGACAGGACCATGCGGCCCGTGTCTGCTTTCTTTTCCATATATATATATGATACAACAATATGAAGCAATCCACAGTAACAGCAACGCCCATAAAGCCCACTGCCACCTAGTCTCGGTTTCTAAGGTCGCGTGGAATCCACGCAGCCCACCTGTCACATCAAATAAAGCGCGTGGGTCCAGACCGAGCAGGCTGGCATAAGGAATATAGGCCTTACCCAAGGACTATAGGGACAAACATGGTCCGCCATGTCGGGTCTGAAGAAGCAGCAGGGCTGCGCATGAATCCTTGTCCAGGACCACGCTTCATGGGCTAGTGTAGTGCTTCTTTTGCGGGCACTTTCTGAAGGCTTAGGCAAAAAGTGATTCAAAGGTAAGCATTTCTGAGTATGGAGCAATCTAAAGAAAGTAAACACAGCCATTGGATTTTAGTATCAGCAAATTTACTTTATTTACACATGAGCAATCACACATATGAATTAAATGCAAACACGCCCATGTGTTCTGTTTAATTATTAGCTCATGCTCTTTGGTGCAAAAGCAGAACTTCAGAATTGCACATTGTAACTCCTGCAGAGAAGGCACAGTGAGATTAAATGATTTGCCAATGGTCACACACTTTAGTGAAGTGGTGAAGCCAATATTCACGACCAGCCAGCAACGAAGGGACTTTGCCACATTTCAGCTCTGGTCTGGTTGCTAGAAATGTGTGAATGTTTCACTTTCAACAATTCTCTGATTAAAGAGATGACTTGAAAAGTCGGCAAATCGCACAACAAACCAACCTGACAACTATATAAATCAAGGGTCTCCATACATGGGGTCTCAGATGATTTAGACAACTAAATCCATCATCCTTAGGCAGCGGGGTCAATGCTGAGGGCTCAAGGGAGTTGTAGTCTGAAACATATGGGGGCTACATGTTGCAGACCCCCATTTAAATCCTTATAGAAATGTTAGGCAAAAAGAGTATTTTATTAATTTGCATTTATAAAGCGCACAAACAGCCCGGAGGCATAATGGCACTGTTACATGGAATCGACTTAGATACAGTTGCAGGTAGGTGTACAGTCTTGGGTACATGATGTGTTACATGGGGGGGGCTATATGGCTACACAAGGTTACATAGTGTATAGCATATCATGACATGGCATGTTACATATAGCTGTTATTACCTGTGTTCACATCACAACCTGGTTTGTGTGGGGGCTTAGCAGAATAGCCTTGTTTTGATGGCTTTGCGAAACGCAAGGTGTGAGGGTTCTGATCTGAGGGCGAGTGGGAGAGAGTTCCATTGCCTGGCAGCGATGAAGGGGAAGCTTACACCAGCCCCTCTGGCACGCCTAACTTTGGGCAGAGGCAGCAGATTAGAGTAGGGTGTTCTTGTAGGTCTAGAGGAGTGGGGTATGTTGACTCTCTGAGATAGGTAGGCCGGGGCTGTGTCATGGATGCACTTGTGGGTAAGGGCAAGTGTTTTAAAGAGGACACGTTTGCAGACGGGCAGTCAGTGGGCTTGTCGTCAGGCTGCGGAAATGTGTTCCTTTGTTGGGATGCCTATGGTGGCGCGTAGGGTGTTGTTTTGGATGGTTTGAAGTTTGTCAAGGTTTTTTGCTGTGGTGCCCATATCATTGAAGCTTTATTTTGTTCATCTTAATTGAAATACTCCAAATATCAGAATGCAAATGAATGTGTGCCTAAAGCATTTCCTTTGTGTTTTGAAATGTACATTCGAGACTGGGGGCCCCATTCTGAGCTCATGATGTAAAGAACAGTTTCCAGCACCAATATTCGGAAGTGGGTGGGAGAATTGAATGGGAGATGTGTTTTCCAGCCAGCAGCAAAAGCTGCTAAAATCTCTTCTGGGGGAAATATGTGCCCCCGTGGCATTGCGAGCATTTCTTTAAAGACTGACACTTTTCTAATTTAAGAACGTTTTCTTAAACTTTCATTAAACTAGAAAAGTGGTGCTGGTTTTTTAACTCCTTTTTTTGATGTGCTAAACCAGCCCTGCTGGTAGGAGAATTCCCTCCATGTGGCTGCCCTGCATTCCTGATGGTTACTGGGGCTGGTGTCAAGCTGTAAATGAGGCTGATGCTTTCATATACCTGCACCACATTCTGTCTTTATCAGAATATGGTGTTTGTAAGGAAAGTGTTCCTCCTTCTTGGAAGAACACTTTCCCACTTCAGAACAGGTCCCTGGGAAACGAAACAAAAGACTGTGCAATATGGCCACTTGCTTGTAATCAGTTTGACATATGCATGCTTCTTTTTGTTATATATGAAGTGAAGGAAATGTGAAGTTCCAGAAAAAAGCAAACCATTTTTGGTGTTTACCAAACATGGTCACAACATGAATATAATAGACTGTTTAAAACATATTTGTGTGACCCAGTTTGTCTTGAAAGAAGGCACAGATATTGGGGTAGCTAACAGGAGCTTTGAATGGGCATTCAGAATTGAATGCATCCATCAGTTCAGATCACCCAGACATTTACACATCTACCTGGAGGCAAAAGAGCTTTCCATTTAAACACTCACAAAGAGGCTATTAAACGTTCGCAAGGCCCTCTAGAATTTGCCTTGCGGGATGTGCAGGTGGCGGAGTGGTCGTCAAGCAACTTCTTTTACTACAAGCATCCTCCTAACACTGCTTTTATCGGCAAGGGGGGGTTTGTGCGGTTTAGGAGATTGCACGGTGGAATCCCAGTATGCCTTTCCCCTTTTGCAGCCCAGTGTGCCCCCCCCCCCCCCACCACCCCAGTGCAGACTGATGCCCAGTAAAGGGGGCTCAGAAGATGCATATCTGGGAAAGGGATTGGGGGCATCAGGCGAGCACTTTCAGATGGCGAGGAAGAGTTTCCAGGCCTTTCCTTTTGCTGGCCATCCTTACTGGTTCCACCACAGAAGGAATCTTTCCACGGAATGCCTGATGGAGTCTACGGGTAGGGCTCGGGACAAGTGTATTTTTTTTGTTAATGTTGTTCTTAAATCTTTTTTTTATTATTAAGTCCCCCCCCCACGAACGTTGACTGGCTTCGCAAAGTATGGGGTACAGTTGCGATGGAATGGATCACATATGGATTACAAGTGGACAGGGACAAGTTCCGCCAGGAGTGGGGAATGATACTTCACTACCCAAGGGGCGGTTACATGATGCAATGGTGCCCCAAAACCTGAAAATACTGGACACACTGTTAAGTGTACGACGTGTTTGGATGCTACAGGGACATGGCAGCACTAATGTCCTAAAATGCAAGTCTGAGGGGTGGGGGGGGAGCTCAGGGGCGTGGGGGGTAGAAGGGGAAATTGTTTGTTTGTAACTATGAAAATATCAATACAAAAAAAAATACAAAAATAAACAAACAGTGTATTAGAAGAGGACAATACTTTAAATAATGACAAGCTCACAACGGGGCTGGAGAGCCCAGTTCTGAAAACCAAAAACAAACAACTTGGTTGCCTTCATGCAAGGCAATCCTGTCGCCCTTAAACCGAAGGTACATGGCCCCCACACTTCCACCCCGCCCTTCCCAAAAGACCCAACACATCCCTCCTCCCTCCAAACCCACAGCAAGAAATCAAGGAGGGAAAGCGTCTGCTGGGACAAAGGAACTATTACAGCAGGTGGAGCGTCAGAGCCTGGCACCCAATCATCTCCACAGGCTACCGGCAATGCCAGGAACCCAATCCACATGGCCCAGCATCATGAGACTGGGCAATCGCGTGCATACACACGAGGGCGGCCCAGATATCCCCAAGCACCGGCTAATCCATTGGGTTAGTCACTCTCATTGCAAAGAGGCACGGGTGCTTGTGTGTGTGTGTGCTCCTCTGGGGGCAGGACATGGCGAGTCTTGTCACAAGACTCGCCATGTCCTGCCACCACTCTGAGGCCATCTGTGGCCTAAAGCCGCCTTGCTTCCTCTTCAGGGCTCCTCTCGCTGACAGTGCTCGGAGTGCCCCTCCAAGCCCCAAATAATTCATCTCGTGGGGTCGGGCACGAAAAACGTGCTCTTTCTCCCGCATTAGCAAAGCAAGAGCAAGCAGATCACTGCTTCAGAGGTAATCAAAGGACAGCGTTCGAATCTCAACTCTTAGTGCCTTGCACTATCAGACAAAAAATGAATTCGAAACATTAGCTACCATCAGGGGAGTTGCTAGGTCTGGAAAAGACCCGGGGCTAAGCTGATGTCAGAACTGTTGGGACTGGGGGCTAGCTAGTCTTTTGGCTGTAGCTCCTGAGATTCTATCCGGGGCTA
Source organism: Ambystoma mexicanum (assembly GCF_040938575.1). Taxonomy (NCBI): domain Eukaryota; kingdom Metazoa; phylum Chordata; class Amphibia; order Caudata; family Ambystomatidae; genus Ambystoma; species Ambystoma mexicanum. Next base: position 234,378,750 of record NC_090928.1, on the reverse strand, counting down.
CAACCAAAAGATCAGGGGCTATAGCCCCCTTAGCCCCCCCTACCAACGCCCCTGGCTACCATTAACCATGGGTCAAGAAAACAGCCTTAGTTTGGGCTCCCTGGAATTGAAACTGCAGATTTGCGGTAGTGGGGCCAGGACACTGAAAGGGGTGGTAGTGTTCAGAAGGAGGCCAGCGTTGTTCTACTCGGTGTAAACCGCAATATCCAGCTTATAGCAAGTTTGCGCTTCCAATAACCAATATGTCAAATGGCCTATTTTCAGAAATGCCACTCAAAGGGGCAAAATGTGATATGTTACCGATCTGCCCATCAACTTAATTAGTTCTGAAAGATCAATCGAAGCCCATTTTTGCTTTTCGCTGCCCAGAGCCCGATTGTTTTAAAGCCTGCGCGTGCCCATGAGTGCTTGGGGCCACTCGGGAGACAATGGCACGTATATCCACAGTGGGATTCCGTAGCTGCCTATTGCTGTTTTTCCTAATCATACATTCTGCAACATTTCCAATGGTATGCTGCTATATGTTCCCTTTCATGTTTTTGAAGTTTGAAACCAGTATCACTATACATTGGGGGGGCCATAGACACACTAGTGGCCAGGGTGCGGCTTCAAAGTCTACCATCCATTTACACATCTCCAGTTACTTTGGATTCAAGGTTCAGAGCCTAGCATAGCATTTGTTAGAACTTTGGAAACAAATCATCTTAAGTTAAGATGCAGGCAGTAATCAGTAGAATGCAGTAGAATGCAGACAGGTTTCCCACATGCAGAACTTTACAAAGAATAGTGTTGTAATTGGATCTGTGGGTTGGCTGGTGATGTCATTTGGAGTGTGGTGGGTTATCAATGAGGGTGGAATGTTGATGTATGTGCTGTGAGCCAGGTTCCATGGATGTCAGTTGGACCTGAGTAGCTGGGCTGGGTGGATGTAGCGAGCATTGTGCATTACACACCAGTGCCAAAGCCGTGGTAAAAGGCAATGCTGCCATAGCAGGCGCTTTTTTGAAAAAAAATGTATACGTATTCCAGCATTGCTGGATGTCCACTACGAGCCCCCCCTCTAGACCACGCCTCCTCGGGCACCACCCCCACCCAAACCCCTCCCCCTCCCTTGAAGGCTACTTTGTTTACATCAAATAGCAAATAGGCCATCATTTATAAGGAGCAAACATACTCAGCCATATCTTGCGACCCCCATGGCTACACACAAAATATTGCCCTTCCCTACCGTCTCTAAAACGATCCCTTATCGTTGTGACTGTTAAACAAAAGAATTTTCTTAGATTTCAGAGATGGTTAACCAAGAGGATTTATTAGTTTGCTGGCTAGACAAACAGACAGCATTCTAGCCGTTAACCTGTTCCTAACCAACCAACCCTCTTCACCCTCAAGATCCGCCACTTTTATATTGTTCAGGGGCACATGATCCTTCAAGTTTCGAGAAACATTTACCAGGCTTTTCAGCCCGCTTTTCCCGCCTCTCATCTTAAACAATGCAAGCTGTTGTCCCAAAGCATAGTCCGTCATCAGTGTTCATGCCGAGCAACACCATGTGATGATCCACTTCCGGGTAAACATGGTCGATGAAGTTTACTTCCGGGCTTGTTATCTTCAGGCGGGGGAGGGTGGGGTGGGTTTCCACCCCCATGACGCCTTCCGCTTTCGATGAAGGGCTTATTGTGTCAGCCAGTCTGTACCAGCGAAATCCAATGGCCTCGGTTCAGTGGCCTTGTGCCACTGCCCTTTGCAGGGCACCAAGCTCATTTGGTCAGCAGAAATGTCGCACTTGTGCAGTTCATTTCATAATGCACAACTGTTACATGCTGCCACCAGGAGAAAAGGAGTGTTCTAACCAAAGGCCGCTAGGAGACAAAAGGAAAATAATAAACACGAGGGTGAAGAACACAAGATGGCGTCATGATGGGGGTGTGCATAAAAGTTTCGTTGGGCCCCCGATTTAGTATTTTATGTCTTTATTTTATGGACTCGGGACTATGTTCTTCCACATTGTACACATATATGAAAAGTGGCTCATGTTGGATTTGCAGGATTGTTTTGACCCAGCTCTAGAGGCGCCTCTAGGGGGTGGCCTGTGGGGGGGCTATAGCCTGGATAGAAGCTCGGGCTACAACCAAAAGGCTAGCGCTAGTCCCACCATGAGCGTAGCCCCGGATCTTTTCCAGACCTAGCAACACCTCTGCCCAGCCCCAAAGTACTGTTATCATTTACCCGGCCAAGCAATGTGCACCAGCCAAAAGCAGTTGGTGAGTGATTACCCACCATTAATGAGCGGGAGAGGGTGTGCGAGAACTTTAAGGTCAAGTCTGCCATTGGGGTGGCGGGAAAGACGAGCTCCAGCCCGGGCTTATGACTCTGCTCAGAGTGCAAGCGGTTGCGTGGCGTCAGTTGCGTCCGTGCGCGCTATGCAGAGTGAGAACGCTGCGCTGGGAGCGAGAATGTTGCCCTGTGAACCTCAGCGGTAGACCCCAGGCCTTGAGGAACCTCAAGCGTGACGTTGTACATGAGTGAAGCAATGGCTTCGAGAGCCCATTGGGGTCTTGCCTGCCTGTACCCCTCACTACGCTAGACAAGTTCATACGTTCCATCGCGCGCTACGCACAGCAACGAGCTAACCACACGTGGAAATTGGAATCACCACATACCCACTAACACCCTCAGAACTCTAAATATTACCGGAAGGAAGGAAGGAAGGAAGGAAGGAAGGAAGGAAGGAAGGAAGGAAGGAAGGAAGGAAGGAAGGAAGGAAGGAAGGAAGGAAGGAAGGAAGGAAGGAAGGAAGGAAGGAAGGAAGGAAGGAAGGAAGGAAGGAAGGAAGGAAGGAAGGAAGGAAGGAAGGAAGGAAGGAAGGAAGGAAGGAAGGAAGGAAGGAAGGAAGGAAGGAAGGAAGGAAGGAAGGAAGGAAGGAAGGAAGGAAGGAAGGAAGGAAGGAAGGAAGGAAGGAAGGAAGGAAGGAAGGAAGGAAGGAAGGAAGGAAGGAAGGAAGGAAGGAAGGAAGGAAGGAAGGAAGGAAGGAAGGAAGGAAGGAAGGAAGGAAGGAAGGAAGGAAGGAAGGAAGGAAGGAAGGAAGGAAGGAAGGAAGGAAGGAAGGAAGGAAGGAAGAGCCCCCACTTGAGTTTAACCAAGAGAGTGCACTCCCACACTATAACGCACCAATATGAGTATTAATGGCTCTGGTGACCGCTCAACCCCAGGTATGAATTTGAGCAGTTCCATTTCCGCCGCCTGAACTCCATTCCCCTGCGTGGCTTTCCCGTGGGATCAATTGTTGCTGTTCAATGTGCTCGTGAACTTGAGAGAAAAGGCCATTGTGGATCCATTTCCAGGCACTTGCGTGCCATGAAATCCCTTCAAAGAGTTTGGTGTCCCGCTGCTGCGGCCTGCTCTTAATAATGGCCCTCCCCTCCTGCAGCACATCTGTTTCTGCTTTGCATTCCAGACACTTCCATTATCAGTGCCGCTCGCGCATGTGTCACCCGGCGCACTCTGACATGGACAACTCAGCACGCAGTTAAGATGAAGTAGACATTGAAACGCTATCTTTTAGGTAACAGGCTGCCCCGTTGAGCCGTACGGGTCTGTCATTTTATAGCATAAAATGACATATAGCATAGCATAGAGGGGTTGTCTCTCTGCAGAACCCAAGTGGTGCATAACTATAGCCAATGTCCTCTAGTGGTGCCCAGCTTTGGACTGGCATATGGGGCAACCATTGAGGCACTGCACAGGTCTGCTTTTTTATAGCAAAGAGTCCCTCTGCAGATCCAGAGAGGTGCATAACTATAGCCAATGTCCTCTAGTGGTGCCCAGCCTTGGACTGGCATATGGGGCAACCATTGAGCCACTGTACAGGTCTGCCATTTTATAGCATAGAGGGGTTGTCTCTCTGCAGATCCCCGAATGTGCATAGCTATAGCCAATGTCCTCCAGCTGTACCCAGGCTCGGACCGGCATATGGGGCAACCATTGAGGCACTGCACAGGTCTGCTTTTTATAGCAAAGAGTCCCTCTGCAGATCCCGAGAGGTGCATAACTATAGCCAATGTCCTCTAGCTGTACACAGTACGGACTGGCATATGGGGCAACCATAGAGGCACTTGTGCGGGTCTGCCATTGCATAGCATAGAGTCCCTCTGCAGATCCCCGAAGGTGCATAACTATAGCCAATGTCCTCTAGCTGTATCCAGGCTCAGAATGGCATATGGGGCAATTGGGTAGTGCCAGAAGGGTTGATCCAACATTCTACTGTGGACCAGTTTCTGGTTAAAGTGGGACAGTTTTTAGCCAAAGGGAGCCAATTTCAGTTACTTCACTAGTTTTAGGTTATGTTGCCTACCAAATATGCTTTAAAATGCACTTTTTGGGAAACATTTTCGCAAAAACGACCCCATGAGTAGCCCTGAAACAGACTATCTCGTTTTGATAATGACTAAACATTGCAAAAAAAGGTAATCATGTTATGGCGTTGAGCATGGGTGGTCTTTCCTAAGGACAGACGAGTTTTGATGGCTAATTTGTTAGTACACACAATGCAGGATGTGTTCACCTACAGCTTCTCACCACTCAGGAGCACCTGTTGCTCCTAGATGTAATGTGACGGCGGGGACCTGGTACGTTTGCACTCAGGCGTTGGCAGGTCCGCGCTGCCAAATTTTTATCATTTGCACGGTGGGATCCAAATGTGAAGGGCAAACAGCAGTGTACAAGCAGGTATGCCACCTTTTGCCCTTCACATTTGCACTCCGCAGTGCAAAGTGAGTAAACACTGCCTGGCATGTTGTCATTCTAGGCAGCATTTACTTTTGATTGTGAACGATGCTTGCCATGCTCGCAAGGCAAGCAGCTCTCACAATTACAATTAAATGTTTAATTTTCATTTTGTTACAATGAAAAATAAACACTATCTGACATGCAAGCTTGTCGGACAGTGTTAATTTGTAATTGTAAATGCTGTCTGCCCTGCAAGCATGGTAAACAGCATTTACAATAGATCCCTATGGAGTCCTCCTGCTTTTTGCTGATGCAAAACACTGGCGGGCTCCACCAGGATCCCCAGCATTTGCGCCGACATGAAAATGCATGCAGCCGCAAATACTGGAGTATTTGTATGGCAGAGAGTAAGGGAGCAGTGGAAACTCAAGGGGCCTCATTATGACCCTGGCGTTAAGGGTTTAACGGCGCCTTAAAAGGTGTTGGCGCCGTTAAACCCTTAACGCCTGATTACGAGGTCCCTTTGCGGGACCCAACCTTAACGGCTGGTTTTTCCAGCCGATAAAGTAGGTACCTGCAAAGGGACTTTGGTGCTAATAACGGTACCGCAATTTGCGGGACCGTTATTAGCGACTTCCCCATTTCCATTGAGCCCTATGGCGCAAAAATGGGAATGGGGAAGGGCCATGGTGGCATGGGGAATTACCGCCCCACCAACCTCGGAATGGGGTGGTAATTCCCCATTCCGCCATGGCGGACACCGGCATGGACCATGGTGCTAATAGCACCATGGTCCTCCGCCTGGTTCGTAATGAGGCCCAAGGTGCGTTCCGCCCCTCCCCGCAAGGGTTTTCTGCATTGCATTTCCAGTACGCAGGGCCGAACATGAGGCCTTCGTTGTTAACTTTCGTTCAACGCGTATGTTTCCCAATTATTGTTTTGTAAACTTGTGCAAGCAACCTATTATTTGTTTTAACTCTATGTAGGCCACGTGTAATGCTCTTTAGTGAGAAACCTCCTCCTAAGTAAATGTCTTGACTACCTACGCAATTACTTAGCCCTCTTTCAGAGCATTCTCTGATGTCTAGCCTACATTTACGCTTTTCGTCTTGCAGTGCATAACTATCTGTATTCTGTAGATGGGCAATTGTTGACTAGAGAGCAGGTGCCCCCCTGCCTTCCCCAAGAAAAAACGGAATTACAAAATATGAAAAGATATATTTGAAACTGCACTTTAAATTCTCCTGTAAATGCAGCTGGCACCGAGAATAGTTAGTTTTGCTACACAAGTAGGGACAGATGAGGCATTAGCTTGCACAATTAGTGTGTTTCTAAATAGAATAGACTAGGTGACAGGTAGGCGTGTACCAAGATAGGGTCTCACTACACATGTAGGGCAGCATGGCTAATAGGTAGGGAAGAGGTTGCAGCATACCCATATGTAGAAATGTTATGTGACAGGCATGCACTGGGACTCGGTAGATAGCAAATAAATGTAGAACAAATGTGCCCTGCAGAGGAACAGAAACGTGACAAGCAGTTGCCATTTTTTTGCACCAGTAGAGAATTCAGCTTTGCAGCTTTAAGAAAAGCCCAGTTAAGCACGCGCCAACAAATACAGTTTATTGAGGGAAAATGTTGTAGCCAAGGAATGTGAAGGCCAAAAGACTTCATAGGGAGGGTTGCATGGCATAACAAGATATTATTGTGTGCGTTCAGCTGGCGAGATGAATTGAGTTACAAGGACACAGCAGACCGTTTCAAGTTTATGGGACAATCTGGGCACCACAGGAAGCCAGAAGGAGTTGGCAGATTAATGTTTCTGCAATCGGCTAGGCGTGACAGGTGGATGCAAGAGGCGACTGAAGGGCAAAAGCAGGAGGACTCCCAAAATAATTATTCACAAAAGTGTCAAGAGCAGGTGTCATGATCTCTGCTTCCAAAAGGTCAGGGTTTTCCCAACTCCCTTGGAAGCAGATCCATAACCCAGGTTCCGAGGGCCAACCAGTCCCAATTGGGACCTTTTGGACCCAGTCCTGGCGCCAGTGGCACCAGGCTCATAAATGTGCCCAGTCCCAGCGCTGGAAGCGCCGGGCTCATAATGCTTGGGTGGACTTACCTGCAGCAGACCATGCTGCTTACTTGCCTGCCAGCTGAGCCTCTGATCCTCTTCTGTTTGGAACTACTTTTCCTGTTGGGTGGGGCAGGAGCCACTCCCTAGATTCAGAACACTGGAACTCTTCTGGAAAGCAGGAACTCTTTTCTTACCTAGGCGTGGCTGTGGAAGGAGACATCTAAGCACTACAGGAGGCTATTTAAACCACACCCGGTGGATGAATCTTGCTTTGCGTTATTCTGCATCCTCTGCAGCAGAACGCTCATCGTGTCTTCTGCATCGGATCCTGGGCCTAAGGAAAAAGGCTTACCATCCTGAATCCAGTCTTCAGCAACACCTATAAAGACAAGAAAGAACAGGTTAGCATTCCGGCATCTGAAAGACAAAGGCTTACCTACTCTTCGTGCGCTCCGGAGGTCTTCACACTGCATTCCGGCATCTGAAAGACAAAAGCTTACCGACTCTTCGCACGCTCCGGAGGCCTTCGGCGCTGCATCCTGCATCTGAAAGACAAAACAAGGTGCGTTTAAAGACATTGGGGAACTTTAATACTCACGTGCCATTACTCCTTTCCACATCAACCCCAGTGGGTATTCCGGCACCCTGCAGCCGCTCCGAACTCGTACCTGCAAAATAAAAGACAGTTAGAGCGCATCGTGAGGCAGGCAACAAGCGCTTACTTACGTGCTTCCAGGCGCTTCTATTCATCATACGGACTCCATCTTCAACTCACTTCAGCCCGTCATCCGCCGTCGCCGGAACCTGCAAAACAAGAGACATCATTGCTAAAGACTTTAAAGACAATAGAATTACTCGAAACTTACCGTTCGTGCAGTAAACGACGGACAGCAGTCCTCTGAAGTCAAGAGGCCTGCGCTACCGATCCAGTGAAGAAACTGGTTACAGCACCCTGCCCCGAGGCAGATGGAGAGCTCGGCATTCACTTACCTAAGGTGAGAGCGTTAACCTTTGGGGGTCTACAGGAGAGCAAAAAGGGAAGAGATAGGGACACCCCAATAACCCCAGTTCATTAATCCCATATTTTGTGCCTACAGACATCTTACTCTTGAAGTCAGGCATACAGTGCACAGAGGCCCAGCCCAAAGAGCCAACCGGGTGCTACACATCACCTTTGAAGATACGGTAGTCGCCCAGTCAAGACCGGCGCCTCTGCGAGAATCAGGTGAGCGTTACAGAACGCAAAGCCTACCGCAAAACTCTCGCCCAGGCGCTATGGAAACCTCGGATACTGACCACCTAGCCCGGTTACTTGGGGAACTAAGGGCAGAAGTGCATGCAGCTCGTCAGGAAACGAATGCTCTAAGAAGGGAACTAATTATTTCCAAGGAGAGAACAGACGGTCTTGCTAGACAATTGCTACAGTCACAAGCCGGACAAACCCCGTTACCCGCATCAGGGGCAAATCTTCCTTCAACATCCTCTATGAATCCAGTGCAGATCAACCTACCTGGGAATGTACCTCTGGCTCTGCCCGAACGATTTTCTGGTGACCCAAAGAGGTTTGCAGTATTTATCAATCAGTGCCGGTTGCACTTCTTATGCCGGCCAGCAGCCTTTCCAACTGATCAAGCTAAAGTAGCTTTTGTACTTTCGTACCTTAGTGGCAATGCGGCTGACTGGTCGATCCCTCTAGTTAATCAAGATGATCCGGTTCTCCATGATTTTCAAGCCTTTCAGATTAGTATGGAAAAACTGTTCGCAAGACATTCACAGGGGCAGGCCTTGGACAATGAGCTTCTTTCGTTGCAACAGGGTAATCAAGACCTTTTGGCTTATATTGCATCTTTCAATAGACTAATAGTGGAAACTCAATGGCCTGAGGACAAAAGGATTACGCTGTTTTACAGAGGTCTACGTGGAGAGCTCAAAGACGTTTTAGCCCAAGTAGTGAATCCCCCACAAGACTGTTCGGATTATATAGACTTGGTCGTTCAAATAGATCATAGACTGCAGAACAGGAAGGCCGACCGTTCCAAGTTTGATGCTCGAGTATTTTCCAAACCGCCAACTCCTTCCAAAGGAGTAGACTCCGGGGAACCCATGCAAATTGGGGGTCTGAAAGGTCCTCTAACACAAAAGGAGCGGGAAAGGAGAAAACAGTTGCAATTATGCCTATATTGCGGAAACTCAGGGCACTTTCTTCGAGACTGTCCGGTGAAACCTGCCAAGAAGGCAGTAGGAGCTGCAGTTACCAAAGTTACAAACTCTGAGCAGGGAAACGACCTCGCCCGACAAGAATAGAGGTCTTCTTGCCGAGCGTGAAAACCAGTTCCGTGACCTCGCATTTCGTGATACCTATGGTCCTCATTAGCCCTGATAATCCGGATCGATTACATGCAATTGAAGCTTACGTCGACAGCGGTGCCATCGGCAATTATGTGGATCATGAAATGGTTTTGAGGATGAATATAACTCTTTGTCCCAAGGCTGTAAAGAACGTCATTACTACAGTGGATGGTACGGAGATAGCCTCCGGGCCAGTAACGCATACCACTCAAGAGGTGACGCTAGTAAGTCAAGATGGACACCATGAGAAGATCGTGTTCGATGTGATCAAGGCCCCTCAGTTTCAGATTATTCTAGGAATACCTTGGTTAGAGAAACACAATCCTCTGATCGATTGGCGAGCAAGAACGGTCCAGTTTCCAGAATGTGTCTCTACTTGTCACCCTCCACCTGGTGTTGCACTGGCAGCAATTTCTTCAGAGACTCCCCAGTTACCTCCCGAATACCTTGAATACCAAGATGTTTTCCGGAAGGATCAGGCTAACACTCTACCTCCTCATAGGTCTTATGACTGCCAGATAGACCTGATACCTGGATCTACTCCTCCTTGTAGTAGAATTTATGCCCTCACCGAGCCTGAGAAACTTCACCTTCGACAATACCTGGATCAATACCTGGCGAATGGGTTTATTCGTCCTTCCAAGTCCCCTGCTTCTTCAGCTTTGTTCTTCGTTCCAAAAAAGGAAGGAGACCTTAGAACTTGTATCGATTATCGCTCCCTGAACCAGATCACTGTTAAGAATAGATATCCGTTACCTTTGATCCCTGAACTCCTGGACCAAGTCAGAAAAGCATGCATATATACAAAGCTGGATCCTAGAGGAGCTTACCACTTGGTACGAGTAAAAGAGGGCGATGAATGGAAGACTGCCTTCCGCACCAAGTATGGGCTATTTGAATATCAGGTCATGCCCTTCGGACTTTGCAATGCCCCGGCCGCCTTTCAACATTTTATGAACGATGTCCTCAGAGAGCTCATAGATGTGTGTGTTGTTGTTTACATTGACGACATCCTCGTTTATTCTTCATCGGAATCTGAACATTGGAAACACGTGAAAATGGTCCTCGAAAGATTGCGTCAACACAAACTTTTCGCTAAGTTGGAAAAATGTGTTTTCAACGTGACTGAAGTTGAATTCTTGGGATTCATATTATCACCTGGCCGAGTACGTATGGATTCAAAGAAGGTCGATGCAGTTCTCAAATGGCCATCACCATCCTCCGTAAAAGGTGTGCAAAGCATGTTAGGCTTCGCTAACTTTTACCGCAGGTTTATCCCCGAATTCTCTCGAATAGTCCAGCCCATCACTGCCTTGTTAAAGAAAAACAAACGTTTTGAATGGTCTACCGAGGCGGAACAAGCTTTCCAGGATTTGAAGACTAAATTTATCTCTGCACCAATCTTAAAACACCCTCGCCCCGAATTCCCCTACATCGTGGAAACTGATGCTTCAAGCCTTGCCATGGGGGCAGTTCTATCACAAAAGGACCCGGTAACCAATCAGTTGCATCCCGTGGCATTTTGGTCCCGCAAATTCTCGCCTCCTGAAATCAATTACACGATTACTGACAAGGAACTTCTGGCTATCAAGTCTGCCTTTAAGGCTTGGCGGCATTACCTGTTGGGGGCCCGACACACCGGTACTGTGATTACGGATCACCGAAACCTGCAATATTTGAAAACCGCAAAAGCCCAATCCTCTAGACAACTCCGTTGGGCATTATTCTTTGCCGAATTTGACTTCATAATTACCTATCGACCTGGTACAAAGAACGGTAAAGCTGATGCCCTTTCTCGGATGGGAGTGGAAGAACACGTGATCAACCCTAAACCTGTACCAATCATTCCCGAACAAAGAATTCTGGGTGTAATCGCCACGGAATCCATAGAGGAAGTTAAGGATAAAGCCAGGCAACTTGTAACTCCAGCAGACATACAGAATTGGCATCTGCAGGGAAAGGACTTTGCAGTAAAGGACAACTTATTGTATTTCCAAGAACGATTATACCTACCCAGCACAGATTTACAGAAAAAAGTAATCTCCTGTTATCACGATTCTTTAATGGAAGGTCATCCCGGTATAGCCAAGACCTCAGAAAAGATCAAGCGCTACTTCTGGTGGCCGTCTTGGAAAAAAGATATCAGAGACTTTATAATGTCTTGTGGAGTATGCGCCCAAAACAAGAGTCAAAAGGAAAGACCAGCAGGCCTCTTACGCCCTATTGACATCCCACCTCGCCCTTGGCATACGCTTTCTATGGACTTCATCACCGATCTACCTCCATGCTCCGGATACAATACGATTCTAGTAATCGTGGACTTATTCTCCAAGATGGCGCATTTCATTCCGCTCAAAGGCTTGCCAACAGCAGCAACTCTGGCCCGAGAATTTCTCGAAAACATCGTCCGACTACACGGTTTTCCTTCGGTTCTAATTTCGGATCGAGGTAGTCAATTTATTTCTCATTTTTGGCGAAGTTGCTGTCGGTCGGCTCAAATTGATGTGAGACTATCGACCAGTCACCACCCTCAGACCGACGGACAAACCGAGAGGACCAATCAAACTCTGGAACAGTATTTACGCTGCATGCTAGAACAAACTGAAAAAACTTGGAAAGACATCCTTTGGATAGCCGAATATGCCTACAATAACTCTGTCCATTCGGGAACTGGGAAAACACCGTTTTTTCTTTTGTACGGCAGTCACCCTCGAACCTCGGAGTTGGATCCCCTCCAAGATCTTGAAACACCAGCAGTAGACTACCTGCATTCTACAATTACCCAAGCCTTTAAGGAAGCTGTTTCTCACCTTCAAAGGGCTAAAGAACAATACAAGAAAGGAGCAGATCAACATCGGAAGGAAGCACCTCAATATCAAGTAGGGGACCAAGTCTGGTTATCCACCAAATATCTACCTCTAAAAGGGCCACGCACATTCAACCCAAGATACCTTGGTCCCTACTCCATCACTACCATAGTAAAACCAGTAGCGGTCAAGTTGGACTTGCCCCCTCACATGAAGATACATCCGGTCTTCCACGTCTCTCTATTAAAACCCGTGCAACCTCAAACCCGACTAACTAAATCTCCAAAACCCATCCTAGTTGATGGAGAACTCGAGTTTGAAGTCAAAAGCATTCTGGACTCCAAGATCTCCAAATCTAAACTATTTTACCTAATTGACTGGAAAGGCTACGGCCCCCAAGAGAGATCCTGGGAACCTGCTGAATATGTCCACGCTCCTCGCCTAATCAAAAGATTTCACCGAACATTTCCTGACAAGCCAAAACCCCCGGAGAAGCCCGGTTTGGGAGGGGCCTTGAGGGGGGGTACTGTCATGATCTCTGCTTCCAAAAGGTCAGGGTTTTCCCAACTCCCTTGGAAGCAGATCCATAACCCAGGTTCCGAGGGCCAACCAGTCCCAATTGGGACCTTTTGGACCCAATCCTGGCGCCAGTGGCACCAGGCTCATAAATGTGCCCAGTCCCAGCGCTGGAAGCGCCGGGCTCATAATGCTTGGGTGGACTTACCTGCAGCAGACCATGCTGCTTACTTGCCTGCCAGCTGAGCCTCTGATCCTCTTCTGTTTAGAACTACTTTTCCTGTTGGGTGGGGCAGGAGCCACTCCCTAGATTCAGAACACTGGAACTCTTCTGGAAAGCAGGAACTCTTTTCTTACCTAGGCGTGGCTGTGGAAGGAGACACCTAAGCACTACAGGAGGCTATTTAAACCACACCCGGTGGATGAATCTTGCTTTGCGTTATTCTGCATCCTCTGCAGCAGAACGCTCATCGTGTCTTCTGCATCGGATCCTGGGCCTAAGGAAAAAGGCTTACCATCCTGAATCCAGTCTTCAGCAACACCTATAAAGACAAGAAAGAACAGGTTAGCATTCCGGCATCTGAAAGACAAAGGCTTACCTACTCTTCGTGCGCTCCGGAGGTCTTCACACTGCATTCCGGCATCTGAAAGACAAAAGCTTACCGACTCTTCGCACGCTCCGGAGGCCTTCGGCGCTGCATCCTGCATCTGAAAGACAAAACAAGGTGCGTTTAAAGACATTGGGGAACTTTAATACTCACGTGCCATTACTCCTTTCCACATCAACCCCAGTGGGTATTCCGGCACCCTGCAGCCGCTCCGAACTCGTACCTGCAAAATAAAAGACAGTTAGAGCGCATCGTGAGGCAGGCAACAAGCGCTTACTTACGTGCTTCCAGGCGCTTCTATTCATCATACGGACTCCATCTTCAACTCACTTCAGCCCGTCATCCGCCATCGCCGGAACCTGCAAAACAAGAGACATCATTGCTAAAGACTTTAAAGACAATAGAATTACTCGAAACTTACCGTTCGTGCAGTAAACGACGGACAGCAGTCCTCTGAAGTCAAGAGGCCTGCGCTACCGATCCAGTGAAGAAACTGGTTACAGCACCCTGCCCCGAGGCAGATGGAGAGCTCGGCATTCACTTACCTAAGGTGAGAGCGTTAACCTTTGGGGGTCTACAGGAGAGCAAAAAGGGAAGAGATAGGGACACCCCAATAACCCCAGTTCATTAATCCCATATTTTCTGTCTGCAGACATCTTACTCTTGAAGTCAGGCATACAGTGCACAGAGGCCCAGCCCAAAGAGCCAACCGGGTGCTACACAACACCTTTGAAGATACGGTAGTCGCCCAGTCAAGACCGGCACCTCTGCGAGAATCAGGTGAGCGTTACAGCAGGATGGCGAGACAAGCAACTCCTGAAAGAGGAGATAACATGGTTTATTTGATTTAATTAAAATAAGGTGATACACTTGTCTCTCGACATAAACATGTCATCATGCAGCCAGTTCATGGATAGTGTGGCCACATTCTAACCGATGAGCAAATGTCTTTTTTTTCACTGCAGAATTCAGGGCCTACCACCAATCAAATGTGATGAGTAACACACTTTTTAGGGGAAGGTTCATGTGTTCGATCTTTGATAACGATTGTCCAATCCCTAGTTGTGCAAATATAGGATTCTATATCTAGCTTAGTGGAGGGAGCCAATGACCAGGAGTGATAGGTTTTCATAACTCAGTAATCATGATAACATCAGAATGACTCATTTGTACTATATAAACTCCTGTTGTCTGTTCAAACGTTGGAGAATGCTGGAGTGAGAGCTTGCCTTTAAATCTTGCGTTTTTGCCCCAGTCTACTGCAATAAACTGGGTTACCTTGCATTTGGCATACCACAAAAACTCTGTGCTGTCTCTTCTTTTGACAAATACCAGTTAGAGGGCTATTTGGCTTTGTGACCCTCTGGTTTTCAATTCCTTTGAACCTAAGAACCAGTATTTCCCCGCTTTTGGAGTTTCTAGGAAACTGGTGAGGCCTAACAAGGTCTTTTATATAGAACCACATGATATATATACTTGGGAAATTCACATGGCAGCTCATTGCTTAGCATTTATGTAAATGACACAACCACCCAAACATCCCAATTCACAATTGTGAAGCAGCTTTTAAATCAAGCATTGACAATGCCAACAGTTTGGGCTTTTGTGTACGCATGGGAAAGGCACTTGCCAGGTACTGCTGTACTAGCATTAACTGGCCATTAATGGTAGCAGGTGCAAAATGGTGTGAGTACCTGGGCATCTAATTGCTCTGCCTAGTGGTGGAAGGCAGACCTAGTTTAGGCATTTTTACTACTACACCAGTGGCTGTTTACATCTCCAATCAAGTCATTAACTCTAAGAAGACTGCTTTGAAAAAACACTGACAGGCACTTCCAGTGCAACGTTTGATGGTAAGGCTTGATTAAAGCCAGATGAAAGGGTTCCCAAGAGGAGGTGTTTTGAGCGGGGAGGGGAAGGAACTAGGTGGGAATGGCCATAGGGATTAGCATGGCTATGGGTGGGCAGATAACCAAACTACATATTCAAGCTTTGTGTCCCTCCTCATATGCCATTTCTTCCTATCTGTACTCTATTGCAATAGTTCCGGCTTATAGGTGGCACTGCCACCTAATAGCCCAAACTAAATAGCCCAAACCAAACATCGTAAAATGTACGAGCGAGCCCTCCAGTGACCAATGTTTTTCATAGTTTTGATGTTCTGAGCATCTCTGACCCCTGAGTGGACATTTTGTTGGTGATTCTATGTGGCATATGGCATATGTGTGCAGATGGGAGCCTCGTGTACCTGTGGTGCTCATATTTTAATGTGAATAGCCTACACCACGCTCCACCGCCGCCTGGGGGATGCGTAGCAGCTTCACAGTTACTTATTATTGAGGCATGTCAACAACAGCAGGATTTGTCACATCAACTCTGCCCTTTCAGCAACAAAGTAAAGCATGGTGTGGCAGAGATCTCTTCCATAAGCTGTGTGAAATACCTGAACCTTCGGTGGTGGGGTTTACAACCAGGCACTTGCTGCCACTGTCACCGGTTAGGTGAAAATGGCCCTTTTGCTAAACATCTGCCATCACATGTACGTGACACCCGCTCATTCACGTGTCATCGCCTGCTCTTGGTTCGTTTCGAATGCAAACAAGCATTGGCAAAGCCAACATTTTGGGCTTTTTTATATGATAGCAGTGAATGGCAAATGTCTATCCAAGCCTAAACTGTTGGCTATGTCAATGCTTGTTTTTAACAGGACTTCAGTCCATGGAACAAATATAAATCAGGTGGTTGAAGGCAGACTTGGTTAAGAGGTTTTCATTACATTTTTTGTTAAGATATTTTTTATTACACCAGTAACTCATGTATGGCTGCAATTAAGCCGTTAACGCTAAGCAGACTGCATACAAATAATACTGGCAAGCCAGAGTTTGATATTACTGCTTGATAGAGCTAGCTGGTTGGGAATTTACATATGTATTAGCAAGCCATGGGAAGGCAATGGCTGGCCAAATAACCAAACAGCACTCACAGGCTGTGTGTCCATTCCAGCTGTACTCCAATGCAATAGTTTCAGCTTATAGCTGGTGCTTATGCGCTACCTAATAGCCACAACTAAACAAGGAATGGCAAATCCGACAGTTTCTGCTTTTGTGTAAGCATTGGATCTACATTTGTCAGGTACTGCCCTAATGGTATTAGCCATCAGATGGGACAATCTGGCAAATGGCACTAGTGCCTGGGCATGTTATGGCAAATCCTAGCGCCTATACAAGAGCCATAACTGTTGGCTTTGCCAATGGCTCTTTTAACAGAATTCAGTCTAAGAAAACACATAGTGCTTATAAATGAAGTGGTTGGAGACACACGTGGTGAAGACAGTCTTATTGCACAAGAAACTGGTTTAGTTGATTTACAGTTGCAATTCAGCCATTACCTTTCAGAGGGCCGCTCAGAAAGCACAGTGGGAGGCTCAAAGAGATCCCACAGAGATTTGTTTTGGGGCGGGGAGGGGCTGGTAGAGCATGAGAATGGCCATAGGGACTAGCATGGTCACTGGCGGTCAATGGATGGATAAATAAACAAAGAAAACCCACAGGCTGTGAGTCCCTCTGCAAATCTTACCTCACACCTGCTCTGACTTCCCATGACAATAGTTTTAGCTTATAAGCAGCGCTTTCAGTGCCATATAGTAGCCACAACAAAAAAATGGTGCTTGATTATTTCTTGAGGGTCTGCATTCTAGGCAGAAGGAGGTTGAAGAATCATAGTTCATCGAATGATAGATTCCCTTGGACTGTCTTACTAATATGGTCCTAGAACAATTATACCCTTTTTTAAAGTTCAAATGTTTCGATCACAGATCAAAGTACAACTTCAAAACCAATGAGTCCATAATCGATTTATGACATAGACTGAAAATCTTTAAGGGCAAGAAGAGAAAAATACGTGGTGTACAAGTTCAATGAGCACAACAAAAGTAAAAAATAGATACAAAATAGGTAACAAAAAAAAACAGGGCGAGGACGTAAGGAAGGGAAAAGCAAAAGAAGTCACAATTATCATCATATAACTGCCCAATAGATAACAGTAATAGGACCATAAAATATTGGAATACAAGCAAGACAACCACAATATACAATAAATAGATAATTATAGGTGGCAAGTATAGACCTAATTCGAGAACGTAACAAAGAAATACAATTCATTTGAGGCAATATAATCCATTAAGTGTTTCCAGATTGATTCATCCGATTGGTCCGCACTTGCAGCTTTCCAGTAAATGAAGGCACCTTTCCTAGTAGTTAATGCAGGCCCACCATGAGTGAGTAGACCGAAACTTTGTGGACTGCCAGTTCACAATTACCAGTGGATACAAAATATTAAAGAATCTATCGTGACAAACGGAAATAGGAATGCTAACAGCAGCTGATTTAAATACAACTGCCATATCAAGGGCTTATTATCCCGGACAGGGACAATCTTGGTAATAATGTTCCAAAATTGACCAATCACGGGACAGCCACACATCCTATGGAGTGACGTCTGCATCCTGCTATTGCAGTGGCAGCACATAGAAGAACTCTGAGGTCGAGCAGTGGGAATTCTTGCTTGCTTGGAGAGGTTGATGTATTCATTATATATTACTTTTTTGGAGTTTTGTTAGGAACATTGCAATGATGAGGCACACAAGTTGCCATTGCAGGGTTTGAAATTGAGATTCGATGAGCAGGAGCTAAAACCAGCTCCTGGGTGTTGGGTATCACCAAGGTGGCAGGAGCCACCGCTGGGGAACCAGGAGCGAATACCCAGCGCACCCTGAATCTAACTTCCACATGAGATGCACACGTTAGCATTTTGCACATGTTTGATTCTTTGTGTTTAAATGTGTACTAGATGTGTCATAATTCTTCTATAACAGCATTCTCAAATACTCCAAGTTAATGTCATTTATGCATGTTTGTAAGGCACAAATTGCCTGAGGACCCAAAAGTAGCTCCTGGTAGCTTTTGCTTTCAAGCTAACCAGGCTCTCAGAGGATAGAAGCAGGAGCTAAATAGCTCCCCCCAATTTTGAACCCTGCTTTTCTAGTTGTATGTAGGCATTACACTAACTTTCATCTTCCAGCCACTTCAGCTAGACTGCTCTATGGGTCAGAAATGAATTCCCAATATCCAGCCAGAATTATGCATTCAGTAGCTGCTTATCATTCATTCATCAGTTAGTCAGTCTTTCTGTACAGAAGGGGCGTGGAGGGGGGTGCCGAGTGGCTAGGGGCAAGTCCACCGCTTGTTTTTCTGTGGTTCAGAGTGTGAGAGGAACGGTTAGCAGGGGGGCTTTTTAGTTTTGACCATTAGGTGGATCCGTAAGCGCTGCCAATAAATCTAATCTACTGCAATGCGAATTGAAGATAGGAGAGAGATCGCAGGTGAGGAGAGACACCGGCGGAGGGTGTTGGTTGGCTGTTTACCCACCCAGTGACTGCCCATGGCATGCAAGTCCATAATTCCATTCCCACACACTACCTCTCCCTCCCTGCCCAACCCCTTCCCGCATGATCTCTTTGAGCTAGCCCTTTGTTTTTCATGAATGCCAGTGTTACACCTAAGCAGTCTTCTGAAAGGTAATGGGGCCATTGCAGCTGTAAACCAGCACCAGATGTAATGCAAATGTCTTAACCAATGCATAGCATTGCACTGTGCCGCACGGTTTTAGCGTGTACCATTTTTATACATAAAATACGTCCCTAGAATGGACTTGAGCCAGGGCCATACACTACGGCATGTGAAAGGTTGAACAGCCCCCCCCCCGTTACTTTTGTTGAGGAACTCGTTTTGCGATCCACCTATCTATAATGTCTTGCTGTCCGCCCATCAATAATCACATGGCGACCATTTTAGATATCTTTCTATCACTGTGCTTTTCCGCCAGTCAATTTTACGGGTCATATGTGGGACGGAGTATGATATGATATATGATATGGCATTTATAACGCGCCTATACACAAGTGTTTCAAGGTCGCGAAAAAGATGGAACATTGAGCCTTGCTTAAAGTCAGAGAAGGATGTCTTGGCTGCTATCAAGTAATTGCCAGTCAACATGGGACGATTACTTATAATCATGGACTTTGCAGGTCTATTAAGGTGTATCCGAGGCTCATGCCTTTCCCATGGAAGTAGACAATGTTGTTGGTATCGAATCAAACATCCTGGCGTGGGCAACACTTCCTAGAATTCCCATCACAAGGTTCCTACTACAGATATCAAACTGGCCAAGTTGAACAGCAGTGGCCATGATTTCAGCCCAGTATTGTCAGGCACTGGTGAGATTACGCATATGGGCATGTTACATTCCACAGTTCCCACAGACGAAAGAAAGGGTAGTGTAAAAAATACGGGCAATGTTGGTATTAGGCCATTCAGTAGATACATTGCTTTTAACGAATGCCAGAGTTTGCAAAGCAGAGCCAGATTCAGATGCAGGCGGGGTTGCAGTGGGGAAGTCGTAGAACCACGAGATCTGCTGGTTAAGAAGCACAAAATGGCTGCCTTTCTCTATAATAGTTCAAGATGGAGGCAGGAGTTTTCCGAGGAACTAAACAGCTATAATAGCTACATGCATACTGTATGTGCCTCTGCTGACTTCAGAAGTTACTACACGCGACAACCTTCACCCATCCCATCAGGCATTTGTAAGCGGATTCAATTCAACACTACAGCTAAGTCAATGCCTAGTCTGGGATACTGATGGAAGCCCTTATTGATGTATTTTTATGTCCAGTTCATTTACTCTGGATGACAACCCTTATATAACACCCCTCTCTCAGAATCCCCCTGACCCCACTGAGCCAAGAAGTAGGTTTGTTTTGCAAATTTAAAAGGTTTATTTGAAAATTAAACTATATATATATATATATATATATATATATATATCACACTTTAATAATAAATTAATGTTTGATAGCACACTTGTGAAGATGATATTGATCAACAATGGATAATGTTACAGTGGTACACTCTTTTTGATGGCTTAGAAGTGATATAGAGAGGATAAAGTAGCTGAGAATGCTTTTATGGCTTCAAGGACAATGCAATGATGAATGAAAATGCAGTACAGAAAATAAACTTGATATGACTTCAACAAAAGACAATGGCCCTCATTACGACCCTGGCGGATTTTTTCCGCCATCGACGGACTTTCCGGCCATGGCGCAAAGTCCCTTTACGCCATGGCGGATGGCGGACTTACCGCCCCATTCCGAGGTCGGCGGGGCGGTAAGTCCCCATTGACCCATTTACCCTTCCCCATTCCCATTTCGGCCCCATAGGGCTCAATGGGAGTGGGGAAGGAGTTAATTACGCCACCGTAAAATACGGTGGCGTAATTAACACCAAGGTCCCAGAGCGCCATGGATTTTTCCGCCCGCAAAAAGCGGGCGGAAAAATGACCATGGCGCTCCAGGAACTCGTAGTTGGCGGTAAGGGGTCCGCGCAGCTAACGCTGGCGCAGACCCCTTAGCGCCAGGGTCGTAATGAGGCCCAATGTAATCACTTTTCTTTGACAATTCACCCCCCCTTTATGCAAGGTAAAGAGATGGGAGGAAAGCACACAGTTCTCAGGAATGCAATCAAATATAATTCAGTTCCCCCCTAGCAAGCTTAGAGGAAAACAGGTAGGAGTTTTAAACACAGGCAAGATACTTTGATGTGGTTGCAATTAAGTGAAAAATATGCTAAAAAGGCTTTTAATTCCCTATAGGAGGTTCAGGGTGAGTGATAGATACTTTGAATCAGTTCAGGGTCACTTTAGCAATGCTCTATGAATGATTGTCAGGTTGCACACGCATTTCAGCAAGGAAAGCAAGGACAAATATTTTTACACGTGGCTGAAATTAAGCAAAATGTCAAATCGCGGCAAATTTAGTCGCGTGCGTCGAGCGCAATTGCGGAGGCACTATAAGGAGTAGGAAGTCGGTTCTAGGCTAGTTGGAAAGCTTAGAATCTTAGCTTTAAGATGACAGTTAAAACTCGCTCCTAGCACAACTGGTTTGGAATTTTAAAGCTCAGAATGACAGATGAGTTTTCAGTTTTAAAAATGACAGAATGACACGATTTTAGGAGGCAGTTCTAATAGGCTAAAATAGTTTGGACTAGATTATTTTAAACTAAGAGATTGGTTTTGCACAGTGAGTACTCACACTATATTTTTGACATAAGCCGTCAAGGTCTGGTCAGGTTGGACGGGACTTCCGGCGGGTGGTTCTGAAGTCCCGGCTATCTGGGTCAGCTCTGCTCTCTGGGTCTGTCAAGCACCGGTTCTGCTCACAACGGTCTGGTTTGTGGTTCTTTCTGGTTCCGGATACAGCACTGCCTTCTGGATACTGCTACAGGTTCTTGCAAAAGTTCTTGGCAAAGAATTCAAACAGCTCGTCCGGCTGTTGAATAGTTTGGTTGGTTTTGAGGCCTGCTGAAGAGGATTCAGCTTGTGGATTCAGGCCTCTCTGCTACAAATTCTGGAGTTAACTTCTGGTCTCTGGAGATTGATGGATTTGAAGTCTGGATCTCTGGATGTGAAGTCTGAAGTCTCCCGGCAAAGCGTCCCGCAAGAAAGTGGAAAGTGAATGTCCCTACCTGGGTTCCAGTGTTCCTTTTATGTGTTTTGAAAATGGGTGTGTGCCTGGGCCTAGCTAAGCCTGCCCCTCTCACTTATCATTGGCCAACCTTTCCTCTCTCCCTTGATTGGGGGAAAGAAATGGAGTGTCAGAGTGATGCTGTAGGTTTTATGGTCAGAGGAACCTCCCCTTGTCAAATTGCACACAAATCTATTTCTGACCCAAATACATATTTATCTATGTACCATTTTTCTAATATTATAGGTCCAGTTAACATATTTTCTGTAGCACCAAACCATCCGATCCCTGTCTTTGTACGATGTCGTGTCCACTTATGACAGAATTCTCCCCTTTTCATCCAGATAACAACCTCTAAACCTTTCCAGATTTTACACAAATGTGCACCAGGGATATGGGTTTCAGATGATAAAGTGTCAGATTTTTAACATGCATACATTTGGAGTAACAACCCTTTTTTCCGCTACTATCCCCAAGAGCATACCACAGGGTCCTAACACCTCTTAAAATGTGCACAGAAAAATCACAAAAATGATGATGTTATTTATATAATTTTGACAAGTCCGCACTGTGAATTATCCATCTTTTTAAAATCATGCTCTGGCCCCAAAGGGGTGTGGTTTTCCAAAGCACATGGTGGAATTTCTGGTTTATCCACTTCCCCCAAGCTCAGCTGGCTCTCATAGGCACTGCCCCTCCCAGTTTCTCCCAAGAGGAAGCCATTTTATGACCCCCCCCAATATAACATTTGCCTGAGTCCAGGACAGGGCTTTGTTCAACTTCCTGCAGTCCCCAGGCGCTCCTCCCCTTTTCCAATCAGAGAGGTGTCATCTCCTTTTGGCAGGGGCAGCAGGATGCAGCTAGGCCTGGGAAGAGTGGCTGATCAGGTTTCTCCTGTCGGGGGTAGTTGTCAGGCAGAATTCAGCTAAATGTCACTTTAGTTCCCAGTTTTCTACATTCAAATCCAACTTACAATTTTTGCACATGCAGCTAGAATGCTGATTCTAAGTTCAAAACTATGACATTTAAACAATTGCAACCTATGTGACACTCACAAGTAGGTCACTCATTTATTCTAAACATTTCGATTTTAGTGGCTTTAAACCCAAATTCACTTAAGCTGCTGACATCCCCATCTATTTTTTATATATACATTAAATAATTACTTCCTTCAAGTCATTTCAGAATATAGTTTTACATTGTATCCACCTCTTAGCAAGTCTTTCCTTGGCCTGGTTTGGGTTCATTTGTTCAGTTTTACACAAAAGTCTGGTGGTTTTAAAACACCGGCTTTCTGATAGTGGTAAGCACCAGTATTGCATCCATTTTTGACATTAAGAAAATTAATTCCCCACAGTTCTGGGTTGCTTTTGGCAATCAGCATTGCCATTCCCAATGGTTTCAGGCTACTGTGTGTGTAGCCCAATGGTGGTTTTAGGCCGTGCCCTCCTGTGCTCACAACATAGGCAAAAATGGGTGGCAGCCTATTCTTCATGTTTTCCCTGTGCACTCTCTGGGGAGTTCTGGCCATCATGATGTTTTCAATGCCAGTACTGCACAGTTTTATGGTAGGGCTTGGCTGCATGGGTAAAAACAAACTAAACAGCTATAATAGCTACATGCATACTGTATGTGCCTCTGCTGACTTCAGAAGTTACTACACGCGACAACCTTCACCCATCCCACCAGGCATTAGTCCATTGAATTTACACAACTCACTCACATAACAAAGTTTGTCCGCGAAAGTGAAGTGTTCATAAAGTGATAGTGCAAGACAAATACTGTTCCCCAGAATACATTCATTTAAAATTAATTGGAAGTTCTGCTGTGCGCTAGGATGTGTATTCTATATTGAGAACAAACAATGCAGATGCCAGCTAGGAAACAGCAGAGCGTGTCACTATTTTAGAACATAATAATTTGAGCAGAATGTGTCAGGGAATCTGGCCCTTTTTTATTCAACAGAGGCAGCAGAAGATTCCCTGCAGGCAGAGGCCGCAAGCTTCTCTTTGTCCCGAAAGAGGATGTCGGGGCAGCCCGGAGTCCTGGGGGAAACAGATTGTGATGGTGATATGTGGGGAAAAAAATGGCAGCATGGTCTGACCGGTCTACAGGAAGTATAGATGTGCCGGACAAGGAGCAAAATGTTCACACAATATTTATTTATTTATTTTTATTTGGCAATTAGTTTATTTCAAACGTTTGTCATCCTATTACAATCAATCGCATAACATCAGATCAAAAAGAAGTCAGATAAGAAGCGAGGGGTAAAAAGAACAATAAAAAGCAGTCACTGGAAAACATCAGAAAAGTCATGAAAAATAAAAGAAGAAAGCAGGATAAGGACACATTCCTGGTGATAACCCGATCTAAATTCCGCCCCTGAATATGAGTCGGGGGAGTTTTAATGAAACAAAAACCAAGATCAGTGAGAGGGAGCAATAAGAGAGAGGCCCTTGTATCCTTTATGCCATTACAATCTAGGTTCAAATCTCCCATCAAAATCATGGAAGAAGAAGGTTTGAAAACGATAGAATAGATTCTAGAAAATATTTGGTGAAGTTAGGTTTGTGTTGGCAGGAATGGCAAATGTGTGTTTATGTATTGAACAATTAAAACAGAAAAATGAATGAAGATTTATGGAAATGTGATCAAAATTAATAGGGCTGAAGCTAATATACGTTCAAGTATGCAAGGAAAATGTTTAGTCATTTATTTGTGCAGTTTTGAAAACATTTGTTTTTTTTGGTAATGAGCTGATACTGAGCCAGGGCTGTCCCTGGCTCTTATGAAAATGTGAAGTTGAACCAGAGCTCATTCAATGAATTTGTTCCTTTTTGAGATTTTTAGGGTACACATATATAACGTATGTGCTTTGTAGTAGGAATGCTCAATTAGGGATTGATATGGTTGACACCCGCTGAGTAATTGACAAATGAGTACGTTTTGAAAAAACAACATTTCTTCATGGCATTAGTGCGTGGTTATTGAAACCAGATGCTGAGAGAAGAACTGGATTGGAGTAATATGTTGTGGGTTAATTAAACCCCTGGTTGTTTAAATCAAGTAAGGGTGTATATTTTGAAGAATTGTTGATTTTTGACAGGAAAATTAAATGTGGTTGAGGCGGACGATAAATATGCATTTAATGAGGTTAATAAAAATGCAATTGACCAATGTATAATGTGCTGTGTGTTGGCCATCATGTATAGTCGCGGAATATGGAGAGGGGTCACATACTGAATGTACGTATGCGCGTTCACTAGCTAGGCGGAGACGAAAGCTGAAGGTTCCATTCGGAGTTGTCACTACAGGAGGCATTTATATAAGGAGCCTGACCAACTCCAAATGGTCTCTGACATATGGTCTTCAAGTCTACTGTAAATGCAGCAACGCCAGCAGACATGCTGCTGGCTGTTTTGAAAGAAATTGCACCTGAGCTAATTAGATGGGCGCTCTGGCATGTGCATGGCCCTCCACGCCCCCGCTCCCCTGCAACGGTAGGCACCACATTGGAATCAAAGACCTCCCACCTCAATGCCCATTAGGAAAGCAGGACATTGCAAATGAGTATGGGGTCGCCGTGCAAATATCCTGGCCTGGTAGTGCCAACACTCAGGTTATTTAATTATTTATTCGAATTTGTAGAGCGCGCAACAGCCTGGGGGCATCGTGGCGCTTGTTACAGACAGAATACTTAATTACAGGCAAGGTGAACAGTAGCAATTTTGAATACAGGCATTAACAGGAGAAAACATACAATGGGTTAGATGAAGGTGGAAGTTCAGAGTTTTTTTCCGAAGGCAAGGAGAGAGTTTTTTTAGCTCTGATCTCTGAGGGTAGATCGTTCCATAGCTTGGCGGCTATTAGGAGAAGCCTAAGCCACCAGCTTTAGCCCTGTTGCGCACAATGAGAAGGCTGATAAAGAGGGATTGGCAACAAGAAGATGCCGAGGCAATGCACTTGTGGTCAATGGGCCCGGTCACAAATTGGGACGCCTTGAGATGGTAAAATAAGGGTGCATTTAGCAGGATTAGAGGCAGGTGGTGGGTATTTCGCAAGCACATGGTGCACAGTTCTTTTGGATAATCACCCTTTTTTAATATTCTGGACGCAGTAGGCACTGGAACTTGAACCCAAATGTGTGCAAATTTGTGTGTTTGCCTTGGAAAAGCGACCTCTATTTAGTAAATGGCTAGGAATAGTTTAGACAGCTCTACAAATTCTTGCTTCAAGCGGAAAACAAATACTGGCTTTTTACTGATTTTCTCACGTCTTAGGGTGTTATTGAGGATGTCAGTGCTGGAAATGGAAAACATTTACTAGGGGAACCCTCTCCTCCTTCTGCAGGAGGGGGTGGGGCTGAGGGGAGTGACCCAAGGCCAGGTCAAGCAACAAAGTGTCTCTTCATAGTACCCAAGCCTGGCTATTTGCATACATGCAAAGAGCATTATGGGAACACAAGAATACCCACACTTTTTAAAATTTGAAACATGTCTGATAGTAATTCAGCAAGAAGCGCTTTTCATTAGTCACAATGCACACCCTAGTAAAAAAAGTCTGCAGATTGCAAGACATATATACCGATTTGGAAAGCTGCCAAAGATTATGTGAGGCTGTGGCTGTGTCTGTGCCCAGTCTCCTCCCCAAAGCCCTCTTGAGACCATATCTGGGAGTTTCCTGGGCTAGTTCCTGTGTCTTTGGATACAGGAAACATTTCCAGAGCTCTTCTCTGACTTGTTCTGGCCCATGTCCTGCCCTGGGACTCAGTCCTGGGTGTTGGCAGATTTCTGCCTCCTTTTCAGCACTTCTTTGAGCAGTCAGTCCCTAGGCTTCACTGACATGGCCAACGTGTGGCCGCCACACCTGCTGTTTACATTCCAATGATGCAGTCTCAAATCCCGTCCCAGTACCTCTGGTTCCATGTATGTCCTAATTAGAACATGCGCCTGCTTTTCTGAATGCACCAACTTCCTTGCATCTTTGCATGCACATCCATATGTTCTCGATTTTCAATAAATCAGTAAATTGATCAACAAGCTGAAGCATGTGGGGGCTGTGGACAGGCTCGGACTGGCCTATTGAGGCGTAGACATGGTAGAGCCTGAGTGGGCACAGCCCACCCAGAATCTGTAAATGTCCACTCAAAAGAATTGTTTGTGCATTTCCAGATGTTAATGTCACTCACTGCGGTGGGCCCAACTACATTAGCTTCAGGCCCCTCTTGTTAGACAATCCTGGCTACGTCTCTGCCTATAGGGCAACAGGGCAATGCCTGAATCAAAAATGCAAATTGCTGGTGTGGGCCAGTTTTTTTGATCCAAGTGGGCCACTTTATTAGCCAAGATACTTAATATTGCGGCTAGTAGCTTTTCACCAGTTTTGATGAATAAATAATTATTTAAATTGCACAATTTGCATTACATTTTATCTAAACATCTCCCCCTTGGGGTACTCTTCAAACAGTCTGTCACAAAAGGAAAGAATTACCATTTGCAACTGTTGTCCACGTTTTCCTTGGTGCCCGAGGCAATTTCATGCCCAAGTCCGACCCTGGCTGTGGACAGTTTGTGGACAAGTCTCTTGCCATCCAAGGTACACTGGTGTGTTTTCAAGAAGTGGATTCTCGATTGTGAACGACTCTAATGTTGGTTTTGATTCTGATCCAGTGTCAGTGTGACACAGTGTTTTCATCTCACTAGGACTAGCGTAACCTTCAATGTCAGTCCTTGATAATCACCGTCACATTCACCAATGGCTCTTCAGGAAGACTGGAAGGTTTGGCAGTGTCGCTAGGGGGAGCCTGTGGAGGGGGCTGTAGCCCTGGGTCTTTTGCTTGAAGCCCCGGATAGAAGCTAAGCGGCTACAACCAAAAGGCTAGCTAGCTCCGAGTCCTGACAGTCCCGACATTAGCATGGCCCCGTATCTTTTCCAGACCTAGCAACACCCCTGGCAGGCTGGAAGGCAGAAGTGGGGCTTGCCAACTGGAGTACTGTGAAAAAGAGGAAGTTGCCATCTGAGGGAGCCGCTGAAAATCCCTGGAGCGATTTGCCACTTGATGTCCAACACCAAAGCTGTAAGCAGAGGCGTTCGAAGATCGTGTGGACGAGGAATGAGAAGAAAAGGAAATGGTGCTGACGTGGGAGAGAGGGCGCATGTTGCAAGCTCGTGAGAAGGAGAGGATACCATTGGTGAGCAGCTGCCCAGGAGGGTAATCAGGAAACCGCTAACATGGTAATAGGGTCAGAGAACCCAAGAAAGGAAAAGGAAGACAAAAGGAGAAGGCCCAGTGAGCAAGCAGGAATCACTACCAAAGAAAAGGTAAAGCACTGTGAGACAGAGAGTGTCCTCCTGCTAAATCTGGAACCCAGAGTTTGTTTGTTTATTATTTACACAGCGCGCCAAATCCAAACCCTGAGGTATCTGGGCGCTATGCAAGACATCTTGACAATACATGAATACATATGAAGAATATTAACACAGAGTAGAATGTAGACAGGTCATAGAAGCAATGTAACAGCATAACAGAACAATACAGTGGCAACAGGCGCAGGAAACTAGGTGTGCCTAGATACATAGGTCAAGGGGGGGTTTATGCAAACAGGCCAGTAAGAAGGCCTGTGCGCACTAGTTTCTAAGCATCTGTTGTATGTGTTGTCCTTGGAGAGTAACCATGTTTTGGTATTAGACCTAAAGCTATGTAGGTTAGGATCAGTGCGTAGGTTAAGTGGGAGGACGTTCCATGCAAGGGCTGCTTGAACCGGGAAGCTAGTGCCTCCAGCTATTTTTAGGTTGAAACGTGGCAGGATAATGTGGTGGGTGTTAGCTGATCTCAAGGGTCTGGAGAACGTTTTTAGAGCAATTCTGTCTATAAGGTATTTGGATGCAGCATTGTGAAGACATTAGTGGGAGGTGGAGACAAGTTTAAAGTAAATTCTATCCTGAATGGAGAGCCATTTGTGGCTTCTTCTTGTTTCAGAGATGTGGTCTTTTCTTGGGAAACTCACTGCAGTTCTTAGTGCATTATTTTGCAAGGTTTGGAGTTTGTTTAGTACTTGTTTATTTGCGCCTGCATAGAGGGCATTGCAGTAATCAATTTTGGACGAGATGAGTGCTCGTGCTGAGATCATGCGGCTGTTGGTAGAGAGGTAGTTTTTGCATGCATGAATCAGTCTGCAAATATAGGCCGTAGCTGGAGCAGTGGCATTAACTTGTTTCTTCAGGTTTAGGGCCGAGTCGAGATGAAAGCCTAAGGTTTTAGTGTCCTTGGCCGTGGTAATCAGGTTACCGTCTATAATGAATGAGGTGTATTTAGGGTTGAGTTTTTTAGGTAGATGGGGGCACCTAGTATGAGAATTTCAGTCTTGTCGTCATTCAGGCACAGGCTATGGGTAGCCATCCATTCCTGAATGACGAGATAGATTTTATTTAGTAGGTCGTTGTCCGCGTCTTAGTTGCCAGAAAGTGGGATCAGTATCTATATTAGAGTGAGAGGTTCTGAGCATGGAGTGGCAAATGTACAACAGTGCGAGAACGAGAGAGGCCTCATGCGAAGTCCTGTCCTGCGACCCAGAATGAGAGGTTCTGAGCTTAGAACGAAAAAAGTAAAATTCTGTGAGAAAGAGAGTGGCCTTGTGCTAAGTCCTAGAACCCAGACTGGGAGGTTCTGAGCATGGAACACTAACAGTAAAACACTGTGAGAAAGAGAGCAGCATCATGCTACATGCTGGGATACAGAGTGAGAGGTTCTGAGCATGGAATACTAAAAGTAAAACACTGTGAGAAAGAGAGCAGCACCATGCTTCATCCTTGGATACAGAGTGAGAGGTTCTGAGCATGGAACACTAAATGTAAAACTCTGTGAGGAGGAGAGTGGTCTTGAGCTAAGTTCTGGAACCCAGACTGAGAGGTTCTGAGCATGGAACACTAACAGTAAAACACTGTGAGAAAGAGAGCAGCATCATGCTACATCCTGGGATACAGAGTGAGAGGTTCTGAGCATGGAATACTAAAAGTAAAACACTGTGAGAAAGAGAGCAGCACCATGCTTCATCCTTGGATACAGAGTGAGAGGTTCTGAGCATGGAACACTAAAAGTAAAACTCTGTGAGGAGGAGAGTGGTCTTGTGCTAAGTTCTGGAACCCAGACTGAGAGGTTCTGAGCATGGAACACTAACAGTAAACACCGTGAGAAAGAGAGCAGCATCGTGCTAACTCCTGGGATACAGAGTGAGAGGTTCTGAGCATGGAACACTAACAATAAAACACTGTGAGAAAGAGAGCAGCATCATGCTACATCCTGGGATACAGAGTGAAAGGCTCTGAGCATGGAACAGCAAAAGTAAAACACTGTGAGAAAAAGAGTAGCATCATGCTAACTCCTGGGATACAGAGTGAGAGGTTCTGAGCATGGAACAGCAAAAGTAAAACACTGTGAGAAAGAGAGCAGCATCATGCTAAATCCTGGGATACAGAGTGTAAGGCTCTGAGCATGGAACAACAAAAGTACAGTAAATACAAAACTAAATCTTTGTTGAGTCCAATGTGGCAAGTATCCATCACATTTATCCAAAGCAGAGCGTCTGCTTGCCACCTCTTGGATGCTTTGCGAAGTGTTGAATTCCAGGTTTTAGAATGCACCTTATTTTGCAGTTGCAGTGATGTTCTTTCTGTTGTGTTGCTGCTGCGTGCATTGTGTTCTGGGTCCAGATTGCTGCAGGCGTTCCTCTATTGTTTCCTTTAGTGGCTGTATGGTGCATTGCAGATGGTATGAGAGGCGAAAGATTGGCAGTCATTAAAAGATGGCACGTCTCGTTTTCTAACGAGGGCATGGAATAAGAGAAGCAAACAGGTGACCATGCACCAAACTAACAACACATATGTGTTACCTGTGACTAAGACGCCTCTTGTATTAAGCATGTCCATATCGATGTACTGGTTTGCTACGAGATCGATCTTACACCAACAAGCGTCTATGTCTGACTTAATCCACTTATGACTGTGATCTGAATCATTTAGATTGTCAGACTAATGTGTACCTTAGAAAGAAAATGGTAATATGTCCTAAAGTGCACTTTTTATGTATCTATTGCTCCTTTAATCTTTTATTGTATTGCCTAATTTTAAACCTATGCGATTGCTTTCATGGCCGTTCACCACAATAAAGCTTATTTTGATTGATTGATTGAAAAAGTGGCCAAGGCACTTAAAGTTGTTGGTCCCATTTTTTTATATGCAGGCAGGCGATGGATTTAACACATTTGAAACAGCCGGTAGGTTAGGGTGGCAGCCTGGCTTCTTGAGGACTTTGGGCAATGGCTAGCTTGAGAAACTTGGGACCAGTCCGATTCCTGAAGGTGTTGGCCATGCAGAATGTGTTGATGCTGATCTCCTTCAAGTTACTGGAATAACAATGGAAGGAATTTCATGAACATGTCCATTTCCTCTCCAGAAAGCACGTGATTGCGCCTTCCTACCATGATTGCTTCAGTTGTTTTTTAACCGTTTTATTGAAATGCGAACGTTGCATTAAATCTCTCTGTATATAAAGCAGAGAATATGTTAGTTTGTTCCTTATACAGTTCCACACCATTCCACCAATCTGTATCAAATTGTGCATAGTTACCTGTTAGGACCCTCCGGTCATGACTGGCTACATGACATTTGGACACCCCACACCTTTCTGCGGGTTTCAGCCCCTTAACACATGAGACAGTTGCCTGAAATCGGCGAAACATCAATGTGGACGTACAAGGAACAAACAAAGCTCATTTTAGGCGTCTTTACGCAAGGCATAAACCTCCAAGGTCCCTATGGAACCTCAATGCGCCAGGGTGAGACGACAGGTGGGGTGAGCGCACAATAAGGGCCTAGTATGCTGCAGCAAGCCAACTCTCGCCTCCCCCAACGTCTGCTCCGGGGTATGTCATCCAGCCACTCACGCCCATTCTCCATGCAGTTTACATCAGAGTGCAAAGCACATCAAGCGATAAGCGACGCGGAACAGCGACCTACCGGAGCTTTGATTTTCAATTATTGATGAGTGTTATCATGTCTGTCTACAGAACTCGTGCAGAGCATGGGTACCTTTTGCTAGTAAATAATAAAACCTGCCGAGCCCCTCGAGTGGTTCTAATATATGGCATGAGCTCTGGAGAAGATGCGTCATCTTTACTGGGAATCCTGCCAGGTGTGTGGCAGCATTGTCTGTTTGTGATCTGAAGTTGTTGATTCATGGAGGAAATGTAGCGGAAGCCAAAGCACAAGCTGTGATAAAAGCTTCCTCTAGTTCATTAACAGCCCGATTAACAGTGTGCTGAGGAGGCAGCCTCGAGGACGCATTCAGTGTTTTAAGCTCTGGCATGTTTGCAGCCACTCTCTGTTGACCCGGCACTGCTGTGTCTTCTGGCCCGTTTAGGGGAAGCTCCTAGGCCAGCTGTCAGGCTTTGGACTGGGCAGCCCTGTATTTCTCCACCCTGCCAAGTATTACTTGTATCCTACAAACATTGTGTCAGGTATTCAACAGTTGGCTTCCATTTTTGTTCCTTCTGCCATCCTCTCCCCACCCTGCTCCTGCTCGCAGCATCCTGCTCTGTGGTACTTAGCCTACTCCCTAGGAACGTGTAGATCACCCGACCAGCGCTCCAGATAAGATTTTGATGTGAGAGTATTTTACTCCCTGTTTTTATAAGTGTCATGCGCCCGAAGGCATGGAAGGAATGGCAGCGGTTTCGATGGAGCGGCCATTAGAAATTCCAGCACGCTTTTAGCTATAACTTGGGTGACGGTCTAGCCTTCCTCTACGCTTTTCGCATTGCGACTGCCGATAGCCGGGAAGTATTTACTTCCTGTCTTCCGGACTGTCTGCGCGTTGCAACGTCTAAGCGGCTCCTTGCTACTTTGTTGCTACTACGCTGTGTTTTTTCCCCTCTTTTTGCGCTGTTATTTTTCTTCCTTTTTGTTTCCCTTTGGGCTTCCCGCCTCTGCTGTGTGGTTTTTCCCTCCATTTTTTCTGGGTTTTGGCCACTTCCTCGTTTCTCTGGGGGCCTTCGCTGTCCTGCGCGACAGACCTCCGGTGCTCAGTTGCTCTCTTCCTGCCCTCTCTACCTGGGTTTCCAAATTCTTTATCCTCCCCGTGAATTGCTATCTTCGCGGCTTCCATCAGTACCCTCTGGGCATCCATCCAACGGCTTCCGCTGAACACCATCCACACGTACGTACCTGCTATCTGATCTGCGTTCTCGAAGAAGGTTTTTTTATGCCAGTGGATTTTTCCCCTGTTGCCTGTCTTTGGTGACGGAGGCCGGAGTGGCCACATTTTACGGGTGGCCGCTGTGGCTTCACACCGCAGCAGGTTCACCATGTCAATCGCCTGCCACTACCGGGAGTCCACCAGGTACGCTATGGATTCAAGCTCTACAGGTGAGGAGTCGGAGGAGGGAAGTGGGTCGGACGAATCGGACGAGTGTTGTGACAATAAGTTGGCAGTAACGTATTTTTTTAGGGAGTAAAAACATGAGTCCCGTCCCGTTCCCAATGGGGGTATTTTTATAAACAAGTAAAAATATGTGCAAATGTACAACAGAAATATTTTGAGGAGAATTCATGCAAATTAAAAAATAATTCTAGTCGTTTCTTCCTGTGGTACTCCATGAGCTACAGGTCCAAACACATCCATGGATCTGGGTGAAAGCAGGAGCACAAGCTCCTATGTGTCCATTTGACATTTATTTTTTTATTGGGAGTATTTTTACTCCCCGTTTTTATGTATTGGGAGTATTTGCCTATTTTTAGGGAGTAAAAGTGGCCGATACACCCCTTATCTGTAGGTCTGCACCCGACATACACAGCATGGCTCTATGCCAGTGGGTGTGTGTACCAGTGGCCAGTTTCAGATGCAGTGGTGGGATCTCATGCCAACATGGCCAGGGCAGCAGCTGAGTGAGTTACAAAACCAGCTTTCACGCTATCTCATGCAGCGCTAGTCGCACGGCTAACCTCCGCAGGACTACACTCCCACCCGCTCTCAAACTGGTGTTCAGTGCTGCATGCCGGGGGAACCAATGAGAAAGTCGCCCACCCCTTTAGCAGCACCTTCAAAGGGACAGGTTTCAGAGAAGCAAGAGACACCAACTCCCGACACCAGGGCTTTGCCTTACCTCTTACTCAGAACTGCAGCTGCATGCTGGGCCCAGCCACCACAATGCAGCCAGCCGAGGTGCCACTGCCCGCTCTCCTTATTCTTAGTCCCAGCAATCAGAGCGGACTGCCCAAGCCCGAGAGGTAGGAGGGGCGAGCCTGAGAAAGGGGCGTGGGATTGGTTGGAATCAACCTGTCCAGTGCACTTTCTATTTGACGGTGTACTGCTAATGTGGGTCACGCACATGCATCTTGGCCGCACATGCTCCCTCTGTCATGGTACTTTCACTCAGAGAGGACAATTATGACTGAAAGTACCGTACAGTTCGCACCAGTATGCACCATTGCGTATTATATTTTGGGGGAGGGGGGCTCTACCAATGGGCCTCTTTACAGGTCTCTGCTCCAGTCTCCCTGCCACATATAAAGGCAATACTATTACTGGCTTGTGTGCACCATTGCATTAACAATTGGCCCATCATTCAGCCGCCTCCAGATTTCATTCTGATGCACCAATTTGCACCACTTCATTCTGTATTAAGGACATCTTTTCTGCTGCCCACGTTCAGTGAGTCATCTCCAGAAGTTGCAAAAGCTGAGAAAGTTCAGGCCACCTGGCACCTTCATGGTTGTGTCCACTATCTGGCAACCCGTGTGTGGCATGACCCAAAAGACAGTGTGTGTGTTTGTAGGTACTTGCAATATATAAGCACGTTCAGTCAAAAGTATTTTGCCCTTTATTGTTTGTTCCCGCTTTTATTTATTTATTTATTTTGATCTTATTTGTTTATTTCGAACGCGTCGGCCACCCGCATGCACCTGGGCGCACAAATACGCACAAGACCACATAACACAGGACACGCAGCAAGGTCAAGATGATTCGAAAGATTCAGTAAGACTGGGCGAGGCTTTTACATTGTCTCTTTTCTCATTTATTATTTTCGCAACGTCACGGCGGCTGTGCATCAGTGTCATGCTCCTCTTCCTCCTCTTGGCTGGCTGGCTCTCTCTTTTCTCTCTCTCTCTCTCTCTCTTTCTCTCTTTCTCTCTTTCTCTCTCTCTCTTCCTCTCCTTCTCCCTCTCCCTCTCAAAGGACCTGCCGTTATTAGATCTTTAAGGTTGGCCCTTCTGGACGTGTCCACTGTGATCATCCCATGGCATGAAATGAATATACTGCACTTCCATGGAACGCACAATAACCTTTTCTCACCCATAACTACTCCATGGTGTTTAAAAGCTGACAGTGAGCCTTGATACCGCGGGTGCTTCCTCGCTCTCCCTCTGTCTCTCTCTTTCTGTGACTGGCTTTCTATCTCTGTGCCCCAATGCTCTCTCTCTCCCTCTCCCTCGCCTCTCTCTTCCTCTTCCCACCTCTCCCTCTCCCCATCCCCTCTCTGTCTCTCTCTCCCCATCCCCTCTCTTTCTCTCCACCCATCATTCTCTCTCTCTTTCTAGCTCTGTCCCCAATGTGCTCTCTCTCTCCCTCTCCCTCGCCTCTCTCTTCCTCTTCCCACCTCTCCCTCTCCCCATCCCCTCTCTGTCTCTCTCTCCCCAACCCCTCTCTTTCTCTCTACCCATCATTCTCTCTCTCTTTCTAGCTCTGTCCCCAATGTGCTCTCTCTCTCCCTCTCCCTCTCCCTCGCCTCTCTTCCTCTTCCCACCTCTCCCTCTCCCCGTCCCCTCTCTGTCTCCCTCTCCCCATCCCCTCTCTGTCTCTCTCTCCCCAACCCCTCTCTTTCTCTCCACCCATCATTCTCTCTCTCTTTCTAGCTCTGTCCCCAATGTGCTCTCTCTCTCTCTCCCTCTCCCTCGCCTCTCTCTTCCTCTTCCCACCTCTCCCTCTCCCCGTCCCCTCTCTGTCTCTCTCTCCCCAACCCCTCTCTTTCTCTCCACCCATCATTCTCTCTCTCTTTCTAGCTCTGTCCCCAATGTGCTCTCTCTCTCCCTCTCCCTCGCCTCTCTCTTCCTCTTCCCACCTCTCCCTCTCCCCATCCCCTCTCTGTCTCTCTCTCCCCAACCCCTCTCTTTCTCTCCACCCATCATTCTCTCTCTCTTTCTAGCTCTGTTCCCAATGTGCTCTCTCTCTCCCTCTCCCTCGCCTCTCTCTTCCTCTTCCCACCTCTCCCTCTCCCCATCCCCTCTCTGTCTCTCTCTCCCCAACCCCTCTCTTTCTCTCCACCCATCATTCTCTCTCTCTTTCTAGCTCTGTCCCCAATGTGCTCTCTCTCTCCCTCTCCCTCGCCTCTCTTCCTCTTCCCACCTCTCCCTCTCCCCATCCCCTCTCTGTCTCTCTCTCCCCAACCCCTCTCTTTCTCTCCACCCATCATTCTCTCTCTCTTTCTAGCTCTGTCCCCAATGTGCTCTCTCTCTCCCTCGCCTCTCTCTTCCTCTTCCCACCTCTCCCTCTCCCCATCCCCTCTCTGTCTCTCTCTCCCCAACCCCTCTCTTTCTCTCCACCCATCATTCTCTCTCTCTTTCTAGCTCTGTCCCCAATGTGCTCTCTCTCTCCCTCTCCCTCGCCTCTCTCTTCCTCTTCCCACCTCTCCCTCTCCCCATCCCCTCTCTGTCTCTCTCTCCCCATCCCCTCTCTTTCTCTCCACCCATCATTCTCTCTCTCTTTCTAGCTCTGTCCCCAATGTGCTCTCTCTCTCTCTCCCTCTCCCTCGCCTCTCTCTTCCTCTTCCCACCTCTCCCTCTCCCCATCCCCTCTCTGTCTCTCTCTCCCCATCCCCTCTCTTTCTCTCCACCCATCATTCTCTCGCTCTTTCTAGCTCTGTCCCCAATATGCTCTCTCTCTCTCCCTCTCCCTCGCCTCTCTCTTCCTCTTCCCACCTCTCCCTCTCCCCATCCCCTCTCTGTCTCTCTCTCCCCATCCCCTCTCTTTCTCTCCACCCATCATTCTCTCTCTCTTTCTAGCTCTGTCCCCAATGTGCTCTCTCTCCCTCTCCCTCGCCTCTCTCTTCCTCTTCCCACCTCTCCCTCTCCCCATCCCCTCTCTGTCTCTCTCTCCCCATCCCCTCTCTTTCTCTCCACCCATCATTCTCTCTCTCTTTCTAGCTCTGTCCCCAATGTGCTCTCTCTCTCTCCCTCTCCCTCGCCTCTCTCTTCCTCTTCCCACCTCTCCCTCTCCCTGTCCCCTCTCTGTCTCTCTCTCCGCCATCGCCCCCCTACAGGAGATGCCAGGGTTTGAATCACCTGCAGGAGAACTTTCTGCTTCAGTCTATTCCCTGGAACTCTCTCACATAAGCGCCCCCTTCACATGCTCTGACTAATCACAGCGAGTCGCCCATAAGGCCACCCATATGTCCAGCCGAATGCTTTCCCTCATCCACAAGATTGCAATTCCCTAAGGTATATGTCATCATATGTCATGGGAGTTTAGGGTGTATGAGCATATGCGGCATGTGTGTATGTCATATATGTATGTTGTATGTATTTATGCCATGTCCATGTTGCATGAGTGTATAGCATATGAGGGTATGGCATGTAAGTGTACGGCGTGTTAGTGCATAGCTTATGAATGATTGGCATATGAGCATATGGTGTCTGAGTGTGTGGGGTGTGAGCGTCTGGCATATGAGTGGCTGTGGTTTATGGGTGTGTGGCTTATTAGTGTGCGGCGTGTGAATGCACGCCTTGTGTGTGTGAGTATAAGACATATGTCTTTATATTAATGAGTGTATAGTGTATGAGTACATGCTGTATGAGTGGATGGCATGATTTCATTAATGACTGTGCAGCATATGAGCTTTGGCATATACGTATCGGGTGTACTGCATACTGTCTGTGTGGTGTATCAGTGTATGTTCTCTGAGCATGTGTCATGTGGGTGGGTGTCATTAGAGTGTGTGGCATTCGAATTTGTTGCGTTAGAGTGTGTGGCTTAAGAGCATGTGGCATACGTGTGTGTGGCGTAGGTGTTTGTGGTGTAAACAGTATGTGGCATTAGAGTGTGTGGCATAAAAGCACGTGCCATATGCGCGTATGGTGTACAAATGGATGGTATTAGAGTGTGTGGGGTAAGCGTGTGTGGCATAAAAGCACCTGGTCTTAGAGCATGTGACGTATGAGCATGTGGCATAAGAGTTTGTGGCAAAACAACATGTGGCATAAGAGTGCATATTGTAAGGCGTTTGATTTTGTGTGTCTAAGTGTCAGGCATGTGAGTGTATGGCACATAAGAAACATATGAGTTTTTGGTGTAAAGTCCCATGAAATGTTACGTCCTATATGTTTCCTATACAATATGAAAACTCACATTAAAGCGAGGTGTGATTTGGATGGGAATGTGTACATGTATAGGAGGGCTGTAAAGGTTTTACATTTAATACAGGCATTGATGTATGTTTTCATACGTACAATGGTGTACATGTACTCTGCCTTGGAAGCCAGATTTTATATGTAGAGTAGTATACATATAAGAAATGTACATCCCTTACATGTACATGTCAAGATGTACATTTATTCTGCTCATTCCTTATACCCCAACACCATGTAAGTAAATTCCCACTATATCCAGGTCTGGATTTGATGTGTTTATACATTTAGGAGGTGTACAGAAGCTCTACATAGCGTAAGCAATGTACATGTCCTATATACATATGAAAACTCACATGACATTGCTGATTTGGATGAGTTTGTCATATGTAGTGTACATGTACTAAATGCATATCTCCAAAATGTGCATGTACAGTTCCAAAAGAAAATGCACATTCATTCTGTGCATGTGTGAGATATAAATACATCTTAACACTTAAATGTCTCAAAATTGGCCAGCTGCAATTCCATTTTATTTTGGAACAATAGAGCCTAATAAAATTGAGGTGCATGCAAAAAACCAAAAAAAATCGAAGCAGAAAACTTTGAGACATTTAAGGTTTTTTCCCTAGGAGAAATATCCATATTAAAAGTTGGTCAGAACGCAATTAAAACATACTTTAAAAAGAATAGGATGCCATGTACAGGCGGAGGCTGCCTGAAACATTAACTGTGCCAATGTTTCTGAATGTTTCATGCAAGGGTAAAACATTTATTGGGAAAGGTTCTTTTCTGAAACCCCATAGACAGTTTGTGTTAACCTTAACTAAGCTCTGTGCTGATATATATATATAGCGATTAATACTACCGTTTAGTAGTTTGGCAATCGCTGTATATAGCACGAGTAACCCAAGGTTTAATGTTAAACATTATTATTATTATTATTAATATTTGAAGTATTGGGTCACACAAGTAATGGATTTTGTAGTGATTTATCATAAATTCCCCACCAGCTCAATCAACAACAAACTAACTGAACATAACATATTCCAGAGCTGTCATCTCTACCCTAAAGGTCTACATGCTATGTTCCCGATCTCTGCATTCTACGCATTGCTCTGCAGAGCCTGGTACATAAGCCTAACATTTAAAAGCATGTAGCCAAGATATTACATTATTATTATTATTATTATTATTATTATTATTATTATTATTATTATTATTATTATTATAATTATTATTATCCAAACAACTGGAAGCTGTGACTCCCATAATGACGCAGCCCATCTGCAGATCTGAAACCTCCGAGTGAGGCAGGCACAGCTGCTGCGCCTTCCTGCTCCCAGTTTATTTCCCCTGTATATCACGTGAAGATGGCTCATGACTTTTTGGGGGGCAGCCAGTTCCCTCATTAGTGTTCACGGACGGTGCCATCATTTTAGCCGGGGCTTGCAAATTCCTGGCTGAAAATGGTAAACAAGTTTGAGGCTTCGCCATGAGTGACCTCGGTATTGCTGGGGGAAGCGCAAAGCTGACGTCAACGGGGAAAACTAGCAAGTAAACAACTGTGGACAAGTGCGCACAGAAATCACGGAGAGAGGGCCCTTGCTCCATCTTTCCCAGCTACAGCTATACGTGTCGTAGGCAACGCAGATGTAATCATTACAGCTTATTAGACCAAAGCTGTCGAAACAGTCTCGCAATCAGATGTATTCTGGCACCAGTAAAGCAAAGCAGGAAATAAGCAATTGTGCCTGTTCAATAGGCTGATGCCAGGCAAATTGAATCCCTCCTCCCAACATCTGCATAGAAAGAGCCTCATTACTTCTGCCAGGAGGGAGTGAATGGAGTGATGCCACCCAGCTTCATCGATGAGGGGAGGTCTAATCCCATAGCTGAACAGCATGTCATGAAGAGTATTTGGAGACTTCAGCCACTGTGCGATCTCGTACTTACTTTCAAACACACAGGGGGCTTCCTGTAATCACCCAAATGGCCACTGGAATGAATTCCACGATTAAAGCCAGAATTGGACGTAGGATGTGGCACTAAAGTCAGAAAGAGAAATAGTGGGGACTATGCCCACTGACACAAATGCGTTCAATGTACCTGCAAGGGAGTGAGCTTCCCTTCCTCTCTGCCACCACCCACCCAAGCCCTGCCCTTACATTCTGAGCAAATAGTTTGGGCTATATTGCTGCATGTATATAATTGCAGATGGGTAACTATCAAAGCCGGGCAAATAGTCCATCAAAGTATTCCATCCTTAGTGACTTCATATAGACGAGAGCAATGCTAGAATTGTCAGCTAGCCAGCTGAGGTCACTCAGAACCCAAAGAGGAACTATATTATGGTACTGAGCACCATTGAGTTGGGTAACACTAAACATCTGTTATCTGCCAATAGCGCCAAGATGCCCCTCTGGGGGTGAACGTGCGCTGTACAAATACGCCAGTTACGTTGTGTTATCTCCTTTGTTGATAATTACCCATTTTCAATGTAGGTAGTGTAGGACCTCCTGGTTCCCCCCTCCAACTCCTTTATGAATGGAGTCCTACCCCTCCCCCCGTCACCCTCTCTGAACAAAGTGAAGCCACGCCTACCATCCTGCTACGCTGCGCCACCTCCTTCATGGTGACGATTCCCCCACTCCCCCAAACCAAAAGATTTCTGCCATTTATAGCGAGGACATGAAAGTGCCCAGGGAGGCCAGACATCTTGGCAAAAGATTCCACATTCTAATAAGAAAACATCCTAAATAGTGTGTCTTGTCAAACAGTATAACATGTAATTAGAAGGCCCTTTGAAAGGGATGTAAACTTAAAACTAAGGTGAAATGACACGATTGAGAGCCCCGGCGGATGGAGCTTACAAGACAGAGCGTGGGATGAGCTAGTGTTAGCAATGCTCCATGCACGCGCCGATTCCCCACCTGGCGTTGACCCTGGATGTGCTGTTTGCTCCGGGGCGCCCCAGCATCCGGAATAGACCTGTGGTAGCTCCTTGTTGATTCCTCTGTGCAGAGCGTGCAAAGCAAACCGCTTCCTCCAGTGCTAAAGTCAGGACTTAGGGCCAGGGTCGGAGTGGGGCATAACACTGTCTCCGGCACCAATGAAAAAGTGGCCCACAATTGCAAATGGCAATGTATTCCCTTTGG
This sequence comes from Ambystoma mexicanum, assembly GCF_040938575.1. NCBI lineage: Eukaryota > Metazoa > Chordata > Amphibia > Caudata > Ambystomatidae > Ambystoma > Ambystoma mexicanum. The sequence goes on along the minus strand of NC_090928.1, from coordinate 234,337,534 downwards.
AGCAGACTGTTCAACTAGTACCCAAGGGGGGTGTTTTTTGATCAAATATGCTGCAAATTGTGCATTTTAAAGAATATTTATTCAGTAACACTGGTCAAAACTACTAGCCGCATGGTGAAGTAACTCATCATAGTGGCCAACAAAGTGGCCCACATGGACCCCAAAAAACTGACCCACACTAGCATTGTGCGCTTTGGGTTCGGGCATTGCCCTATAGCCCTATGACCACTGTGACCCACACAGTGACTGTGGCATCTTTGCGATGAATGTGAAAAGCTATTCTAGCCTTCCTTGCTCTGTGGTCCTAAAGGCCAGCGCCACAGTGCAGCACATTGCTCACATCGCTAAATCTCGGCCCGGCCTTTCTGCTGATTTTTCCACTCCTCCCCAGGTTCTGAGCTAGAGTGGCCGCCCCTTCGCCCGGCCTTTCTGCTGATTTCTCCACTCCTCCCCAGGTTCTGAGCTAGGGTGGCCGTCCCTTCACCCGGCCTTTCTGCTGATTTCTCCACTCCTCCCCAGGTTCTGAGCTGGGGTGGTTGTTCCTTGGCCCGGCCTTTCTGCTGATTTCTCCACTCCTCCCCAGGTTCTGAGCTAGGGTGGCCGTCCCTTCACCCGGCCTTTCTGCTGATTTCTCCACTCCTCCCCAGGTTCTGAGCTGGGGTGGTTGTTCCTTGGCCCGGCCTTTCTGCTGATTTCTCCACTTCTCCCCAGGTTCTCAGCCGGGGTGGCCACCCCTACGCCCCGGCCTTTCTGCTCATTTCTCCACTCCTCCACAGGTTCTGAGCCGTGGTTGCTGCCCTTCGGTCTCCAATCAGCAATCGGTTAACGGCATCTGCAATGGATCTCCCGCGAGTTCCTTCCTTTCATGCTGAGGGTGCTGATCAAGCACGAGGACCGCACAGCAATACTTCTCGCAAGCATGGCTATGATGCGTTTACTGTTGCTCGGCCAGGAGGAAAGAGAGCTGTCGCGAGGGCCCATGGTATCTGGATTACCCGTCATCTGGAATCCCTTTGACAGGAAGATGAATTCAGAGACTTGCTGGAGCAGACGGGCAACAGTCGGCAAAACCGGGGGCTAGCGCTTGAAATGGCAGGCACTCTATTCTCAACCGAGCACAAGCATCATTAAAAGGGCACAGGGGAGAAAAGGGGTGGCATTTGTCATGCTAACCACTATGCACTTTGCCGCATTCCCAGGGGTGCACTGGGACCCAAAAGGGGCCCTGGAAATAATTCTCAAAGTGGGCTCATATTACACATGTTCAGCAAGCCCAAGCCCTTTCCTATGAGAAAAGGTGGACATAAAATAGGTTACCACAAAAGAGGCCCAGGGTGCAGAAGCCTACCAAGAAATATCCAGAGTTGCCTATAGCCCAGTCCATCCCTGCACATTCCAACTCACCTGAGAAGTAGTGACAAGATTTTCTCAAACTCGAGGGGTAACCGTGACCCGGCCCCTCTTTTCGAAGGCCCCAGATCTTACTCTCAAACCCATTTCCCCTCTCCCCTTCAGCCTCAGGTGACAGAGCGTGCTCACCCACGCGAGGGGCCACGGGCTCTGCCCAGTCCTTCCATCTCTGAGTTTGATTGGTTGGTCCGTGCCGTGAGTCAGATCTACTATGTTGCCGAACCAGCAAGTCTGGATCTATCTGAGATGATGACTAGTGCTACCGAGTGAACTAATCCTCTGCACACACGCTCGCTTTATATCCAAGGTGGTGTCAGGATATCATGTGCACCAAGAAACAAGATCACCTGTTCACAAAGCCTGAAAAAGCCTCGGTGCATATGAGGAGGGTTGTGGAGTCTTCTTTATCTGTGACTCGGGCCAGAGGAAGAACTCAACATTTTGTTGTTCTTTGTGGTGGCGAAGGAGCGGGGCTCTGGTGTCTCTGTGGCCATTGTAGCTTGCCTCTGGTGTCTCTGTGGCCAATGAAGCTTGTATCTGTGGTCACTGTAGCTTGCCTCTGGTGTCTCTGGGGCCACTGTATCTTTCCCTGGTGTCTCTGTGGCCACTGAAGCTTGTCTCTGTGGCCACTGTAGTGTGCCTCTGGTGTCTCTGTGGCCACTGAGCTTGCCTCTGGTGTCTCTGTGGCCACTGCAGCTTGCCTCTGGTGTCTCTGTGGCCACTGAAGCTTGTCTCTGGTGTCTCTGTGGCCACTGTAGCTTGCCTCTGCCTCTGGTGTCTCTGTGGCCACTGTAGCATGCTTCTGGTGTCTCTGTGGCCACTGTAGTTTGCCTCTGGTGACTCTGTGGCCACTGAGGCGTGTCTCTGTGGCCACTGTAGCTTGCCTCTGGTGTCTCTGCGTCCACTGAAGCTTGCCTCTGGTGTCTCTGTGGCCACCTTAGCTTGCTTCTGGTGTCTCTGTGGCCCCTGTAGCTTGCCTCTGGTGTCTCTGTGGCCACTGAAGCTTGCCTCTGGTGTCTCTGTTGCCACTGTAGATTGCCTCTAGTGTCTCTATGTGGCCACTGTAGCTTGCCTCTGGTGTCTGTGTGCCCACTGTAGCTTGCCCCTCTTGTCTCCGTGGCCACTGTAGCTTGCCTCTGGTGTCTCTAGCTACTGTAGCTTGCCCCTGTTGTCTATGTGGCCACTGTAACATGCCTCTGGTGTCTCTGTGGCTACTGTAGCTTGCCCCCGTTGTCTCTGTGGCCACTGTAGCATGCCTCTGGTGTCTCTGTGGCTACTGTAACTTTCCCCTGTTGTCTCTGTGGCCACTGTAGCTTGCCTCTGGTGTCTCTGTGGCCACTGTAGCTTGCCTCTGGTGTCTCTGTGGCTACACTAGCTTGCCTCTGTTGTCTCTGTGGCCACTGTAGCTAGCCTCTGGTGTCTGTGTGGCCACTGTAGCTTGCGTCTGGTGTCTCTGTTGCCACTGTAGCTTGCCTCTGGTGTCTCTGTGGCTACTGTAGCTTGGCCCTGTTGTCTCTGTGGCCACTGTAGCTTGCCTCTGGTGTCTCTGTGGCTACTGTAGCTTGCCTCTGTTGTCTCTGTGGCCACTGTAGCTAGCCTCTGGTGTCTGTGTGGCCACTGTAGCTTGCGTCTGGTGTCTGTGTGGCCACTGTAGCTTGCCCCCGTTGTCTCTGTGGCCACTGTAGCATGCCTCTGGTGTCTCTGTGGCTACTGTAACTTGCCCCTGTTGTCTCTGTGGCCACTGTAGCTTGCCTCTGTGGCCACTGTAGCTTGCCTCTGGTGTCTGTGTGGCCACTGTAGCTTGCCTCTGGTGTCTCTGTGGCCACTGTAGCTTGCTGCCTGCCACCTGGTAGTCCTGTACATTGGGATTTGACGAGACATGTGGATCCATTGAGGCAACTTTAAACTAGTTAAGAGTTTGTTGGTTCTGAAGGGACGAATTCACTTGACATAGGCACAATCTCCACAGCTGGAGGCTTAGGCAGTCTTCTTCTGGCAGAAACCCCAAAGTAGACATGTGGGGTCCCCGCAACACGGTGCCTGTGCTCATACTACCAAGGGCGCGGCTGTGCATGCTCAGTAGAGTTGCCTTTTTTGCCATATTCCTGAAGGCTCTGGTGCCTACCTGGGGGAGGCGGGCCAGAATGTTCTAGAAGTGAGCAACCATCGTGATATAACTGAAACGTTCTGCCGTCAATGCAGCTGTCAGTTCTTAGTGATCTGAATAAAATGCATGGTCCGTATTGGGTTGATGGCGATGTGAATATATATGCGTGATGGCAGCGGGAAGCAGGGCTGCGGGTGATACGCAAGAGGACACACCAGCACGCATTTCCAACCTCCTGCTAGAAGTCTTTCAGCATCAATGGGTGTTCTTTAAATAATGTGTATTTGTTTTTGCAAGTGAACCTTCTTTTCCTACAGACGATATAATAATAATAATACTAAATTGTCAATTACATGGCGCTTATATCCAAAGCGCTTTGCATAGAACATCCTTATATACAACTATTATTACCCAATCGAGATTGGTGCTCATATCATCAACCTCGGAAGGATGAAATGCTGAGTCAACTTCGCTGGTATTCACACCTGCGACCTGCAGGTCACAACAGCGAGTGCTCAACCCGCGGAGCTATTTTACCGGCTAAGAAATAACATGAAACAAGAAAATTCAAGTTTCTCTGCGTGTGCATGCTTTTGTTTCAAACTGGCCTTCCCTTTCTGTGTCATTGAAGGGGTCTTGGGGGGGGGGGGGGTTCAGCATTGTTGACATGCATATGGAGCACGCGCCCCCTCTGATATGAGACTGCTGTGCAGACAGAGGAGGAACGGAACACGTGGCTGCCTACAGGAGGGCAATGATGTCATCTCAAATGCAGATTTTCCTCGCTGAACTAATGGGAAGTCTGGATTTTATTAGAGCAGTGCAAGCACGTGTTACAGTTTTGTTTGTTGAAATTAAATAATTGCTTCTAAATTAAACGCATCGATACGGAGGCAGGCGTTAGGCTATACTATCCCCAGAGCTGGGAGGCCGAACTAAGCAGCACTCTACACCTCTTTAATATGAGAAAAGAACACGTGTTGAACGAAAAATGCACCTTTGAAACACCTTCTGTCTACCCAGTATACAATCGTGAGCAAGAGAGTCGAGCATTGCTCTGCTGCAGGGCCTTACAAGAAGCTTTGGGAGGGAAAAGAGCCGTGTGTTTAGTAGCAGAGAGTAGGGAGGGATAATACTCTCATCCGTTTCTTAAATAAAACAATGCTTACTGCCCATCATGGTCATTAAGAAAATCTACGTTTTATGTCAGGACCTGTCACTCATATCACTGTTAATTCCAGTGCAAAGCCATTGCATGACTTTTATAGGCACGCGATTAAGTGTTGGGCTGCATTGGAAGGTTTTAAAATGTTGACTCATTCCATCAATGAAATGCTTTCATTATATCCTGCGAAGGGCTGTGAATGGAGCCTGGCCAGCCGCTGTTCTGCTGCCACTCTGAGATGCAAAGCTGCGCAATTGGATCTATGCGATGTTCACCAATGACATTTCAGAGAATGCTTTATTACTGAAAAATGTTTGACGAAAAAATATATGTATTTTTTTGGGGGGGAGCTCCCGCCCAGAACCACGTGTTTGCCTGTGCTTTTAAACCCTCCTCGCCTCCTGCCCTTTTCCCCAACCCACCATATACATTTTAATAAAAAATGCACTACTTTTTCGTTATTATGGTTTTGGTAGAAAAGTCATTCTCTGTTTTCTATTCACTAACATTACTGGAAACCAGTGAATTCCCCAGCAACCCACTGATTCTCAGAAAGGGGAGGAACCACAAACATGGGTTTTCTAGAAGACGTTAACCCTTAATGATCTGAAGCTAAAGATATTTTAATAGCGGATTCATTGGCTTTTGTGTTTGTATTTATTTGAATTATTTGAATGTATAAAGCGCTTTTGCCAAAAAGCGCTGTAAATTGCACGGTATGGGAAGCCGCCCATAAGTCACTCAAATGAAAAAGACAAGTCTGGAGGTTATGAGACATCAGTTCCTAGATATGGCAGACAGAAGATGAGGTGCAGGATGAGAGTGGATTAAGTGAAGAGGAGGTGAAGAACACACACAGATAGCAGGCGAGAGTTCCAGTGCTTAGGGGCTAGTAGAGAAAAGGGTTTAGGGAATGCGCAAAGGTCCTGGGATGGGGAGTGGAGTGGACGAGAAGGGGGCTAAAAAGAAAAAAGCGAAGCAACATGAGTATTAAGAAGTCCATGGACACACCTGTAAACAAAAGAAAGAAAGTGAAAAAAAGCTGAGTGTCAAAGGGGAGAAAGGAAATGGAGAGGAGAGAGGGAATAGAAGAGTGTGTTGGAAGAGAGAAACAGAGACGAATAGCAGAATAGTAGACAGAGCGTAGAGGGGTGAGATGAGAGGCAGAAAGACCAAGGAGGAGAGGAGAACAGTAATAAGAAAAAATGGGAGATACTACAAGACGCTTATTGGCCTGCAAAGAAAGGAACGGGCAAGCACAATGGATATTAAATCGATGAAAATTACAGATACTGGCAGTAGTGGAAAGATGTAAAGAGAAGGAAAGAAAGGAATCAAATGAGACACTAAGATTTCTTGGTGAGATAGCAATAGGAAGTGAAGAGGGCCCAAGAAACACGAGAGAGGGCGCGGGTCGAGGAGGGGTAGAAACAGCCAAGAAAATCATTTCAGTTTTAGTAATTGAGGAGGAGAAAATGTGTAAGCGTCCAAGACTGGATAGCAGAGAGACATTAGCATGAAGAGTGCCAGTGAAAGAGCAAAAAGAAAAGAACATCTAGGAACCATGCACAGAGAAGTGACAGGACAGACCGAAGGAGGTAATATGTCTGGAAAGAGGGATAGTGTACAGCGTGAATAGTAAAGGGCCAAGAACAGAGCTCTGCAGGACGCCATGGTGAAGAAGACGAGAAGAAGAAATATGACCAGCCCGAGAAACCGAACAGGTGAGATCAGCATGAAAGGAGTGGAACCATTGAAGAATGGAGCCAGAAGGACCAAGAAGGGAAAGTGACGGAAGAAGGATGGGATGATCGCCAGTGCCAAAGGCAGCTGATAGTTCAAGAGGGATCAAAATCGGAGATAATTTAGCGTGATGATCGGAGAGGAGAGTGTTCGAAATGTGAAGAAGAGGAGTTTCGGTGGAATGAGAAGGTCTAAAACCAGACTGAACAGGGGAAAGAAGGGAGACGGTAACAAACCACATATAACTTCTGGTCCAGACGGAATGTTGATTTAAACATGGAGGACGAATCTGATTTTGTTCTTCTCTAGCAATTCAAACATATCCCAGATGGGGGTTCAATTATAGTAACTCGTGTGGATCTGCATGTAGAGCAAATCTGCAGAAAATTGTGATTGGTGCTGCATGCTACAGTTCGCACACGGCATCCGCTGAGATTATGTTCTACCAATACATAGGAATAGGAGCGTTACCTAATGTGTACGGGATAAACCGACTGCCATGGCCCGTGTTACCATTATCATGTGCTATCGATACTCACCATCCCCTAGGAGCACGTGATGTAAACCACTTAGACTGCAAGAGTCCTTTGGAATGGAGCAAGGAGACCGCAGGTCTTCCGGACTCCTGCAAGTGGTCCAGTTATGGAATGCCTTTCAGAGACCATGGGAGGAAGAAGAGACAGGCACTCCTGCCAAAACCATGTTTCGTTGTGCTGCCGCAGACCCAGCTAGCCAGCATGGCCGCGGTTGCACCACCTAGCTCAGGGCAATAACAAAACTGCAGGTGACCATTGCAAGAACTATGAGTAGCCGATTGATTGTGATAGTGTCATCAATAAAACTCCTCCTCATGACACTCTAGGGGGTACTTAGTTCTCCCACAGCGGTGCCCACCAGGTACATCAAGTTCCAGGCAGACTCCGTCATACACTGAGGATGCGCCTTTGCTAGTGGGGCCCTTCATTCCATGGCACAGCACGCAGTGGAACACCACTCTGGATACCTCAGACCCAGTAGTAAATACAAAGAGCAAAATAGGGGGGCAGGTGAATAGCTTGATAGTCCGTAAGTGACCACGAAGCAGCTGACGCATCCACTCCTACGGCAGTCTCGGTTTTGTGTCCTGAAGGTGTACGCAGCAACTGATAGAGAATTCTGGAGTATAATGGTTAACGTTCCTAGGCATGGATCTAAAGTGGATATGCACATATTAGTGCTGCTCAGCGGCCGACACATATAAAGACTTGTATTTTTAGCCTGATGTATGCCGTGGCCTTGGGCCGGAGCCTCAGTAAAGAGTGTTTCTGGTGCATCAGCCCTGGTCCGGGATGAGCCCCCACTTAAAGTCCCGGATTGCCGTACTTCAGCACCCCGTCTCCCTGAAAGGGTGAGTTGCATACACAATCATAATGTATGCATCTTTTCTGCTGCAAGCTACGGTCATTCCTATTCAAGATTCCCCTTAGTTCAAAAAAGTTAAAAGCAATCCTGTTCTCAAATACATTGAAGTTCTAGCTGTCAATTGATTATTGCCTTAGCTTAGTGGAAATATTTTCCGAGACTGGTTCATTCAGGGGTGAACAAGGCTGTTGGGAGTCTGGTCAGTTCATAATGTTCCCCAAGCCCACAGTTCCGCCTCTCTGGGTTATTTAGAAGTGAGCCAGCTTGCCGCAGGCTTCGAAGGTCATTAACGTTGTGTTTCAACCTGAAGACAACAGCAGGGGCAAACTCCTCTCCACCGATGAGTGCAGAAAACAACACGAATTGGCAAAATCATGAGGTCTGTTTTTTATGCTTAAAACCTTGTGCGCGTGTAAAGATGTCATTGGTGTGGGTTTAGTTTGTAGAATCGTTTTTGTGAAGTAGGTGCTTGCATTCTCCTTCCTTTTGTCTCTTTTCTCTTTTTCTTTTTTGTTTCCCTAATTTCACTGATTTTACTTATATTAAGCTTTGTTCTTTTGCTCTTTCTTCATGTTTTTCTTTTCTTTCCTTTCCCTCTTTTTCTTTCGCCCCTTTCATGTTTTGCTCTTTTACTTTTGTTTCTTTATTTCATTTATCTCCTTCTTCATTGCTTTGTTTATTTTGTATCTTCTCTTTTTTTGTCACGTGGTGATTTATGTATGTTTCTTTAACGCAGAAGAATGCCGCTAATGGGACGACCCTCAACATTAATTAAAAACCACTTCCTCACACTCGCGTCCATTCTATTGTAATGTATGACACCATTTTCTTTTGGGTCCTGCTTGCGGGGGGTCTCTCTTTAGAATAAGGGGGTCTGTGGGGTAAAGTATTCTCCGTACCTATCCCATTTACAGGTAACTAACATGTGTAAATGTAGCCATGTACTTACAACAACAACAGCACATCACTTTATTTCGGCAAGTTGCCATAAAAGAGTAAGACACGTAGATATATGCCATAAAAAGAATAAAACGCATGAAAACATACATGATATGATATGTTATTTATAACGCGCTTAATACCCAGAGGTTTCTAAGCGCAGACCGGGGGATCAAACCTCCATGTCGCCTTGCTTCCAAGACGAGCACAGTGCCCCTGAGCTATCCTCCCGAGACTAACACCATGAATACATTCGATCTCATGAGCAATACAGAGTTCTAGCAAATGCAGATGCCAGGGTTCAAGAAGGAAGCTCTGTTTATGCCTTCCAGATACCACCAGGATACAAATGCATCTATTATCAATGGCAATGATAGGTGACAGCTAGCAGCTATATCTGTCTCCGTCAGGCATTTTGCACTATGCACGTATTGCCATGTGCCTCCCCCACTTGTTATTATTGTTCTGCGCTGGGCATTTTTTGTGAGCTAATCAACTAACACAGATGGGGGATAACACATACGCCCGCCTGGCCATGGCTTGTCTCAAGAAGGATAATCGTGACCAATTCACAAACAGATTTTCTGCCCACAGGAGATATAACAAGGCTGGTTGGGATTGTGCGAGTTGTCTGTCTGAGGACTTGAACCAGGGCTCAAATCGAGGGTACACGCGGGTGGACGGAGTCCACCTGCTTTATTCAGAGGGGGGACCCGGTGCCCCCAGGTAAAATTAGAAAAATTGAATGTCCTCTTTGAATTTATGAATTAAAGCTGACCTCAGGTATCAAACCGCAATCGGCCGATAAGCAGGCCAGACACTTCACCACTACACTATATAACCTGATGAAAAATAATAAACTAAAAGTGAAATGTCGCATTTCAGTATTGCAAGTCCCATGGAAAACATTTGTATTGGCTGTTGGAGTTTAAAACATGCACACCTTTTAAAATTTTCAAAAACACTATTAGTAGAAAATATCCTCTATTGGTTTTGATTTTATGAAAGGCAAATGCCATTCGTCCTGTGCAATTTGGGTGGTTATGCAAAGCCAATTTAATGAAATATGTATGCTTGACCTTCATATGCTAATTTCTGACGACATCACATCCCATTGCATTTGTTTATGAGTCCCCCCACTTTTTAGGACTTGACCCCTGACTTGAACCAATGTTGAGCCAATGTTCTTCCTCTGATGTCCTTTAAAACTGGACAGAACAATACGAATGCAAAGTATCCTCCAAGGCATCACACCCAAAAAGGCACCTTTGCTCTCCCTAACCTCTGACCATCGGGATAGTGTAGATCTCATTGGTACTTCCACACAATTAAACAGGGATCTGTCATTCTTGTTTCTCTCCTGGGCTTTATTACTTTAGCCATCACAAGACCGTAGACTTCAATGGCACACCAGGACTGAGCCGTGATGTGGAAGCGAATGAAGCATCTTCCTCTTCAGGTGTTTCTTTACCTTTTTGGAACGCTCTGGTAACAGAGGAAATAGTCACCTCTGACGGAAAGCATGGAACCAAGGATGCCCGCCCCTCACCCGCACACGTGCGCACACTCTCTGGAATAATTAAATGGAGGCCTAGTCCGGCGTTGATGATGGGAGATGAGGTGTAGGTTGCAGGATGTAGTCAGTGAAGCGGCGACTTCAGGCTTTGCTGACTCTGATGAAACCAACTGGTAGACTGAGAAGAATCAGAGGAGAAGAACTACCTCTCTACACCTACACCAGTCTGCCTTCTCATGCTGTGGCTTAAGATCAGGGTGCAAGTAAATCAATGGGCACCAGGGGCGCCGGGTATGTGGGTGCTCCTGCGCCCTGCACCCCACAACCCCAGAAAGGCCAATTGCGTGAAAGTCCCTACATGTTGCGATGGGACTTCTTTTCTTTTGCCGCCAGACCTCCGCTGGGAAAACCAAAAGTCAACGCCCCTGATGGGGACAGTGGCAAATGCAATACTAGGCTACATGGGGACGGGGGGCGGGGGGGTCGGACAGGGCACTGTCTTGCAAAGCGAACAGACCTTTGACTCGAAATCCATCTTGTACTATAATTACTTAACTTCATGTTTGGGTAAATTGCCTGACTACAGCCAATGATTGTAGTAATAAAACCCGATCTGGTGGGGCGGATCAGGTAGGAACGGCCCTGGGCCCAAGTTATAACGATGCCTTACCGCCGGATCCGGCGGACTGGATCGTTTTTTTTATTGCTAGTAAAACACCAACACAAAAATACCCCAGACTCGGGGGAAGTCTTCAGGCCGCCACAGTATTATGGCTGCTGTCGCCGCTTAAAGCAAGACTGACAAAATCTAATTGAATAACCCATGCTCTTAGCCAGGGCGCTGTGTGTCTCCGAATGATGCAAACAATCAACTCAAAAACACAAGGAAACATAGGTACTGACAACAGGCAATCCATTATGCCCCTTCCCAAGCCCCACTTTCCCCTTTGTTTATAATCCCACCCTAACCCCCTCTCCACCCGTTTTATTTAACTCCCTACCCCACCCCATATATATATATTTTAAAAAAAAATTCAAAAATGTTTAGATAAAAATGTTGTTATTTTTAATTTGGTAAAATCACTGCAAACTTTTCTGGAGGTATGAGTCCCGGCTAGCCCCAGCCTACTTAAAGCCCTGGACAACCAGCATCTTAACTTTTTTTTCTTGCCTGTCACTTGCAGCCACCCGGCATGTTACAGCTTTGTGTCCAGGACAATAGCTGCTGCATGTGCCCATTCACCGGTTAAGGCGGCGTGTACGAGAAACCTCCACGGTCCACGGTGCGGGATGTCGTCTGAGTAACCGTGCGACAAGATGCTTTGTAAGCTAGGGAGGAACGTATGCTCGTGGGCTGATCAACTGTGACAAGAGGCTCCTGGGTAGTGTGGCAGGAGCCTTGCATGGAAATACTTGGGGGCAGGGAAATAAATGTCCTTTACGTTGATTGCAATGCTATGTGAGCAGAGGAGAGGATGGGTGATGACGGCAGTACTGTCAGCTGCATGGAGAAGTCATGTCTGACTAGTGCCAGTTGTGTGTGCCACGGAACTATCGTGTGCCGTCGATGGGAAGAAGACTGTGCAGCGCAATGATGTCATGGGGACCAATGGAAATACTCTATGTGGCAGGCCAATAATCCGCCACACTGATGAAGACTCCTCCTTCAGCACTGATTGCAAGCTTATGCACACAGTCGGCTAATGTTTGTCACTGACAAAATGTCAATAAAATGTGCATTGAGATGAAGGCACAACATTGTGCGGCATAAGACCAGCATAGTAATGGATACGCGACATTACTTAGCACAGTGAGTGATAGGCGCTATTGTCTCGGGAGGGTAGCTCGGGGGCAACGTGCTCGCCTTGGAAGCAAGACAACACGGACCACCACAGGATGGATCCCCTGGTCCGCGCTTAGAAACCTCTGGGTATTAAGTGTTATAAATAACCAATTATATCATATCACAGTGAGTGATGGGTGATACTATCTGCACTGATATAGTTTAGCGAAAGACCTAAATAAACAATATAACGGCAGCCTGTAGCAAAGGTTGGGAGTCCAAAAACTTGATATCGCTATTCTACTGTGTGGAAACATCCCACTGGTAGCAGATCCGTTAGAGCTACTCCATCCCACCACCATCACCTCAGACAAGCAGTAACCCCTAGAGCAAATGCTGAGGCGCAAAATCAGCTTCCAACACCCATTTCTACGCTTTCATGCAGTGCAAAGCGGTGACCCCCCACGTTAGCAATTGCCCTCCATTTAAAAAAGTCAATTGGGTGTAATTCTGGTGATATTCCAGGATTTGTCACGAGGACCCATCCTGCTGATTCTGGGGGCACATGTATTGCTTGCGCCGAGGGATTTCACGAACTACAAGGCCACGTGTGCCCACTGTCGAGTTTCACGATATACAAAACTGTAGCGGAAGCGTCATCTGCTTAACCTATGCTTTTTATTGCGGTGACGCTCAGAAGAAATCCGTTTTAGCATCTACACGTGCAGCAGGAAGTAGACTGCGTTAGATATGACCAGTGTACACTTCCAGTCCTTTATTTGGTTAAGTGGACAGTCACATTGTACATAAGGTCCGTTGTTTGAAAGGAAAAACACTTGAACTCTTAGTAATTGCCAGCATAGGTCATTGCTCGATGGATTGTTGCCATAGCTGCCTACATTTGCAAATCAAAAACCCTCAGAATTATGCCCCGCCCATAGCCATAGGAGACTCCGCCCAGTTACACAAGGCTCCGCCCCCTATATTGAATGTGTGATGGCTATGTACACAAAGCTGCATCAAATTTAACTGTGCCCTCAAAAAACGCATATATCATTTTTACAGGGCCCTTTTGCATTTGGAAGCATTACACTAATCCAGATAAAGGCATTTTTGCAAACAGGTGCAGGTAGGTCTTCTCAGCTGCAGGCAAGGGGACCTCCAAACATCATTTCGAAATGCGCACCCACACACTATTCCATTTGGAGATGGCCTTCACGCCTCTTTAAGTTGATTCCGGGAATATACCGCTGGTTTCCCCATTATAACTACAAGACTACGAGTCCCAAAATGCAGTTCAGTCATTTCACACTGGCACGCATCATGTTATGCAGGACGCAAATAAAATGTGCAATGCCTCGCAAAGGGTAAAAACATTGTTTTCATGACAACCAAGTAGACATGGCACAGACTATATGCATTGTTAGTCTGGTATTTATTTTAGCATAGATGCAGATTATGTGGCTTTTAAATGCTAAGCAGCCCATGCCAGTGAGCTGTGGCTCGATAGACAAATGGACCATTCCCTCACACGTGTCTGCTAATGCCTGAAATAAGACGTGCAATGCGGGTTACTTAAAAGAAACAAAGAGAACGAGGGAAACATGCCTGCAGCCTGTATAGTCCTATAACATTTTAGCAAGCCCTTGATCAGTGCTTCCCTGGCAGGAATAAATAAAATTAACCTAATTAGAAAATCACAGACAATTTAAAAAAACACCCTTTTCGGGGATGCAGGGGCGGCAAGTGCCGCCATAGCCGCTTCAGTGTTGACTGCTCCAGCCCTTTTGAGCCTCAGAGCAGCTGCAACTCTGGGCCTGCTGCGAAAACCCGGAGACCTGGAGAAGAGCGTGAAAACCCTGTGTCTCTGAGATAAACCTGGACGTTAGGCGGGTCTGGTTGTCGCACAGTGATGACATCATGGCTTGTTTTCCAGCTCTGGTTTTGCCCCTCGTTTTTGGAGAATGTTCTTTTAGGACGTTCTGCGATTCCCAAAAATTTTCCCCAGGTGTGCTAAGAGTTAGTATGGACAACTCCTGGAAGGCCCTTTTTTTCACAGCTGCACTTGGAAGGGAAGTTGGTTTCAGCACGCAAGTAAGAAAGGCTTTGACCATTTGAGTTGTGGGGTATTTTTACATGCTTGGCCACTAAGTATGCCATTGCGTAGTACTAAAAAAAAAAAGAAAATGTTACATTTGCGCAAAAAAGGAGATACTAGTAAAACCAGAATGGGCATACAAGTTGCGACTACATTAATTTGGAGAAACTAGATTTATCAAAAAGCATTCAGAGTCCTCAGTCCCGAAAAGGAAATCAACGAAGGGTTAATGTTTCCAGAAAACAAGGCTACGGGCCTGGTTATGGGTTTGGTGGTAAATGCGGACTAACCGAAGAGGCTGCAGGACTCAAAACAATGCAGACCCTTCAGGTTACCGCATGCGTACCACATGCAGCAGTGGTAATTCCAGAGGTGTGCTTGGGGTCTTATCGCTTTGTTAGTGCAGCTCTCCCTGGACTATACTAATGCTCTCTTTCTCCTGCCAGCGTATTTCATATGTTGCTTGCAAGGTAGCCGGATGTGGCAGCTGGACTCCTCAGCAGAACCCCTATCGGAGAGGCTGTGTCCCTGAAGTGCGCCCCACTGTAATGGCTGCTGGGGAATGAAGGATCAACTTTCAGGTACCTCACATTCTCCACCGATCATTACATCCGATAGGAGGACCACTCTTCATGAGCACCAGACTGACCCCTTATGCCCTCCATCCACCTAACCCTCAAGCACGTACCTTACTGTGTTCATGCCACGCCGGCTCCTATGGAATTCTATATGCACAGAAATGAGGACTATTTCAGATCAACGACCAGGATAACCCAGAATCAACCCCGGCCAAAAAACCACCTGGTTGTGAACATGCAATAGGCACATTCATCAAGAAACAACAAAATGCAGTGGACTGCTCTCTTATCCCGCACCTGTCGATGTCGCTAATAGTACTGTTCAGTTGAATGAAATGACACATAGGCAAGGATCATGGACGAGTAATGCTGATTCTGGATAGCAGATGGGTGGCAAAAAGAGCAGAAGTCCTGCACGCTGTGTGATCCGGCCTTTGTGTTATGTTTCTAGCTTTCAGATATTTGGAAAACCTAAAACAAATGTCCAGTATATTTGCTTATCCTGCTGTACTGCCCCATAGCAGAGCGTTTACTGTTTTATTAGCCCTGACTGCATTAATTATTATTATTATTATTATTATTATTATTATTATTATTATTATTATTATTATTATGATGCATGGACCTAGCTTTGAGAAGCAACAGAGCACTTTACACAGGTATACCACAATACAGATACACAACAGAGTGCTTTTCAGAGGTAACAACAGAACAGATATACAGCGGTGGGTAGGATACAGAGGGGCACGGGGGAGGGGTGCAGCTGTATAGGGTAGCAGGAGGAGAGAGGTGGCACGGGTGGTGACGTGATGGCATAGGTGTTGAGGAGGAGAGACTCATTGAAGAGGTGGGAGGAGGATCTTGAGTTCTTATCTGAATTGTAGGAGCGTGGGGGCGAGTCTGATGATGATGGGGAGAAGGTTCTATAGTCTTGGTGCGTAGGCAGAGAAGGCTTGTTTTCTGGTCCTTTCCTTTTTGCAGCGGTGGATATCAAGTCTGCACGTGTCCTGGCTTCTGGTGGTGCACTGAGATGCTGAGTTTCTCTGCATCGTAGCTGAATGACTTGAGGGTGACTGCCTTATAGATGATGCAGCAAGACTTGAAGGTGATTCGCGCGTGCAGCGGGAGCCAGAGAAGGTCGATGAGGGCCGGAATGATATGGTCATATCTTCGTAGACACTTGATGAGGCGTGCAGCCACAAGTAGGACACTTCTGAGGGGCACTAGGGAGGTCTTCGAGGAGGGCATTGCCCCCATCCCAGTGGGATAGGACCAGAGCTATTCTCATTCGCACTAATGTTAGAGGTGGAAATAAGTGGCACCTGAAAGCATTGCCGATTGAGAGCACTGTGTACGAGGCGACTTTAAGCCTTGCCTGACCTTAGCAGATGCCATCCAAAAATGCGCGACGGATGGAAGGGACTAAGGAGGATGTTACAGTGACAGCTGATTGCTTAACATCCAAGCAACCTGTAGCAAGTCAGATACCGTACCACAGATGACCTTACACATTGTACATTTTCATTAACAAACCATACAGTGCACAGACATCTGATGAAGGCATAGGTTCTAAGACAAATGTCCCCTTGTGACGCCAACCTTGAAAATGATTCTTCCCTTAATGTGTAAATGGTAACCACATGCTGTATTGTTTACTCGGGCCCTGTGTATCTTGTCCATTAACAAAGTTCATAAATGGAAAAAGCTCAAGGAGCCTGAAGAGTTTAGACTGGAAGCGGACTCACACATTGTCACACATTGATCCGGCAGTCATGCCTAGCCGCAGGACACGTCTGCATGCATGTGATAACGCGGGACAGATGCAGGGACGAGGAGCGGCTGGTGGGAACTTGTGGAAGGGCTCGTGCTCGCGGCCATGTTTGGAGGCAAGTTAGTCAGTAGTTCTGCATGCCACGAGGCAGTGTCTAAAGCACTGCTTCACTTCACTTTTTCAGAGAGGAAGTCAAAAAAGTTCAGATGTAAGGATTTGGAGGACATCTAAGTAAGCGTAACATTTTGGGAGAAAATAAGTTCTAAAACAAAATTTGTTCGGTGAGGTGCCTGCGTGTGCGTATGCTGTGGGCGTGTGTGCATGTGTGCGCGCGTCTGTGTGTGTGTATGTGTTTCTTGGTCCCTGAAGCTACACTTGGTGTTACGTTTTGCAGATGTGGAGTTCAACTTTTTTAAAGTTTAAAATTGCCATCTGATGGGGTTATTTAGATGAATGGACTTATGTTCATATACATTCCTTTATGTTGAAATGCAGAGGGTAGTTAGGTGCTACTAAAATATTTTCCCTCAGGTAAAAGGGCGGTTGCATGGGAGTATGCGCCTCCTCTGCAAGATGCATGGGCAAGTCGCTGAAAAGGGGAGTTGAAACCCTTAGATCTGGGCCCCTGAAAAGATGAGATGAGGCGGCGTACTCCTTACATGTATGAATTCAATTCGGAATTTGAATTAGGGATACTACAGATTGTTTCATTTATTTTTTTCCTTTTTGTTGGTTAATGTGAAGTTGTTCATTTGCCATCAAAAGAAAAATCTTTTAGATATATGTTTGGTGGCAAAAGATAATTTTGCACGGTCATATCCACAATTGAGCTCTGAGCCAGGCAACACATGTTTCGTGCCATTATGGCACTTCTTCAGGACTGTATTTTACAAAGTGTTGTGGCAACAGAAAAAAGTGGAAATGTGTAAGAATGAATATTAAAGGGTAAACAAAAAAAGTATAAACTACAGGTGGGAACATGCCCAGATACCCGCTGCCCATGAATGTCAAGCAGTGGCCCGCGTTGAGTCGGCCTTCATCACATGAACGTGTTGCATCGTGGGTAGTCCACATACTCTCATGTAAGGGAAAAAAAGGAAATATTTGAAAAGCCCAAAGCAACACAAGATTAGAAATGTTCAGTTGTGGGCCATGGTAGATTGGAAAAAGACACTATTTATTTTTGGAATTATAGGGCTCCCCCCATGCCATAATATGGAGGCCTCCAGTTCCATGATGGGAACAAGCGTGCCTACTGCAGGGAGCTGGAGGCCTCGTTCCCTGCACCAGCGGATTCAAAAGGTAAGAACATGTATTTTGTTTAAATATGTGTGCATGGATGTAAGTGTGTGTATGGGTATCCAGTTAACATGTCGAATGCATTTTTCCGAATGACAATAATGTCAAAAACATTTCGCCGATTTATTTTTTTTTCGAATGGTATTTTTTCATTGACATGTTTTTTTTGGTTTCGTGAGTAAAAAAAGGGTTAAAAAAAAAGAAAAAAAGAGGGTTTGGGGGGACCCCCCTTTCGAAGAGAAAAAAAAAAAGACATTCAAATTTATTTTTTTCGGCCAAATGGTTTCGACATTATGGCATTCGAAAAAATGTCATTCGAAATACTGTAGGTAAACCGTGTGTATGTATATCTATATAACGTAATGTGTGTGAATGAGCGAGTGCATGATTTATGGGTGACTGCATGGGTGTGAGTGTATGGTGAGAAGGTGCACATGTAAATATATGGGGGCTGGGTGTGTGCATGCGTGAGTGTATGGTGAATGTTGTGCGAATGTTTTTGTGTTTAATGTCTGTATTACTTATTGGTAATCTTTTTTACTCCTGGCCCTACTATTCCTCGTCCCAATACTTGGCATACAAAAGTACTGGGGCGAGGTAGAGGGACGTGGACGTAATGCCTTGCTTAGTTACATGTAATCTTCATAACTCCTAGCCCTACTGTTCCTTGTTTCAGTACTTGTGTATGAGGCATATTGCCTCATACAAAAGAACTGGGACAAGGTAGAGGGATGTGGAGGTAATACTTGGCTTAGTTATCTGTAATTTTCATTACTCCTAGTCCCACTCTTCCTTGTCCCAGTACTTACCTATGAGGCAAGTTGCCTCATACTTAAGTACTGGTATGAGGAAGAGTGAGGTGGAGGTAATTTTGGCCAAGGAGCTGATTTTGAGGTAAGAAGGTGAGAGGGAGTGGGGATGTGCGAGGGGGTGGGGCTGGGGTGGTGCACTAAATCGTAATGGTCTTCCAGGTCCAGGCTAAGCAGGCATGATTGTTATTAGTAGCTAGACTGACATTTTGATGCAGCCAATCTAGTAATTTCTTACAGTGGCTTGCCTTTTGTTTAACTGGGCATCTCTGATAAAGCAGTCCTGCTAAGAGTACTTACCTGGCTAGACTGGTGTTTGGGTGCAGCCAGTTTAGCCGTTTCTCAGTGGCGGCTCATCCATAAACGGGGCTGGGGGTGTCGACCCACTGGCTCCATCATCCATTATGGAGGACCCGAGGAGCCAGACCAGTGAAACATTGAGCTCTCCCTCAGCTGCTTTTTCCAGCTGAGGGAGCGGTCCTGGTCTAGCTGAACTGTCAAAGCGAAGCACGGTTTCCCGTTGACAGTTCTGTTCCCCAGTTGCGCATGCTAAATGAGCCATACCAGGCCGGGGGCATTTTGCTTCACAGCCTTGCATTGGCCATTGGAAATGCTGGCTGGGGAACGGCATGTCTGTATGTGCCAGGAGACGCTCCTGTGCCTCCTTGCACATACAAACAGAGCAGGCTGGAGCTGGACTTTTCATCATCCATGCTCATGCCCCTGCTCGCATGTGCAGGAACTAGGAAGCTCTTGCTTCCTGATTCCTGTTCATGGTACGCAGGAGCTGGAGCGCTGGGAGGAAACTTCAGGACTGGTGCCGAAGGTAAGATTATGTTCATTTATTGTTTAAGTAGATGTATGGGTGCGTGTATGCTTGTGTTATAAGTGAGTGTATGATGATGGGTGTTTGTGTGAATGAGGAAGTGTAAGCTGTGTGAATGTTGTCTGAATGTGTGTGTTTGTGCTGGTCTGTAGAGCAGTTTTTGGCAAGTGGGGGGAGAAGGGTTGTACAACAAAGGCATTTAAAAAATGCCATTGTTGCACAATCCCCCTCCCCACTGGCCGAATCCGCTCTCCTTCTGAGGCACTTTGGGGCCCAGGGGACAGGTATGGTATTTCTTTTACTGTACATCTATTATAGAGGTCTAGTAAAACAATACTCTGCTTGCCTGCTGGCTCGCCTCACATGCATGCATAATCACATCGATTGTGTGCATGTGTGAGGAGCTGTGGGGCCCAGGGGGGCAGGCATGGCATTTTGTAATGCCCATCTTCGATAGAGCAAGCATGATAAGTGTTATGTGGTTGGAGAGGCATTTTGGTGCAGCCAGCTTAGCCATTAGTTACTGTTGCCTGACATTTTGTATTGTGCATATTTGATAAAGCAAGCATGCAAAGTGTTATTACATGGCTGTACTGGCATTTTGGTGCAACAGGTCTAGCCATTTCCTACTATGGCATGAACATTTGTATTGGCATCTTCAATAAAGCAAGCATGACCAGTATTATTATGACTCTTGAGTGGTATTTTAATGTAGCCAGTCTAGCCAATTCTTATTGTGGTATGATATTTTGTATTGGGCATCTTGGATAAAGCAAGTATGCTAAGTGTTACTATGTAGCTAGACTGACATTTTGGTCCAGCCAATTTGGATATATTTTCACACTGTTGAATGCATTTTGGGAATGCCAACAGGAGTATGTTGTGGGGGTACTGGTATATATTAGCTGAACCAGGATGGACATATTTTCTTATAGTATCATTACTGGCATTATGCACAAAGCACACATGAGTATTTTCTTATATGGGAATACTTGCCTACATTGGTGCAGCCAGTATGAAAATGTATGGGCACAGCCAGCTTGAAAATGTTGTTATACTTGCACATATTGTGGGCAAAGGCATCATGAAAATATGTTGAAGAAATGTTCCTGTGCACATTGTTAACTTAGATCTAGTGGATTGTTTTCATGAGTTACCCTACATAACCAATTGTGAACTGTTTGCCTTTTTACTTAATTTGTTCAAAAAAGTGCACTGTAAAAAGCACCATTTGAACACATACATTTTTTTTAAATTACAGTGGGGACGGAGCCCCCAGTTCCCCTTGAATTGGTTCGGGCTCCCTTACTATGCTCGGTCACTAAGACATATTTGGTGGAAATATTTACACCCATCCACTTAAAAAATTCACCAGCCGCCACTACCGTGTCTTACCGTGGCATTGTTTCTTTTTCTGGGTGTCTGTGATAAAATACCCATGATAATTGTTATTGCTTTGACTGCCATTTTCGTGCACCCAGTCTAGTTATGTCTTTATTTGACTAGGCATGTTTTACTGTAATATGTTTATTACGTGTCTAGACTGGTCTACATTGTGCAGCCAGTTGGACATGTTTTCCTTGTGGCATAGCATTTTTAATAGCAAAGCATTACATTAAATAAAGCATTAATGTTCCTGTGTACTGCTGGTGACTTGCCTGTATTGGATTTTTCCATCGGTGTTACCCTACGAAACAATTGCAAAACCTCTGTCTTTTTAGCCAATGTTTCTCAGAAGGTGTGCTGTATAATACATTAGACACATATGTATATCTTTCTCTTAGTTCAGTGTGTAGCGTGCCCCTGTAGAAGCATGATCATTGTGTGTATTGCGCAAGCATGGTAGTCTAGGCCGCCCGAGAGTGTGGTAGGGACCCGTTATTTGTTGTGGAGCTTGGGGTGGTGCCGCTCCGCATTCTCGCCCCAAATTTTGTGCTACGCCACTGGTTGCACCCCTGATGTTCCCAGATTAAGGTCTTTGCGCATGAGCAAACACCTGGGGATGTACAAAATGCCCACGTCCCCTAACTAGGAGGCACAATGGGGCTGGGGAAATTGAGGTAGTGGAGGGATTTTATGGCAACTGAAATGTGAATTTCTTTTTCTAATAATAAAGCAGGCACTATATGGAATGCCCAAAATGCAGTCGGCGGCAGGGGTGGACTAAGAACCAAAAGAGGCCCTGGAAATAATGATGAAAGTGGCCCCACATTACATATTTTCAGCAAACCCAACCCCTTTCCTATGAGAAAATTTGGAAATAAAATGGGTAACCACACAAAAGAGGCCCAGGGTGCAGAGGCCTACCGGGGAATCTCCCTGTAGGCCAGTCCACCATTGGTCGGTGGAGACATGAAATGTTACACTGGGAATTTCTATATCCCTTACGAGGGGTCCATAGATTCACTGACAACCAGAGCTCTTGGCATCTTGCATCCGCAGAGGCGAGGCAAACGCAAGTTTGTGCACTGGGTGAGAGCAATCCCTGTGTGCAAACTGAGAGTGTGCAACCTTGTTGTGCTACGACCATGCCAGATCCACGGGGAACCTCACATGAGTGGGCAAGGCATTGGCAAACAGTAGAGGAGGACTACATGTACGCCCAAAGATGACACGCTCTGCTTTCCTGCTGTTGAATTGTATTTAGATGTTTGTGCTGGGCTTCATATAGTGTAAACCTTTAGCCATGAAGCAACTAAGCGCTGTACAACACAGTAGTGTACAATTAGGGCTCAAGTCGAGGGTACACGCAGGGGAATGGAGTCCACCCACTTTATTCAGAGGGTGGACTCAGTCCCCCCCCAGCTAAAATTCGATACATTGATTGTCCTCTTTGAATTTATGAATTAGAGCCGACTTCAGGGATCAAACCACAGTCGTCACGTTTGTAGGCCAGACACTTGACTTGACCACTGCCCTATATAAAATGACGAAAAATAACAAACAACTAAAGGTGAAATGTCACATTTCGGTACTGCATGTCCCAGGAAAAGAACATTTGTATTGGCTCTTGGAGTTCAAAGCATGCACACCCTTTAACGTTTTCAAAAACACTATTAGAAAAAAGATATCCTCTCTTGGTTTTGTGTGCGTGTTTATTTTATGAACGGCAAATGCCATTCGTCCCGCGCAATTTGTTTGCTTATGCAAAGCCTATTTAATGAAATGTACATAGTTCACCTTGATATGCTCATTTCTGGCGACAATGCATCCCATTGCGTATGTATATGAGTCTCCCCACTTTCATGTTTAGGACGTTACCCCTGTGTACAATGATATGGCTGCAGCTGGAAGAATACAGGGGCTCACAGGTAGTGCCAACAAACCAAATACCAAGTTGTCTCTGACACTGTGTTGCACCTTAGCTCAATACTCTTCGGAAAGCTTGTACTCTGAGTGCCCTGAACGTTGTGACGCCACTGCGCGCCGCCTGAATAAGAAAAGAGCAAGATGGCGGTCTGCGACTGCTTCACGGAAACGTGGAGGCCATGCGCGACATTAAGTCGAGTCGGGCAGGTCTGCGGCATGAACTTGGAAACCTTGTTTCGCAGAATGCATGAGAAGGAAAGCCGGCAGTCCGCTTCGTCGCACGTGCTCAGATGAGGCCGGCCACCACAACGTTTCCATTCTCACAAGGACATACATAACCTGCGGCCATGAACGGCTTCCTCTTGAAATCTACAGTTGTGTTGGGTTGTGGAGATTTGCAGTGAAACGCCCACCCCCACATCAGGTTTGCAGGCTGTGAGAAGGCTACACGTGTTATGTGGTTTACCTTTTCTGATGACGCCTTTTGCAGGGCTCCGCTCCAGTCCATCAATGCACCACTTCCAAACCCGGCCTACGGCAGGGAATTAAGAACTCTATTTTATATAATATTGAATGTAGTTAACTACAGCATCATCAATTATCATAATAACTCTGATGTACCTCACTTTTCATGCAACTTGCTGCAATGTCTACTTAAACATTCTTAACTTTCAATAACAAGCAATTTACTTAAAAAAAGAACTCTTCCCTCTTAGAACCCCCAAAATAATCAAACCTGTGCTGCCCCTCGATGTTCTCAATGCATTTTTCAATGTATTTATCCTTTTCTAATGACATGCAGTTTTATGGTAAAGTATCTTCCGACCTTAACATTTCACCTGATCTCAGTGCCTCGAGCACATTTAAATGTGGGATACATCATCTGATTGTCATTTGCAACCGGGCGCCCAACAATTTGCATCTAGGAAGCGGTGCAGCATTCTGCGCGCAGCCACCGTCACCGCACCGAACGGCCACAGGTAGGTCTGTGCTATGTTTGCGATCCCCGCGTCTGTCCATTACGATCCTAATTCATGGCTCTCAGTAGCGCAGACTCAGTGCTTTTGTGTGTGAATTAAGTCCATTTAGAGACGTGCAAAGAATACTTTTGCAGTGCAAAGTGACTTTCCTCTGCAGAAATACTCTTTGCATCGTTCTGTGCATTAGGCCCGCTTTGACGTGTTTGTTGGGAGTGAGTGCAAAGTCACTTTGCACTGCGCTAAACGTTCCATAAATTAGGCCCGACATCTTCTCTTTCGCGTTGCGCACCAAGCGTTAGTGCCTTGCCCGCCATTTTAAGAATTGCAGAGAATAGAGACCTTCTCACACATTTTCCTTTTGTTGTTACTTTTTTTTCTAATTGTGATTTTAAAACGTGTTGATTTAAAATGACCACATGCTTTAAAATTAGACAATAAGACAATGGTCACAGGTATCCATCCATATGTGATCAATGGAAATTATTTATTCCCAAACAGGGAGCTCAATATGTCAGACTAGCAGTAGACCAATAAAAACCATTGTGGCATTCACCCTTCAAATCAGGTGTCTAATTCTGTGCTTTATTTTATCTTTTGAGCTACTTCTATCCTGCCTATGCCTCGAAAGAACACACACTTTCTATAATAACCTTTTAAACACTATTTCACTTTGAATACAAGCTTTAGAGAAAAACCAGCAAGCACATTGAGGGCCTGATTCATGGAAAAAGGCTTATAGATCACTCAAAGCCTGTGCGCCGAGAACGACTCTGCGTGGCCCGTCACGCAGGAGAAAATATGCACGCCAGGAATTGTTCACTCAAAGTAACCCAATGCGCAAGTCATGGCCGGAACGTCCACAACACGCCCACACGCAGAGCCATTCCAGCCATGGAAACAGACCTTTATGCACTCCTCACGCGTGAAACAATGCACCCTGGAAAAACTGCCTGCAAAACCCCCAACCAGGCCAGCACCCCAGTGGGGGTTCATGGGGTCCCCCGTAACTATCCCCAGCACCCCGTCAAACTTGCGTACCACGTATCCTACAAGTCGTCATTTCCAAGTACACATGCGTGCGAACCCCCGTAAACCGTTCCCGCTACATTGCTTACGAGCACGGACAATCGGAACCCAATCTTATCTCTGCACAGTGATTCCTACGTGCAAGTGGCTGGACGCCTGCCTTCGGGGGGCGGATAGATTGAGTGTTTTGTATGGCCATTTCCTTGACGAGAGGTTGCGCGGACAGATCCATGTATGCACTTGGTTATGCGCATTTGTGGGCATGCGATCGACTGCCAGTGGCCCGTTGCTCGTATCGCCCACATTTTCCCTTGTTCGTCCCCATTTTTCGTGTTCCGCCCCCTACTCTGGAATACTGCAGACCACGTCTCCACTCTTCAAGGTGTCTTGCGCAAGGCACTCGGCCACTCGCAGATGTTCCGAGCCTGCGCGAAGTCCCCGCTTCATGGTGGACCTTGTTACTACCTTATGCTCCAGTGGCCTACTCAACCTTGCTGTCCCTTCCCCCTTTGCCACCTCTCACTTCCAATCCTTTTCTCTGTTTGCCTCTCATCATTGGACTTCCATCCCCCTTATATTGAAATTATCACTGCTATCCTGCTTTCAAATCTGTCCTTAAATCCCATTTGCTGCCCTGGTCACAGTCTTCATGGGCACCCCCGTTGATTGGGCCTCCCCTTTCTGGGCCTATTCATGGATCACCCCAGCCTTTCCTGGGAGATCTGTTAAGAATCTGGGTGCCTTATAATTGGCTCATAATAATGTCTATGGCCTATAGTTACACGACTTACATGACTGTCAATTCACTTGCACTGAATGGTAAAAAGAAGGAACTCCTGATCTTGGGGTCAGATCCTCTGCTGAAATAATTGGAGCCTTGTGACAAACAGTTTTTGATTGCTGACGTGTTATCACAGTGGCTTCCTGTGTCAAGACGTTGGGTGTGCATTTGGATTTCCAACTTTCTATGTGTAAGCATACACTTCATCTAAAGTCTACCTGAGCATATGTTCTCAAATTATCAAGGCAGATTAGACCATACCTATCTGAAAAAAAACAGATTTTTATTGGCTAGGGCCTTAGTAAATTCCAAACTGGATTACTTTAATAGTTTGCAGGCAGACACTTCTACCGCCACTTTGCAAAAGCTTCAGACCATCCAAAACGGAGCCGTGAGGGCTTTTCGGGGCATTGGTAGAAGAGATCAAGTCACACCTGCCAGACTAGCACTTCATCGGCTGCCAGTTAAACAGGGACTTGGCCATAAAATTGTCACCTGGACTCATAAGTGTAGGTTCGGCAATGCACCTCAATATCTTTGTGATCAACTAAAGGTTGCTCCCAGTAGCAGACTACTCAGTTCTAATGGAGACAGTAAGTTCCCTTAGCCACGCTTCAAACTTCAGAAATGTGGAGGCACGAGGTTTGATGCATGGGCTCCATGTGTCTGGGTCGGTTTACCGGCCTCAATACGAGCCACCCCTTGCTTGCCTGATTTCAAGAGAGCTGTTAAAATGCAGAAGGATTAGTTGTTGTTCTCTGTTCTGACCAATGCTCTCTTTGTAATGATGTTTGTGGTGCTGCGTATTTTTGACTTTTCATAACTTTGCTGTGTGTTAATTTGTCTTGTTTTGTGTGTGCCGTGAGTCCTATGGGAATTTGGCGCATTATGAAAATTAAATAATGCTAGGTTAAGATGACTTATACCGTACTCCGCTACCATTTGCACAGTCTCCAGGCACTCACGTGGCTCTGCAAGACAGTGGGTGTTTGGTTGGTTAGTGAGGGAAGAGGGATCGGATAGAGGTTGTGCTCCTCTGCTGGTGCTTGCAGAATCAGGAGAAACTGGTGTCTGTGTGTGTTCGCTTTGTGAGTGTGCTTTATGTGCACTGGAGTTATTGTGTTAGGAGGGACAACGTCCAGTGTTTGGGTTGTTTGTTGTTTGCAGCAGTTTGTTCTTGTGATAATAACAACAATCTTTTAGTCAACTTTGACAGCAAATTTTCCCTTGTACCCCACATCAGTCAGCTTCCCTCGTATTGTCGTTTCTATCTTTGTGTAATTTGGCCGTTTTTTTCCACTCTTCTCCTTCGGCTAACTCCTCATCGTCACTGCTTTAGTTGAGGCACTCCTTGATTACTCTGATTGCCTCATCCATTGCTCCCATCCTTTCTATTTGATAGACTCCTTTAAAAGCCCCTTCTGTCTAATCTGCGGACTTCCATAGCACACCCTACTTGGCCAGACTTCACTATCTCCTGGTTAAACAGAGGGCCCAGGTTAGGTCCCTCTGCATCATCTACTGGTGTCTCTCACACAGAGGTCCCAGATTATTTTCCTCCCATCTGTTTCCCTATCTGACAGTCTTTGATTGCGCTCTTCTAGTCCCACCATGCTTGCAGTGCCCCACATTTCTACGGCCGCAGCATGGCTGTGCTGTCTCGGTCCTTTCCCCCACTCTATGGAATTCACTACCACTGTCTGCCAGGCATCCCCCTTCTTGCCACACATTTCATCATGCACTCAGCACTGGCCTCATGTCTTATAGCTTCCCGCACTGAACCCGCTTGTTATGCTATTCTATCTCGCCTTATCATCTCACATAGGACTCAGTGTTAAGGAGCCACATTGTGGTGTATGTGTGCTCTACCAATGGCCCTAGAACTAAAACTGGAAAAGGACTATGCCTAAGCACATCTCATTCCCATTCTTCCCCCCAACCACCCCACCACCATTCTGCTCATTCTTTATTGTACTGTATATTTTGATATCACCATATGTATATATGATATATATTGTCAGTATGTGCTCTTCCCAGTGTAGGTCTTTGCTATTATATTTGCTCCCTCTTCCCATACCATGAGTACTCCTTGTGAAACCATTCTTAGGGATTGGTCCACTTTCTATTTCTGTTAACCCTGAACAGTGTTTCTGATCACAGTTCTCCTGTTTAATAAACACAATGCTTCTAAGCCAAGAAGGAACACGTGTAAGCCTGTGGCTGGGGTTCAAACCTGTGTTACGTTGCATTGTTTTGCTTCCAAGACAAGCGTGTTGCCCCCGAGCTATCCTACCATCTCCATGTAGGATCTTGTTACAAATCCAGTCCTCTCGGGCTACTGTTTGTTATCTTCCTTGTCCTGCCCCGGGTTTATGCGTCTTGTATTCCTTAACATCATCCGCGCACTCCCTCATTGTCATGCCCTCTAATGTAAGTCGCCTGTTATAGAATTGCCCTGTATATTTTTATCTTCTTGTTAGTGGTTCTGGTGGCAACACCTTGTTCTCTCAATCAAATAAATACAACATGACACATTAAATGAATGCAGGATAGGTCAATGGCTGCTTTCATAATAGAAATGAGCAATGGTAGCCAGTAGACCAATTATAATAATGGCGACAAGGAGGTGTGTAATAGTATGCCAGAGGACGGGGGCGTTCACATCATAAATATCACAATTTAGCAGAGTATCTAGGGTCCATCCGAAGCCTTCCCCCGGCAATAATGGAGGGCTCAGCCATGGGGCAAGTTGTACAGTCTTTTATTTGCCAAAAGACAGGGATCATACAGGAAACCTCAAATCTCTGGCAATCCCAGCTACTGAGTTTGTGTCACCCGGTTTTGTACATTGGAGACATCACAAACATCAACACCATCCCCAAAAACCTATGGGAACCCCCTATTGGATAGCGTGGGGTTACTACCCATGGAACCCATATACATCTGGACTCTCACTGGTCTTCCCATGTCAGATGGTTTTGCCTGAGACTTCCCCACAAAACTATTTATTACTTTGTTGCAGGGTCGCACGAAGACCATTGGCACATGCAACATTCTACACCACCCCATGATCTGAGCGTCTGGATTGGCTTGCGCGAGTCCCTCCAGGCCTGGGACCCTGTTTTGTTCACAGCTCTCAGTGTACCATTTCAAGGTAATGAGAAAGACTATGTGGTCCCATTGTTGCTGCTGGTCTGATCAACTAGCCTGAGAGAGTGCCTGCAGGTTGCAGTTTTTGGTGGTCAACGCATTTATCAATCTTGTCTGCTTTTCTGGGGACAGCTCCTCTTCTCACCAGTAAATAGCTATTGTTTGGCTCTGCTGGGTCACGTATGCGAGGACCGCAAAACGGAGCCTTTCTGTCTACAATTATGAGGATTTTATTCTGAATTTCGCAGGTGGCTCACCGCCTCAGGACTTAGGCATTTTCCACCCGCCATTGTCCTTGGTATCGAACAGCGTTGCTGTGTTTCGTGCTGCAGGGATAGCACTTCCCCCTCCATGTATTTGAGGCCTGTGGTTTCATGTGTATTCACTACAGTCATTCTATGGTTTCCCTATGTGTTCTAATATCTTCTTAGAGTTTAGTCACAATAGAGCCCTATAGGTTTCCTATGTGTCCCCGTAGCTCTATGATTAGTTGCAAGAAAGCGGTTGCAAGCTCGGTCCATGTATGTTTGACTTTCTTGTGTTTCTGCATCTGGCTAAAGAAAGGAGAAGATCTTGACAGTATGTACATGTATCTGTCCTTTACAGAAGGTGTAAGCATGTTCTTTGTGCATATGTGTGTCGCCGTATCTTCTTGCAGGGATGCAAAATTGCTACGTGACTAGCGGTGCTATTTCGTGTTGTCACTAGTGACGTCACCCCGGCTGGACTTTGTCATCAGTCAGTCTGATCCATTGATGAGGCATCTGTCCCCTCGAAGCCGCCCACTTTATATGGTCTAAAAGGTCGTCTGAGAGAATGTCTCTTTGCATATGTGGGATACACAGGCGCGCCTGGCCGAACAGCAAGTTACATCTTTCGTTCCTCATTCTTTGGGTTGACATCCGCATAGGAGATATGGGGACCATTCCAGGGACCCCCTCTTCAGGTGTAAGTACCATTTTGAGATTTTAAAAAAAAATACTTTTTTCATTGAATTCCATGGAACAATGTGCATGCTTCTTCTTAGTTTATTTCTCATCAATGACTTGTTTTTTTACATTTCTTCGTAAAACTGATTGGTTCAGGTTTCAAACAATGCCAGGAGAGCTTATTTACTTTAATAAACCTATCATAAACGCGCCGCCTCATACGGGAACTTAAAAAAGCCATTCTGATGCATGTTTCATTTCCCACGGTCCTAAGGAGGAGGAAAAGCTATTTAAGGTCTGTGATGATCACTGCTTGCTGGGCAGCCGGAGCCCCTCCTGCCCTAACTGATGTACAAGCAATTAGCCAACGCCACAAGTAAAATAGAGACCAAATTGCCTGTGACGTGTGGGATTCTCCAGCAAAATACGGTTGACTCCGCGCCCCCACATTTTGGAATTATTCTCACGCAAAAGTGCCTCCAGGGATATTTCTATTGACAGCACCAGTATCAGGGTGAGGCTGCATCGTCCACAAACGTACCCCAAAAATGACTTGCTTTCTGTGCTGTAAAAAATCTCGACATGTGGCGACTGCCTTAATCTCTAGTAGGCGGATCAGGGTGCGGGTGCGTCACAGAATGATAATTGTGGCATGCTTCACAGGGCCCTCTTTGTCAAACATATTGCAGAAACACAGATTCATTAGGCAACAACAGGGGTTTTTCAGGAGATATTTTGCCCTAAAATCAGACTTGCCCAGGATCACAAGTCGTGTTCAATTGAATGAGCTAGAATAATTAAAAGAGGTGAATGGTACCACAGGTGTGACTTCTGCCACTAGACTGCAATGTGCTTGGGGATCATTCAGGCTTACCCCCATTTAATAGCACTAAATAAGAACTAAAATGAAATAGGACATTATGAATGTTTGAAATAAAAGGCTAGAAGCACTTTGTTGCGGGTTAGACGGGTGTCATAGTCAGACGCAGCGTGTTGAGAAGCATGCCATCAAAGGGAGCCACAACTTTCATGAAAACTGGATCTCTACCTACGCGGACAGGCCTGGTCAGGGAACACCACAAGGGATACCTGGACCCCTGGCCAGCCTCACCGGCCCCGTAACTAGGGGTGTTACTAGCCAGGGTGGTGTCATGCACAGTGACTGCACCTCCTTCTGCCTGGCAAGCACTTACACTGGACATCGCACACAGAAACATCACACGAGGGGGAGGCCAAGCAGGGTGAAGTGCAATTGTAATCGAACCATAGTACTGCCCCAAAATTGCTTTTACACACCACCTTTCTCCCCGTTGTTTCTCCCACTCTGCACAGTGCCCACTGCTGCGGCAGCATTACACTCTATTGCAGGCAGCAGGGGCAGTGTGTCAAGCCGCGCATGTGCATTGCACATGCGCGGTGGCCCGGGCCCAGGAGTATGCTGGGACTCTGGTGTGACTGTGCAGGGGTGACTCCTTTACTACATGACTTTCTCTCTAGTTCTCTGCGTGGAGCCTTGAGCGCTGCACTGTCTGCATAGGGCTTTGCCGGAGGGGCGGAAAGGTGTGGCCCTACCACCTCTGAAGCCATGCAAACAGTTCAAGTTTGTCACAAGACCAGCCCCGCATCGGTGTGACCGGCAGAAGAGCTGACCCCTTCAGAACCCAGAGTCTGCTGTCACTCATGCACGCATTCAATATCGATTGGCTGTTTTTTTTTTCCTTAACCAATGGAAATCATTTGGATGTGATGGGCATGGGCGGGGCTAACATGCCCTAGCTTGTCTCACTGAGCTCGGCATGCGTAGGAGAGGACATCACAAGACATTCCAGGTATCAGTGGTGGCGTTCCCTGTGCACAGCGGAGCGAGGTCTCAGCGGTGGCTTCTGGTTTCCTTTCACCCCTTGCATGACATGCTTATATCAAACACGGAGAGCATCTTTTGGACCTAGTTGAATGCCTGTGCATCTGTGCGTATAACGCACTGCATGCCACACACACAGAGCCTTGATATGCTAGGAAATATTACTATAGACATTAAAAGCAGCTCATGCACAGACTCACATTCTGAATGGGTGTACATGACAGCAAAGCTGCCGTATGCAACAGCTGGGAGGGCGTGGCCCTAAACATAATGTGCAGCATGGGAGGCCTGCACACAAAACAGGACTGCAGGCTGCCATGCACCTGCCACTCATTGAACGCCTCGATAGAGCAGCTCCCATGATCATCATATATAGATATGAGCACAGAAGCAGCTCCTCAGATCTGGAGAAGCATCTGACCCTCAGAGATTTGGGGGTGGATGAGTGGAGGGCCCGAGAAGGAAGATGCTTGCCTATGAAGAGAAAGTGGGAGGTAGTGTGATCCCCGGCCCCAGAAAGCCTTGTGGACGATGCAAAAGGTCTTGAACTTGATCCTTGCAGCCACGGGGAGCCCGTGGAGGGATGTCAGTGCTTCTTTCTGCTTGGTACTACTGCTCGCATGCCGGTAGGGTACACCAGTGTTTACACACTGGGCACAACAGGTACTCACTGGGCTACTGCCAGAAGAGCGTATTATCAGTGTAACAATGTCATTGCAATAGACAGGTGTCTAACTACATGCACCTTAATACCACAGAAAAGGGCACATAGACAAATCGTTTCTGCCCACTCCCATCCCTACGTCCATACTGTTAATTTCCATCACTCACTCATCCTAATTTCACAAATCTGCGCTGGTGACTCCCATCAAACACTGCCTGGCAGTCTTCTTATCGCAACAATGGGTGGGCATCTGAACCGTGGACCCCACCAAGCATTTCAACCTTCCGCTTATCTCCTGCATCCCTTCAAGATGACGTCAGGGGGCCGCTCTCAGTGGTCTAGCTGAAGAACCTACTGGAGCACCAGACCATTGATGCCAGTACAGAGGAAGGTTTGCCACCTGGGAGATGCTTCGGCCTCTGACAGCGGGTGGGCAGGGTTCTATGGGGAACAGAATCCCTTCAGGTGTAAAGGCAGGTCAGTGACGCGTGAGCTGGTGTTGAGCAGATGGGATGTTTGTATGCATGCTTGTGAGAGGTTGTGTGCGCTGTGGGTGCATGTATATCAATGTGTGTCTGTGTGTGTGTGTTTGTTTGTGCAATACCTATGTGTAATGTGTGTGCGACCCAGGGATAGAGGGCTGGTGACTGGGGTGGCTTGGGGAGAGAAATAGATGTGTGGCAATGCCGGCAGCGGTACTTTGGAGCCAGTGTGTGTGTTTTTTTTCACAGTAGCATTAGTGCATTATGGGCAATGTCAACATGAGTGTGTTCTTACCTGGAAATAGTAACATACATTGGCACAGCCAGCATGGGCATAGGGCATATTTTCTTACAGTGGCATTAATGGCAGCAAAACATGCCTTCTTAAACTAACATATATTGTGTGAAACGGCTTTGTGGAAATGTCTAGCAAAATGCTCCTGTTTACTGTTGGTGACCTAGCATTAGTTATGTTATGTTAAAGGTACTTGTATAGCGCACCGTCACCAACGGAATTGGTCATATATTAGATTTGTTTATGTTACCCTACAAAAACGATGCTAAATGGTATGGATTTTTACTCCATTTCTCTCCAAAAAAGGGTGCTGTACAATCCACCATTTTAAGCCATAATTTAAAAAAAAAGGTCACGGAGAGCAACCCCACCCTGAACCACCACTTAACTGGGGGCTCTGTCACTACGCTCGGTCGCTCGCACACCTTTTTGGGGAACTACGCCACTCCAATGAAAGAGTAGCTGCATTCTGTGTGCATATTCAGAGAGGCGCCATTCCACCCGCAGGCGCCATCTTTCCGCTGAGTTCGTGTATTGTTGGGGAACGTAACATGGGAGGCCAGTGTCAGAGTCCCGCTGGGATGCTTCCTTTCCTAGACAGAGTGCGCGGCAGCGCTAATGAACTCTCTCAAGGGAAAGGTTGCACACTTCCGCGATTCCTGGGGTTACCGAGGGCTGGGAGGCGGAACAGGCCCGTGACGCAGGCAGTCTTGCGCTTCTGGGGCAGCACTCACGATGCGGAATTAATTCCACGCACTCTCCTATTTAATTAAACGCACCATGTGCTCTGTCATGTCTGAGTGCAAATTGATTGTAGCGGCGGTTGGCTTGACTGCGAGCAGGCAGCACGGGGCAGCCGGGCCATACCCGCCATCATAGTGCAGTGCTGCCAACATGAGCAGCGGGGCATTGGCACAAGAACTCTTCTAAAGAGTAAGTGTAAGGTAAGAAAACCTTGATAGACCTGCTCCAGCCTAAATAAGATTGGAAAGACCTTTTCTCCTTTTGCATGGCTGTATACCCAGTGGCTGGTCTATGCGAAGTGGTCAATAACAATACATCGGCATGTAAAACTCAGGTGGCCATAAACATGTGCAGTCCCTTTTGTGTGTCTTTTGTCCTGTAATGGCACCTGTAGATGTCGGAAACGCCCCTGAACCGCATACATCACTCGGCTTTGGGAATTCTGGATTTCCTTTTCTGTGCACGTGGCAGACAGGCAGTATTAAACAGATTCGAATCATGCATTTGCTTATTTATTATTTCACCGCTTGTTTTTCTAGTTTTTGCTTTTTATCGATTTTCTATTAGTTTGATTGCGTTTTCAATAACTAAATGATTAAACCTGCACCCGCGAAGTCAAGACATGTGAATGGTACAACACCCCAGCGTCTCAAACGTAGGCGCAACGGCTGCAAAGTGTAGTATGGCCAGCCGTCTTTGGACCCAGAGTAGATGCATGAGGACATGGGTGACTCTGTAGGCCATGGGTCTGTAAACTCTAGCTCTCATGATGTGTGGACTACTACTCCCATGATCCATCGCCACTGACTAAGCTGACAAGATTTGATGGATGTTGTAGTACAAAACCTCTGGAGTACCAAGCTGTAGGCTATCATTCACGTTAGGAGTCACCAAATGTGGGCGGGGCAGGGATGGGTAGCTGGGTTTATACACACACAGATTTTCAGCACATGCTGTGATGCCAGACTTTTCGACTTCTTTCATTAATGTTCAAAAGAGAAGCAAAGATCATAGTCTAAAATGAGCGTGCTCTTTTGATGTGGCCAGGTTTGGTTTCATAGATGCTCATTATTCAGGGGGGCCTCGTGCAGTATTGTTGAGTTAGAACAGACAAGCCTGCCAGTTGAGGGATAACAGTGGAATGTGTGTAGTTTGGATTTTCAGGATACATGTTCTCTTCAATGTTTTGGGTGTGACTGGACATCTCCCTCCAGGGATGCATGCAGTCCTAGCTGCTGCCTTTGTCATGTAATCCCGGGGCCACACAGAGCTGCATCGTGTAAAAGGAATGACAGCCTGGAATGTTCACCAGAGGACTTGACAGTCATGAAGTAGTGTTGTCTCAGACGTTTCCATCCAATTATTTTTCCATTTCTCAGTCTCGCCTGGCTTTACATTTTTTTATAGATGAAATTGAATGATGGTAGATCAGCCTCCCGAAAATGTGTGAGGCTAATCCGCACACATTTTCCAATGCTTACTTCACTACATACACATAGATCTGTGTATTCTGGGTGGACAAAGCCTTCAGGTGCAGTCCCCCTTTCATATTTAGTTGGGATATGACAGTCAGAATTCCACCTTGTCTTTCAGAAGGGGGAGGGCAAAACCTTCCTCCGCCATGACCAGCCTAATTAACTATCAAAGGCTCCATGAATCTGCCCTGTCCTTTTGTGTAAGCCTGGCAGAATGGTGGCAGCAACTAACATAATTAGCATACTAATAGAGTATACTTCAAACAGGACTGAATGGAGTCTTTCTGCAGAGTTGAACAAAGGAGACAGGAAACCGCAACATCCTTTGATATGCATTGTGTTAACCTGAAGCCAGCTCCCGCGTCTTAGTAACAAGGGCAGTGAACTATCATGTCTCAGACAGCTGTTTACAGTAGTCATCCCCAGAGGGGAACCCCATTCAGAAGGTACGAGAATGTGGTTTGCAGGAGACAGAAAGTCTATTCTCGCCGCAGCTTCAAGGGAGACCTGTTGCTTTAATCAGGAACCACAGAGAGGTCAATTAACCAGATAGACCCTTTGATCCACAACAGACAGGAAGATGGGTGGGACTTAGTATTACATGTTTTTACCCCTTTACCTTGTCTGTTGCAAAGCACTCTGGTTATGAGCTCCAGCATACAGGAGATTTTGGTGGGGACCCAGGATTGGTTAATTAAGGTAGGCTTAGCCTACACAATCACTGTGGCCCAGCTGGCTTAAAAAGAGGGCTGAGCCCCTCTTTCGGGCAGATCATCTGAAGACTGCAAGAATTAACAACAAGAACTCATTTGGACCTTGTCTGAAGGTACAGTCTTCCTTACAGCTTCTGCCAGTTAAGGAGGGTCAGGATTTCCAAGAGGGAAGCAAGACCCCTCCCCTAAACATCTCCCAGGGAATAGAGGGAGATACTTAATCCAGAGGACCCTCCAGCAGCTCCAGTACCAGCCAGCACACAGCGTTCCTTGCTAGGCTCTGCAGCAAGCTTCGTAGGTGGGAAGTGCCAGAGAGTATCTGAACCAAACCAAGGACAAGGCTGTTGTCTGCAACACTCTCCTCAGCTTTGGGTCGTCTGCCTTAAAGGACGACATAATCCCAGTGAAGAAGCTAGGACCAGTGCATCAACCAGCGTCTGCCTTAAAGGACATTTTTGAGCCAGTCGAGCCCCTCGAGCTTCAACCGACTGCACCACTGACTGTTGTTACACCGCAGTCACTCACGCCATCCAAGACGCCTCGACCAGTCCTTCAGACCCGCTGACCAGCAACGAGACAATGACACCTGACCCGAGCCACCGTGAAGGCCAGCCGACAGCTGTCCGTCCAGCCTCGCTCGCCAAACTGCCTGCCCCTTGATACCCACAGCTGTCTCCCATCTTGAACTCTGTCTCAGAAGCTGCAAAGCTCCCTGAAACCGACTCTACCCTGTCGAGCAACAAGAACTTCTACAAGTACAAGGCACATTGTGGTTCTGTCTCCACATTTACGGCCCATTGCTCCCTTTGTGTTGAAACCTAGTATCCTTGAAATATTGCACTTAATTACTTTACCGACCACCCCCCAGTCAGTAGTCAGAGTGCTTCCTTTCCCTTTGTGAAACTGTCTGTCCTCTGCATTGCTTTAGAGGGTGGGTTGAATGTTGTAGTATGCTAGAACTGTCTGTTGTGAACATAATAAAGTAGATATTGTGCATTCAACCTTGACTGGACAGTCCCTTTTATCATTGGGCAAGCATTGTTTTTTTGCTCTGTTGCAACTAACCAACAATCCACGACCATCCAGAGATAAGCTTGCCATTCCGTCCATGTTACCAAAATTGGACAAGGGGGTTTATAATTTGCTTCTGTTTCCAATCTGATCGGATCCCTTCTGGTGTACCAGGGGCGTGGGGTGATTGATGGTTTAGAAACCGAAATTCATCCCATGATCACTGGTGCCCCAGAAGTTGATTCGTCACACTCCCCAAGGTGGCTGTGTATGCCGGGATGAAGGCCTCAACTTCACTGTCCTCCTGTACTCAAGCTGCACCTCTCTGATGGTTAGGCCTAACAAGCAACAGAATGGAGTGCAGCATCCGTGGAAGCGTCACAGTGTTTGGGACATGTTGACATAAGCATTTCCTTTCCTGCATATTTATCATCACTATGCTAGAGACTGTGGACTGGGGCTGCTGCAGGTTGTGGGATTGCATATATTATGTTACTGGCTATTTATGTTGTAGCGCCTAACACTTATTGAACTTGTCTCAAATGGCTTTAGTTTGTCTGGAAGTTCAGCACACTGCAGTTTGAACTAACATGGTAAAAGACTAAATTTCAGGTAAAGGGGCGGTTACATGTTTCTTGTACATCACGATTGAAGGAAAATGACAGTTCCATTGAGATGACTAGTAGTGTGTTATGTTTTGGGTGCAGGCTGTAACATGCTTTTCTATGTCAGTGGAAAACTAATTGTTGGCATAGTATTCTGCCAGCTAATATGGGAGCACTGCCATAAAAGATGAAGTGAATATAAATATATATATATATACATCTGTAACAAACACTAGCTAAATTATAGTGGGTTTAAAAGGGTTTAAAAAAACTTACATCTGAAATGTGAAAGTGTAAAATTTCATTTGAGCCAAGTCACACATTACACAACACCACCTAATAACCATCGCTGGAAGTACATCTCCAGAGCCACAGCAGCAAGGCATCGTGGGTATGCAAATTAGCTAAAAAGCAACCCGTTTGCAAAGGCAATTTTCTGTGGACAACAGCTTGCTTTTGAGCTAATTTGCACAATTTGCTGCACTTTAGTTAAGTTGAGTATCCCGATACATGGGACACCAGAAAATTGATGTTCTAATAACATTTGACTTGCCTGGCAGATTAGGCTGACATTTTTTGAAAAAAAAGTTTGTCATGGCTTCCCCAGCGCAAACTGGAAATGTTGGAAAAGATTCATTCGAAAATGAAAAAGTGATTAAAAAAGCAAAATAAATGCTGTTTCGGCCTAGTCTCCATTAATTTTCCCATAGAGAAAAAGTCAAAATTTCTGCACAACGCACAGCAAAAACCGCTGGACAAAATTGGACCAGGTACAAAACAACTTGGGAACGAAGCATTGACTTGATTTCTGGCCGGGGTCTGGGGTTATTCCGCCCACTAGTCAAAATATTTGACGGGAAAAGGGGGTGGCCACCTTCTTCCAAAATTATAGCTATATCTCCGATGGTGTTTTGCAGGAGAGAGACTTTTCAGAAATGAAAAATCTGCCATTTATTTTTTGTTCAATGCAAGAGATATTCACAAATATAACAGGAATATTCAGTGTTAGCCGAAATGAAAAGTGGAAAAAAATGCCATTTGGAGGAGGATAAAAGGGTGAAATTGCATCAGGCTTGAGATGGGGAGGGTATGAAATTTGGGATTTGGTGGTGGCTGGAGGCCAAATTTCATAGCTCAAACGTTTTTGAATATCCAGGGTTTTTTTCTCGCATATTCAAGGTTATAGTAGAAAACAGGATCAAGAAACAAAAGTGCGTCACATGGATAACCACAAATATTTGCGGGCGTTTACGGATAATCACTAAGGCCTTGCTCGCTGGCCAGGGCCGAAGGCTATGGCTAGTAAGCCCGAAAGACATTTAAAGTGGCCACGGCCAAAGGCTGTGGCCACCTATTGGGTCTAAAAGAAACATATTGGCGGAACATGTACAGTGGGCATGGCTGACCGTCTTGGCCGAAGGCCATGGCTAGTTTCCCAGTAGTGTTTCAAAATATACAGTAAGAAAACACAAGAGGGGTGGTCCTGGCTGAAACAGTCAAAGCTGATTGCAAGTTATTAAAATGCAAAAATTTGTTATGTGTCTAATCCTTTGTTATAGTACTTATTCATATAAATCCAAAGGAAAGATGGAGAGGTACCAGGGAGAAAGAGTGTATACCACAAAACACTTAATTGATATACGACTGGGAGTCTTTATTATTTTTTCTCCTCAGTCAAATGTTCATTATTAATCAAACAAAGGTCATATAGACCTGTAAATGATACAACCATTGCATAAAATTGCATTATACAAAATATTCATTATTTCACATCACATATTCAGACATGTAAACCGCAAAAACACATTGATGCCATATTCAGACATGTAAACCGCAAAAACACATTGATGCATTGATCAATAGAGAATTTTTTGTTGCTCTAACACAAAACCTTGGATAGGTCTAACAAAAGCCA
This sequence comes from Ambystoma mexicanum, assembly GCF_040938575.1. Classification (NCBI taxonomy): domain Eukaryota; kingdom Metazoa; phylum Chordata; class Amphibia; order Caudata; family Ambystomatidae; genus Ambystoma; species Ambystoma mexicanum. The sequence continues at coordinate 234,298,149 of NC_090928.1, read as the reverse complement.
GGCTTGAGGGAAATAGTGTCCCAGGGCCCGAGTGCTCGCAAAATCGCGGAAGGGCAGAAAAGGGGGAAAAGAAGGAAAAGAATACCCAACTGGACCCTCGTGTCGCCAAGAACACGTATTAGAATATTAGAATATGTATACCATGTCCTGACATGACATTAGGTGCGCTAACCATAGCACCTCTTCCTCTTCCACAGGGGTTTCCAAATCCTTGGCTCCATGAAGAAGGCTGTGATCCACTGTCTATCCGAAACGTCCTGGGACACTTCCCCCTTTGGGGTTAACAGGTCCCTGTTTTCCAATTGGTTTTGATTTATGTCAGTGACGTCGATCTACTTTGGTCACCCACCAGCCTGGCTTTTGTTAGACCTATCCAAGGTTTTGTGTTAGAGCAACAAAAAATGCTCTATTGATCAATGCATCAATGTGTTTTTGCGGTTTACATGTCTGAATATGGCATCAATGTGTTTTTGCGGTTTACATGTCTGAATATGTGATGTGAAATAATGAATATTTTGTATAATGCAATTTTATGCAATGGTTGTATCATTTACAGGTCTATATGACCTTTGTTTGTTTAATAATGAACATTTGACTGAGGAGAAAAAATAATAAAGACTCCCAGTCGTATATCAATTAAGTGTTTTGTGGTATACACTCTTTCTCCCTGGTACCTCTCCATCTTTACTTTGGATTTATATGAATAAGTACTATAACAAAGGATTAGACACATAACAAATGTTTGCATTTTAATAACTTGCAATCAGCTTTGACTGTTTCAGCCAGGACCACCCCTCTTTTTTTTTATTGCTTATGACAGCCCTTAGTCCTGTGCGTAGTTTGGGCTTTCCCTCCCGTAGATTCTCAAAATATACAGTGTGCACAGCCGAAGGACATGCTCACTGGCCAGGGTTAAAGGCCCTGGCTAGGGGGCCCGAAAGACATGGTGGGTCCAAAAGAAACACATTGGGGAAACTTGTGCAGTGGACACGGCCAAAGCCAATGGCTAGTGGCTCGATAGTGTTTTAAGTGGGCGACTCTCACACATTGTCTCTGTTCTTACGTGGATATTTTACTCTCTCATGAGGTACCTTGTGGCCAGGGGTTCAAGTAATGTGTAGCCTTTTAAGGATTTCCTTTATAGGGTTGCATATCCCTAATCTTCCCATTAGCCCTTAAGCACCCAACTTTCCCTGCCACCAGATCCCATATACTCTTAATCTGTCAATCACAGAGAAGGAACCCTCAACTTTTAAAATGTTCTAGAACTTCTGCACTCCTAGGTCAGAAGCAGAGCTCAAATGGCCAATTCATGGAGATTCACTGTGACTTGCACTCCCCTGTCAGGACACAAAGTGGCCAACATGTGACCTGCAATACAGGACCTTACAGCTCATTTCCTTTACTGTGCTTTCTTAGCCTGCACAATTTCAATGGCTGCCTATCTTCATTGGCTTTCAATTCTGCTTCCTTTATATATGTTATTAGTACAATTATAATCACATATCCCCTGGCCAGCTGATGATCCATCATTTCACTTTACTAGCCAGCTAAATCACGCTCTCTATCATGCCTGTACTGAAAACTGCAATTGTCACCGTACTTGTAACTAAGAAAACTGTCTGTAACAAGCGCTACGATGACTATGGGCTGTTGCACGCTCAACAAATGTGAATAAATAAATACATTTGTTTGTTTTACCAATCTCGTCTTGTTCCCCTTCACATGTGCATCCCTCATCATTTAACTATTGTTTTCACTTGCCCAAACATGTACTAATTATTGGTACTTAGAAAAGAAGATCTAGCCCTTTGGGCAGCGCTAAAAGTAGGGAGAGCCATAGCTGCCAATATTCCCTGTCTCATGCATGACCCCTCGAAGCAGTGCTGGTTTGCCAAATGCATGCTGGGACTTGTAGTCCCATACTTAAAATGGGAAAACCGAATCTACCGGTCCCAGCACGCAAAGGTGAACACCAGGACTCGCTCAGGGCAGCTTGGTAGCTGTGCAGAGCTGCATCTCACGTACAACGGGTAGCACCCCGGTGCCTGTCGCCAACCTGCAGCCCTCCAGACGGGTTGGACTACGGCGCCCATCATCCCTAGCCAGTGTAGTAAATAATGAGGTATCATGGGGGTCCTAAACATCTGGAGGGCTGAAGGTTGCCTGCCATGGCAAATACCCCTCACTCATTTCGGTGACCCCCAGGCAAATGAAGAACCACCACAGGCGCACTTATCAGGACTCCTGAACGTAAAGGGCCCCAGCCACAGAGCCGTTTTTCAATGGGAATGCACCATTATAAAATGCTTCTGTGAATCAGGAGCAAAGGAGCATTAGGGGATTTTGAGGAGCACCCGGAAAAAAGGAGCAGTACTCTAGTGTGTAGTGCTGCACTCCGGGATATAGGGCAGCAACCAGGCCAATATTTGGAAAGATACCTGTCAGAATGGCTCCCTATTTGTTTAAATATGTCCAGGCGGAATGAAGAGACCCCAAAACCCTAGCATGGCAAAGCGTTGCTCGCTCGCCCGCCCTCCTGATATTTGTGGAGTGGCACCATTGGAAAGACAGGCTTTGGCAGTTTATCTGGGTAAACTGATGCTCATTTGTTGTCATGTCCTGAACCCGGGACGGACTGGGGCATAAAATTGTCTCGGGCACCAATGGAAAAGTGGCCCGCAGTTGCAAACGGGAATTCATTCCTTTTGTGACGCTGTTCGAATAGGGCCCAAGGGGGAGGGTTTTGATAAAATGTGATGCAAATTGTACATTTTAAAGAATATTTATTCAGCAACACTGGTCAAAACCATTAGCCGAATGGTGAAATAACTCATCAAACTGGCCCACATTGGCCAAAAAAGTGCCCCACTTTGACCCACAAAACTTGCCCACACTCAGAGGCATTGCTACGAGGGGGATAAGGGGGCTACAGCACCGGGTCTTTTGGTTGTAGCCCCGGATAGAAGCTCAGGTGCTACAATCAAAAGGCTATAGCTAGCCCCGAATCCCGCCAGTCCCGACATTAGCGTAGCCCCGGATCTTTTTCAGACCTAGCAACGCCCCTGCCCACACTAGCATTTTGTGTTTTTGGTTCGGCCATGGGCCTATTCTATAAGCCAGTCCGAGCCTGTCCTGAACAAGGCCCAGATTGTGCACGCCACAGAGGATGAGAATAAGGGCTCCCGGGAATTGAAGCCCAATTCATTTTCTGGGTTTCAGGTGCCTATGGAACCATTGTCGCAAAGGTAGAAACTACCAGAATGACTATGTGTTTTGCAAAATGTTCCACCGATGCCTCTGCAGAGCTGTGGCGTGCGTGCGTGCAGGCTAGGCCTGCAGCGTTGCTGTTTCTTCCTTCCTCCAGCTGCACACCCTCCGCCCACCACAAGGCACGGGCCCCGCTGCAAACGTAGGCTTTGGCAGTAGGCAGCCACTGCTGCGCTTCCCCTCAGAGTACCACCTAAACATGAGCTCATTAGAAACCTTTAGGGTCATAGTAAAATGATTGGCCAAGTCCATGCAGCGTGTGGTGTGCAGTACGCTCCATGTAGCACGCAGTCTGCCTGCCACCATTGCTTCTCACGACTAAATCAAGAAACAGGCCTGGGCTATGGATTGGAAACTAGCGGACGGGAAGCCCGCGCTTTTTACTATAGCGCCTCGCGTAAACGCCGGTGTAAGTGCCGTGCGTGCCGACTGCCAGGAACCACAAAGGCACTGGTGATCCACACATTGGCTTGAAGGTGCCCAGGGATACAAAAACATTTGAAAACCCAGTCCGGGTATTTGGTAAACGGTGGGCGAGCACTCTCACAAACCCAGCTAACTGCAGGGAAGTATTGCTTTTGTAAAATCGGCAATGAACTAAATATGACCATTTATGTACAATTTAAGAGGTGTCTGTGAACTTGAAGCCTTAGAAATACCAGCCACATGCATAACTGATTGCGCCACAGAGACTCCTTGCGACTGAGCACACGGAAAGGCCTCCGAGATCAATCGGAGCAAAGGTTCCTTCAGAATTAACAATTTTATATTTACTGGGTTATATCTACAGGGAAAATCGCAGCATTTTTATCCAGAAGAAGTGCTGAAAATACTGTGGGGTCCCGATTTGGGGGTTGGTGGGATTTATTGGTGGGTGTTGTTTTTAGTCCTACTTCTATGTCTGTGGATGGTCCCGGTTTTTTATTTTGAATTTTTTTTCACCCCAGGCAAATGGAAGGGGGGCGACCGAGGCACTGAGAAGGCGGATGTTTATGGGGAGAAGAACAATAAAAGGACACGATCCCAGCCTTGAGGCACCAGAAAAAATCCATGTGAGTAACGAAATATGGTCAGGCTCTGTGTCCCGAATATTACTGATAATAAAGCAGTGCTTCATTTCGAAGAAAAAAAGGGCTAGGGTGCACATATTTTCTAGCACGCTGGTGACACCGCGGGCGGGCAGTTCCCCACCATTGATGCCACCATCCACAGTTGCCCCCCGCGGTGTCGACACATTTGGGGTTAAACTACAGCTCGCACCTGCTCAGGGAGGTTGATGGATGCTCTAGCCATAGTTACTTCAGAATCAATCTTAGTCACAGACAATAAGTGCCGGGACTCAGAAATAAGTGCCAGGGCTGATCCCTGGCAAACACCCCCACACATTAAGCACTGGAATAAAGTCTAAGGGAACACGGGCCGGCAGGTTTGTGCAGAGAGATGGTAGAGGGAGGCAGGGGTAAAGGTCAGAGGCTCCCAGGTAAAGTCTTCAGCTGTCCGGATGGGGTGCTCATGCGGTCGCCCCGGGAGAAAGAATCGCAAGGGAACCTGGGAGGAATAGTACTCATTCTTTCCGGCAGACCTAGTACCTCAGCTCAGCATCGAATCCTTCATCTGAGGAGTTACATAGCACCTGTGTAAATTACCATCTGCCAGTGAAGGTGCTGCTACCATCGCCTGCCCGCATCTTTTATTGCAAAATGTGGGCATGCGGGTGTCAAAGGGTGGTGGAGTTTTAAGCCTGGGTGGAAGGCAGAAGTGCATTCTGGGTAAGAAAGTGCCTGACCTCATTTAGTCAATGCCAAAGTGCATGGTGTGTGCTGCTGCTAGGCTCTCTGCAGTGTCTTGTTGTAAACCCCCCCCCCCCCACTTAAAATGCTGACTTTGAGCCAGGGTCAGATAGAGCTCAAGAATCCTCAGCAATTTGACACTGATTTCATCCCCATTGGAGCACATGTGTGTGGTGATGTTATTGACCGGGGTCCGACTGGGGCAGAAAATCACCCCGCGCAGAAAGCGGCGCATGCTCGAAAATGATAGACTGTTTGAGGACTTCCCAATGGGGAATTTTTAGGAAAATATGTGGCAAAAACTGCATTTTTAAACCGTATCTGGGTCAATGATAAAAACGACCTACTGCACAGTGCATTCACTCAACAAACTGGCCCACGTTGACCCAAAAAAACGGGCTCATATGCTAGCACGTTGGGCCCGTCCTTAGGCATTGCCCTGTTGTCCGACAGGTGCAGTGGTCCAAGTGAGGGGGAGCGGTCAGGACCGGTGCGCCTCTACTTTTTTTAATGACCTTTTACAGCTCATATACTTTTATTTTAAAAAGAAACAGTTCCGGAATGGTTTAGTTTTAAAATAAAAGTGTAGGAAGAAGTTGAAACTTGCCCTTTCAGTGCACTGCACTCACTGAACGTTACCTTAAACAGTAGGTGCAAGTGTTTGGTGGTGTGTATTGTGTATGGGAGGGGTAGTGGTGATGGGGTTTATGGGGAGTGGGTGCAGGCCAGCAGGGAACATTGTTCCACTACTTCTTTTCGTACACTTCGACCACTGGACAGGCGACATGCTTCGAGAACTGCATAGAAGGGAGCAAGCAGCAAAGTGATTTGGGTTCTTTAAAGTGGTTTGAACGTTGTCACAGCAGCTGCATTCTCAAAGCAAGTTAAACACGTCACACTAAAGTGCCGAAGTGGCGGTCACACTGATGTGACGCGACAGCTTGAACGCCACGTGGGGAGCGGCGGTTATTTAGGATGAGAATCTGTTTCCTGGAGCTGCTGAAGTCTCCATGGTGAGCATTGTTGTGTGGCCCAGCGGAGTGTGGGTGGCCAAACACACGTGCACATACACACGCATGCACAGAGGAGTCAGACACGATGTTGCCGGTTGCATCACCCGGCGGCAACTGCCGCACGGACTTACTTTATTCTATTGCACATGCGCGGGCCCAAACGAGGCTCACGCATGCCCAGTGCGCACTCGGGACGTCACATCCCTTTTTATCTTTAACAACAAACAACAACATGAAATTAACTTAGTAAAACATTAACTGGAGCGACCTGGGAGCAGGTCTATTCCCATCACTTACTGACGGCCACGGATCTCTTGACCTCAGTCCCCTGAGTCCAACACATAGTCCTTGAGACGGGCAGGCGGTCTCCTGGACACTCTTGAGGGATACCTAGACGTGACTGTTGGGGTCTCTGTGCTCACTTCCGCCGCTGGGGCTCCGATGTTCATGGGTTCCTCGCCCAGCTCTTCAGGGCCTTCTTCCTGGGCGGGCACGGCTTGGGCACTGGACATTCCTGTTGATGTGTCCACCTTCTTGAAGAAAGATACATTACGCGTGACCGTACCGCACTCACAGACGGCTGTCACCATGGTCCCCTTTACATGGGTGACCTTCCAGGGGTGCGGTTCAAACGGTAGAGCTAGCTTTCCTTCGAGGTGATGGTTCTTGACTAGCACTGAATCTCCGACAAGGATCTCCTTGCCCTGCAGACCTCGTCTGTCACTTTCCTTCTGGTTGTGTATGGCCCGCTATTGTCGTACCTTTTCATTGTCTATGATGCCCGGACTCCTCCCCTCCATTTCAGGTATCACTCTGGGGCAGCGCCCAAACAGGGCCTCCACCGGGGCGACGCCCGTGGACTGATGGGGTGTGGTCCGATATTCCCTCAAGAACTCCACTAGCTTCTTCTGCAGGTCGTCACCTCCGTTGGCCGAGATCCTCAGCACTTTATTCAGCGTGCGCATCATTCTTTCCGCTTCTCCGTTAGCACGAGGCCACAGTGGTGATACTCTGCAGTGCTGTATTCCCCTATCACGGAGGTATTGCGCAAATTGGTTGCCGGTAAACGGCGGTCCGTTGTCGGAGCAGAACATCTCCGGAAAACCGTGTGCCGCAAACATTCTGTCGAATGCCCTTGTGTTGAATTCTGTTGCCATTGATTCTACCACCTCCACCTCCGGGTATCTCGACCATTGGTCAATGGCTACCAGGAAATACATGCCCCGACCCGTCGAACCAAAGTCTACATGGATTGTGCCCCACGGCTTCTCACTCCGCTCCATTGAGTTTATAGGGGGAGCCCTTTCACCCGTGGTCGCCGCCTGGCAAGCCAAACACCTCTTCACGAAGCCCTCGACCTTTTCTTCTAGATCCGGAAACCACACCTTTGGTCGTAGTCTCTCTTTCGTTTTGACCACCCCTTGATGTCCGATGTGTGCCAGTTCAAGCACCCGCTTCCTCAGTGTCTGCGGGATTACAATTTGCCTCCCTCTCAGTAGCAGACCATCGTCGGATATTGAGAGCTCCTCCTTCACCCGCCAGAGTGCCTGAAGATCTCTCTGGGCCTCCTGCTGGCTCCGGGAGTTGTTGCGCAGCATTTCCCTCCATTCTCCACTTCTAATGGCTTCTTTAGTGATGTCAAAAACTTCATCCTTGGATGACTCAGAGGTAATGGTTGCTCTCGACAACGCTACGGGGAGCGCCCCATCCACCACATGACAGAGTAGTCCCTGGCAGTCTGACACCTCTCCGCCTTTGTTGTTACCTCCAGCGTTGGGGTGACGTGACAGGTAGTCCGCGGGATTGTTGGTGCATGGCCTATACGTTAGTCGCACCCCGTACTCCATCAGGGCCAGCATCCACCTCTCTATTCTTGGTGGCGGCTTCGAAGATAGACCCGCCAGTATTGGTAGTAGGGGCTTGTGGTCTGTTACCACTATCACCGGCTTTCCCAGAATATATAGGCGAAAATGGTGGCAGCCCCACAAAATGGCGAGCGCCTCCCTCTCAATTTGCGAGTAACGCATTTCTGTATCAGAGAGAGCCTTGCTGGCGTACGCAACAGGTCTCATGTCTCCTCTTCCATCCGGCTGCAAGAGCACTGCCTCCACTCCCACCGGACTGGCATCGACGACAATCTCTGACTCTACGGCGGGGTTAAAATAGGCCATAGCGTCCCCATCCGACAGGGCATTCTTGAGTGCCTGAAACGCCTCCTGCTCCTTACCCTCCCACTTCCACACCGCATCGCTTCTGGTCAGTGCTCTGAGGGGTTCTGATAAGGAGGCAAGGCCCTTGATAAAGTGTTCGCAATAGTTCACCATCCCCAGGAAGCTTCTTACCTCCGTGGGGGATGTTGGCGCCGCTGCCTCTCGAATGTCCCTGATCTTTTCCGGGTCCGGTGACACTCCCGCTGCGTGAAATATGAACCCAAAAAACCCAATCCGATCTTTGAGGAACTCACATTTCTGGCGGTTCAAGGTGAGGCCTAGGTCGTGCAATCTCTTGAGTGTGCTCTCGAGCCTTCTCATGTGCTCGTCCTCTGTGTCCGCAAACACCAAGATATCGTCACTTATGTTCAACACCCCTTTTAGGCCTGCGAGTGCCCCTCTTATAGTGTTCTGAAAAACCTCCGCCGCTGAGGAGATACCAAAACTCAGGCGTTTAAATTGATAAAGTCCCTCGTGCGTCGTGAAGACGGTGATGAACCTAGAGTCTTGGTGGAGCTCAAGCTGGTGATAGCCCGCTGGTAGGTCTAATTTCGAAAATACTTTCGCTCCCTGTAATTCGCCAATAATATCGTCCAGTGTTGGCGTGAGGTGCCTCTCCCTCTTAATGGCGGCATTGGGGAGACGCATGTCCACACAAATTCTCACCGCCCCTGGCTGCTTCGGCTTTGGCGCCACTACTATGGGGGATACCCAGGGTGTCGGCCCTTCCACCCTCTCAATAATGTCATTGTTGACCAGCGAGCGAAGCTCCTCTTCCACCATCTCCCTCAGGTGGAATGGAATCCGCCTGTGCTTCAGGGCGGTCGGCCTGATCGTATTATCAATGTGCAGCCGCACTGGTGGAGCTTTCAACTTTGCAACCCCTTCAAAAATGCCTGTAAATTTGTTTAACAGTACCTCGATGTCCATTTGATAAACTGTCATCGTGAAATGGACCAAATTCAGGACCTCGGCGCAGCTGAGCAACGAGTGGTGGCTCACGTCCGTAACGAAGATACGTGCCTTTATGGTCTTACCATCCTTGGACACGGGCGCTATAAACACGCCATCAATGGGAAGGGGGGTGTCCCCACCAAACGTAAAGATCTTGGCAGTTGATGTGCTTAGCGCCGGTGGTCCCGGAATCCGCCTATAGTGGTCTGCGGCCAGCACACAGACCGATGCACCGGTATCGATGAGCACCTGCGTCGGCACCCCCTGGATGTCGACTACGCATTTAGGCTGTCTCTTGTTCTTGGCACCTGAAGCAATGTTTGAGATGAAGAATACTTCTTCTTCTTCCTCTTCCTCCTCTTCTGCCATGTGAAGCCTCTGTATCTCCTGCTCCCACGCCCGATGCTTCGCTATTTTCTTGAGCCACCGCCACGTGCTCTGGCTTTGCCTCTCTGTCGTGACACCGGGGCGGGGGCGCGACACATTCGGGCATAATGGCCAGGTTTATCGCATCTGCCACATGACCTGTCCTTGGCAGGACATTCCTCTGAGTGGGGCAGATCATAGCCGCATTGCTGGCAAATGCTGTCGGACCCCACAGTCGAGCGACTTTCCTGCTTTCTCTGCCCCCACTTGCCTCAGGACATCGACCGTTTTCCCATGGCGAATGCTTCCTCCGATGGTCCTGGACGCACCGCCGCATCCATTTTCGCACCTCTGGACTCGGCCAGCTCAAATGTTCTGGCACTGTCCAATATCTGCTGCAGGGACCAGCCTGGTTCTCTTAACACTTGTCTCCGCAGTTTGCTGGAACTGCAACCCTGTAGGACCTGATTACGTATCATGCACTCATCATTGTCCCATCGACAAGAGGTGGCCATCATTCGAAGCCGGGCACAGAACTGGTCGAGCGACTCCTCCTCTCTCTGCTTTTCCCCGCAGAAGAGGAACCTCTCGTAATCGACATTCGAGAGCGGTATGAAAAAGTTCTCCAGCGCCTTCTTCACCTCGGCGTATGTGCCTACCTGCAAGTTGAGGGACTCGTAAATGTGTAAAACCTCTAAGCCTGCTGAGTATAACAAAGTGGCCCTCTTTGCATTGTCATCATTAATCCCTGTTGCTGTAAAGTACATATCCAGTTTTCTGATCCAAAGCCGCCATCTTGGGCCCAATTTCGAAGGGGGTCCTGACACATCAAATTCTTGCATGGGTAACAAGGCTCCCTGTTGTGCTCTCGCCGCCACCGCTGCAGTTTCTGCCTCTCCATCACTGTCTGTCATGATCACAGGTCGCACAGGCACCTCCTGCTGGGCTGGAGGCCGCAAACCTGACTCTGGAGGGTCTTGCACGTACCTTCACGTCTCTTACTGCGTGTGGTGGCCCCCTTGTTGCATTTTGCTGCTTCCAGGTCCCCTTCGTGTGGTGCCTGCCTTCAATGGGTCATCCTCTGTGCGTGGAGGATAGCCAGAAATTCAAAAAATTGGTGGAAATGGAGCTAGTGGCGCACAAGCACCTTCTCAGGCCGCTACCACTGGGCTCCTGCTTCCAAAATGTCGCCGGAGTGCACCCGCCGGGTCCGTGACTCATCTGCCGTGACGTCGCTGCTACAACATGCCATGTGTTTCACGAGCGCTCGTGCGGCATCCCGCCTCATCGCCAGTTGTTGTGTGGCCCAGCGGAGTGAGGGTGGCCAAACACACGTGCACACACACGCATGCACAGAGGAGTCAGACACGATGTTGCTGGTTGCATCACCCGGCGGCAACTGCCGCACGGACTTACTTTATTCTATTGCGCATGCGCGGGCCCAAACGAGGCTAGCGCATTCCCAGTGCGCACTCGGGACGTCACAGGCGTCCATGTATTATCATGCGATTTTATGTAACAAGCATTGAAACAGCGCCAGTACTGATGCAGTAATGCCCTCTTGGCGCCACATGTTCATTCAGCTATGAACATTTGCATCGCGGCTTCCGCGTCTTTTTGCATTCAGAGCATTTTTCTTTTGATAGTATTCTTTTTGACTAAGGTTGCTTCCTTGTTATTCTTAGTATCATTATTATTATTATTATTATTATTATTATTATTATTATTATTATTATTATTATCATTATTAGGGTATGTATTGGTATGAACAGACAATTCGCCATTGCCCGCGAGATACAAGTGAAATGAGCGCACACGTGACCCTCACCTGTGGAAGAGGGGTTTGAGGACTCGAAGAGGGAGAAATACATTTCCCAGAAGCAGAACTCGCCCTGGGGATGCGCGAGAGGGAAGGTGATTATGGCACGTGTGGGTCAACATTTACAATAACGCAGTGATGGTGAGGCCGCGAGTGTACCAGCCAGCTTTACACGTAGAACTGAGAAAGAAGATGGGGCTGACGAGAGGGGATGGGGGGGCTTAAGGGGCGCATTCTAAATGTAGCAATCCCACCCATCAATTAGAAACCAAGAGGACGCTGGGCCGATTTAGGGTGGGGTATATCAGGAGAGCTGGGTGCAGAAGTCCATATCACACCTGGAACAAAGAGCAGGAAGACATGGGTCTGCAGGGATGCCCAGTGCTTGGACTGGCCTGTAGGGGGGTGCTAGAGGGCCGGACCAGCAGGCCTATGTGGGCTACTCTGTACATAGAGCCGGTCGTGTTGACCAATTTTACTGCTGACCCGATGAAGTTTAAAATGGACCACTTGCCACACATTCCCCTAAAAATGCTACCAGAGCTTCCTCACACGTAGGTTTGCAAGGAGATTCACAAACCAGGACAAGCCAATGCGGGACACTTTTTTAATGTTTCATTTCCAGTCCGATCCAGGGACAGTGCTGCACATGGGTGGGGATTCCCAGTCCTCAGGTGAAAAGAAAGTGAAGACGGACAAGCTTGAAGGCGAGATTTGCTGACACCTATTCTTCCAAGAAGACGTCATGCGAGACAAACACAGCTTTAATCATAGAGACAAGAGAGGCACTAGATGAGACTTAATGTGCGGGGGGAGGGGTGGGGTTTCTTCGTCATGGGGATTTCCTCTACTCAAAGAAAAAGAAAGGCAGCTTGGGGGCTTTTGAGTTCAAGAATTACTGAGCCCTTTTTTTTACAAGAGGTCATCACGAGACCATGAGACAGTTTTAGGCATAGAGCAGGCGGTAGAGCCAGGGGTCTGCAACCTTTCGTTCTCCAGATGTTTTGGGCTATGACTACCATGGTTCCTCACCAATCTATGCTGCCTATGGCTGATGCGAACTACAATCCAAACCATCTGGCGAGCCAAAGTTACAGACCCCTGATCCAAAGGGGCACGTGCTGCACCTGTAGACTCGCACATTAAGGTGTCCTAGGTCAAGGTAATTGGATAGATTTTCATCCTAGGTCAGGAGCGCACGAGGCAGCATAACAGCTAGAAATAGAAAAGGGCATAGAGCAGAAACTGAGGCGACACATGCTGGTGCTGCACTCGGTGGCCGGGTTCCCACTCCCCGGGAAAAGCATCCATCTTGCCGTGGGAAAAGCATCCATCTTGCCGTGGCCTCCATGTGAACCGCTCTGAAGACAGAAATTCATTTCCTTCCGTTTGCGACTGGGCCCGGCTGGTGTGTGCTGAATTATTCATGGAAAGGTGCCACGGGAGTTTCAGAGACCCACCCTCAGCAGCACCCTTGGGATACGGTTTGTCATCACAGTCTCTGACGAGAGGGTTTGAGGAGAACGCGGGCACCCAATCGCGTCAGAAGCTGGGGGCACAGTATGCAAGGAATGTCCCTCCCACGCGCTGCTGAGGCAGCGCAGCACCAAGGGCCTGATTGCTTTCTGCAAATGTCAGCTATGCCGCAGCCCGCCATTGTTTTGTTTCGGTGTCAATGGCACAAGGCAGAGTTCCGCCCAGACAACAGCTGGGCTGTGTCCTGTGTGCCTGGGCTGGGGGGTCGTCACACGTTTAGCAACTCGTTCGGAAAGCTCCTTTGAATTCTAGCAGTGCTATTCCCGGATGTGTTCTTTTTTGCGGAGACATAATTTATGGATTTCTACACAACAATTAATTAGGGAATTCTTATGTGGGCAGCTACCAACAGCTTGGATGTGGACATCTTGCCCATGTCGGCATTAAAATAGACCTTTGTTCTGGTATATGGATGGTGCCGCGAGGACATCCAACAAATCAATGAATATTTCATGTTGGACGCACCATCTTGTATACTAGCAAATTCACTGTTTCTTTCTACACACTACACACAGTTCTCATGTCTGACCTATTTTTATATCTATGCACGCTCACAAGGCAACCTATGTCTTAGCCTATTCCCAATGCTTAAGGGGCACGGGAATTGCACTTGCTGCTATCAAGCTCGCTCACATTACCCATGACACGACCATGGCGTTCATCCAACGCGGGCGCGGGCACTCCAGATGACTACTCTGTGCAGAAATGCAAAAGACTGCTCATAATGTCCTTGCAGTATCGCATAAAGATTTCTTCTATGTCCATCATCAATTGCGTGCTCACATCTGGCCCTGCATCAAAGTACATTGAAAACAATCATAGAACATCATTGCCATCTTTTGGGATCCGACAACACATGCCCCCAGATTTCATCTCAGTTGCTCAGATTTGTTCATCTCAGTTGCTCAGATTTGTTCATCTCAGTTGTTCACATTTTTTGCTCACATTTGTTCATCTCAGTGGCTTTAGATTTGTTCATCTCAGTGGCTTTAGATTTGTTCAGCTCAGTTGTTCACATTTTTTGCTCAGATTTGTTCATCTCAGTAGCTTCAGATTTGTTCAGCTCAGTTGCTCACATAAGTTCACCTCAGTTGTTCAGATTTGTTATCTCAGTTGCTCAGTTTTTGTTCATCTCAGTGGCTCAGATTAGTTCATCTCAGTTGCTCTGATTTGTTCATCTCAGTTGCTCAGATTTGTTCATCTCAGTTGTTCAGATTTGTTCATCTCAATTGCTCAGATTTGTTCATCTCAGTTGTTCAGATTTGTTCATACAAGGCAACCAATTCATCTCCTTCAGATCATGCGATCCGAGCTCATGTCATTCAAATCAAGCAATGACTGCACTGTCCCACAACGCCAAAGAAGGGGACCTGCCCTATTTCAGAGGTTCTTGTTCTGGAAATATTCCAAAAGATGACTCATTTTCACAACCAACAAAAGGTTATAGAGTTAATGTGAAACCATTATACTAGCTGACTCCAGATCCCCGGTCACATGCTCCGATTTATCCTTCTGGCAAATATTATATAGGATAAACTAGCCAAGTCAAAGACAGATGAACAGAGCATACATCTGATATGGTTACATGTCATTTTACATGCCATTTGAACGAAAAGAATAATAACAAACACGTTTTTATCTAAACAAAAAAAATGATTTAAAGAAAAATGTATTTGGGGGTGGTCCCACCAAAACCCTTTTTCCTTTCGTGTATAATCCCACCCAAACCCCTCCCAGCCCTTTTTAACCCCTTACCCCATCCCATATATATATTTTCAAAACCAGTATTTTCTTTTTTATTAATGTTTAGATATAAAGGTTGATCATTATTTTCTATTCATTTAAATCACTGCATACCAGCTGATACCAGAAGCCACATTTTGAAATCCAGAATGGCCAAACATTTTCATGATCAACTTATTGGTCATTCAATTTTGAAACTGAATCTCCCAGTGGATTAAATGAATGCACCTGTGGGCAAGTTCTGCTTAAGTGAGATTTGCATTTGTATTTCCAGGTTTCTTTATTTTGCGTCTCTTAATGGTTCGCTTAGATGATTTACATAGTCTGTTTCCCATTGCCATGGGTCAGACAAGCAGTGGTTCAAACTAAACAGTATGTTTACTAAATTGTCACCTTGAGAGGATTTCCACAGTCTGTTTCCCATTTCTATGCATCAGGCATGGATGGGGTGGTGCAGACAGAACAATATTTTTACCATGTTGTCGCTTTTATATCTTTACATTTTTTCATTCGTTTCTGTTTTATCACATCATGCCCATCAATTTGTTTGTGTTTACTAGGCAGTGGCACAGCTTCACCACTTCTAGGAGAAACATTTAGATTGGAGTAAGGCTAGCTCAGTGGCAACGTGTTTGTCTTAGAAGCAAGACAAAACAGCGCAGCACAGGTTTGAATCCCGATCCAGCGCTTAGAAACCACTTGCTGGTATTAAATGTGTTATAATTATAATTGTGTCATATAAGCCTAGGTAGGATCTTATTAGGTAGTTTGCTATTTGATGCAGTAGCCCCAGTCAAAGCTCTTAAGTTTACTGTGGCCATGTGTTAGAAATTAAGGAAAACTACAATTCATGGAATTCAAAGGAAAAACAGGATTGGGTGGCCTTCTGATGCCTGGCCATGGGAAACTTGAGAGCTCTGTCTAGATGTGTCTCTATGGAGGGCTGTGGGGGCTATAGCCCTGGGTCTTTTGGTTGTAGACCCGAATAGAAGCTCAGGGGCTACAAACAAAAAGGCTAGGTAGCCCCAAGTCCCGAAAGTCCCGAAATTAGCATGGCGATGGAACTTTTCCAGACCTAGCAACACCCCTGGCTCTGCCCATCTCAATATGAGTCTGATATTTTTCATGATTATGTTTACTTTGTAGCACTTAACTAAGGGGACAGATTCCCACTACATATAGCGCTTGATTTAATTTCCCATTGAATTTACAGATAAAAATAAATAATGCACTAACAACAGAATGCAACGGATTGTTTATTTGCTCCTAGGATTTTTGGAGGCATACACAGAACCAAGAAACTGTTGTAGATCGTCGTTGTTGAAAGGTAGCCCAACTTACAGGGGTACCCCATAATTACGCTCACACCTGAATTAATGCACCCCTCTAGGGAATTAAGGCCAAGAGTCTTATCTTGCAAGGATAAAAAGTTTAATCTGTACAGAAATGAGTATGGGGCAAAGAAATCTGCTCCCTGAATGGGTATTCTGTCCTTAACCGTTCCCAGCTCCTGCAAACTGGTGCCAGGCAGGGATCTTAAATACTCTTGACTTGGTCACTTGACTTGGTCATTGGATACACAACTGTTGTGCAGACCGGGCCTTAGCCCCCCTCCTGAAATTTGGGGTCATGTTGATTTGACCATGCTCACCTACCCAGCCCAGCCGTCCACAGTCCGGGCAGGATGCAGATGTAACCAGTGCCCGGGGGTTCACTGAATTACACTTCTAAAGCATTTCACTGTTTGCAACTGCCCTTTCATACGTGTACACTTGTAGGAAATTGAAATCATGATGGGGTGTTAGCATTTGCATGTATGGGGAGTGCTTGGAAGGGTGTATGGGGACAGGCGACTTCTATCTTCTCAGCAGTTTCAGACATGAAGTTAAGAGTTCTGACTGCGACTCACATTGAAAGGTTCACCATAAGAATCTCAGAGGGTCAGATGCGCTAAACAGCACAACCGGTCAAGAATGCCCCCAGGAAGAAAGTGACTCACGAAATAGTTACTTTGTAAATCTGAGTTTATAACCAAGAGTTCCTACTTGTTTAAGATGAACAGAAACATCGGCTTAAATGGAATTTTATTGCCGCTGGACATTCACCATCAACTAGCAGCTGACAAACCATCCATCCCGACCACATGGCCGTGCTGGCAAACACCAATAGAAATATGCCTTTTGTCCCCCAATCCCATCATATTTAGAGGTCGTGGCAGTGGCCCGATGTGCTTTAAATTGCAAAATTTGCTGCTAACTTGACACTAGCTCCCACAAACATGCCTTGGCAGAGAATGTTCCCACACAAGTAAGTTTGCCCCACTCCCAACATTTGAAGGATTAGTCACCCCCAAAGTGCTAGTCTGGTTGTGCCCCTATACTTCACATACCAACTAGTCTTGGTGTCTGAAGTGTTGCGCCAACTAAATCACTTTGAAAATCGAACTCAGTATTCCCTTCAGTCGCTCATCTGGTCCCACCTAGTAATCCCCCCACTCCACCCCCACACCAGTGGTAGAAAACCGCAACTAGAGCATTGTACTTCTTGTGGTGGGGTTGGCCTCTCCCCACAGAGGCCCCGCGGACCTGGGACCCATATACTCTTCATCAACACATAGAGACAGGGAGCTCTGTAACCGTTCTTTATTTCCCTCTTCAGCTTACTGTCTCCCTGGCCCTACTGGCTCCTCCCCTTCCTGCCCTTGGCTTCCCTCTTCTTCCCTTAAGGTGGTTTCCTCCTTAAGGTGGGCTGGCAATGTTTCATGTCACAACATTACTCTATTCTGATTTCTAAATAAGCCCTGTTGGTGCTGAGTGGGCCTTCCTCCCCCTCGCTCCCCTACCAAGGCCTGACTGCTCTCCGCCATGTCTCGTTTGCAGCCGGAAGAGGTCGGCACAGTGCAAGGGAATGGGTGTGTCGGTGCGTGTTGCTCAGAGCACCAGCAGCCAAGGCCTCGGCTCTTCTTGGAACCGAAGAGAGGAAACGAGCGCTCTCTTTCAGCCCACTAGGGAGCGGCACTGCATGGCCAGTTAAGCTTCGTGATTCTCCCTGCCAAGAGGGGCCTGCACGGCCGACCTTCCCACAGGCGTTCTGCGACCCAGGGCCCCCTAAGCACCCGCTCATGTCTCAAGTTAGGCCCGATCCCCTCAGCAGCTGCTGCCAAATTAGAAGAGGCCTTTATGGTTTCCGTGTGTGGAGAGGCGCTTCCGAGTCCTGCCAGTCGCGGGTTGTGAGTAACCTTCTAAGCAGACGAGGACTGGAGGGAGCTGAGATGTCACAAACATTTGAGGATGCAAAAAAAATATATGAATCTTAAAATAGGTTCTACATTATTCACAAAAAGCAAGTAAAAGTAAACGTGTTCTCAAAAAGAGCAAGATTAGAAGAACGAATATCGAAGGGGCGTGTATTCCAATGTTTTGGGGCAGGCAGCTGAAAAGAACAAAAATGAGATGCAGCACAAGGACGATGCGGACAGAAAGAAGAAATTGAGAAGCAGAATGGAGATCACGAGAAGGATGATAAAGCGAGATCGAGGCACAGAGGTAGGGAAGGACATATGTGGCATTACCAAAGTCAATTTCAAAGTAGTACATTTCATCGCAACCAAAATACCAAAATAAGATCACATTTTATTTTTATTTTATGTGGGTGGTCCCCCCTAAATCCCTTCTTTTTCTATCCTTATTACCCCACCCCTACCCCTTTTGAGCCTTTACCCCGCTACCCTATATATATTTATTTAATATTGTCGGTATTTTCGGTATTATGGTTGCAGTGAAAAGTACCACTCTGAAATGTGCTTCGGTAAATTGGCTGGGTACCGTAGGGAAGAGCAAGGGCATGGATGCACTTAAAAACTGCACAGAGAAAATGAAATTGGCAATGCTGTGGGAACTGGGAGTCGCTTCAGTCGAGCAAGAAATGGGGAAGTAGGGCATGGAGATGGGAGAAAGACTAGAATCCGGAGGGCAGAATGCCCGAGCCAATGGAACGGGAGGAATGCAGGCAGACCAACGTAAAGGGAACAGCAATCATAGGAGCGCGACAAAACCAAAGATGAAAGCAGCATTTCGGCTGCCGAACGGGTAGGCCACGGACCAGTCTTATTGATGGGAAATAGCTGAAAACGGCATGCACGAGCCGCAGATGAAATCTGGACTGAAAATGAGGGGTCGAAGTGGATTCCCAAATTGCGTGCTTGTAATGACAGAGGGAGAACAGAGCAGGAAAAAGGATAAAAAGAGGAGGAGGAATCTTAGGAGAAGAAGGCAAAAACGGGATTTCATTTTTTTTGTTTAAACGTAGAAAACAAGACCAGCGTTCTCGAAAACGTCCCCCTTGGGGGCCTTTGCATATGTCCACCCACAGGTTCTAAAATCAAAAACTGTCCCCACATTTTCTAGGATTGAAGTTGGACGGGTAAATTGCCCCTCCCATAATATTTTCGGTGGCAAAGATGCACATATCTTCAGCCCTTTTTACTTTACTCTTTTTCACTTCAGTTTTAGCAACGTTTTAAAATGCAGTCACAAACTGCCCATACCCGGGTACCGAGTGCTGTAGGGGCACCAGCCCCTCAAGGAATAGGCAAAGGTCGGGCATGGCACTCATCAGACGCACCTCGGAATCCTCCCGGCCTCCTTGTGCGCACTGGACGTTTGTTTTTGCCGCAGATGCACTCGTGGGGCATTTTTCATTTTATTCCCATTTTTTTAAAATCAAGAATGCGAGGCACAACTTGTGACAGTGGGGGGCGGGCCAGGCTTCCGTTGCAGCAAGAATAGTGAGATAGAGAAGTCATCCAACATCATTTGTGCCCTTAAAAATCAAAGAGCGAAAATATTTAGAAAATGGCCGACTTGCCCCCCTGATAATGAATGGTACTGGAGGAGACTGGTCACTCCCATGCTGGATCTCTTTGCAGCTCAGTTGCCTTGATTACCCAGTATGACATTCATGTCAGTTATGTGTGTGCTATATCATCACTGCACCCATAGCAGCATCTGTTGTCCAAAGAGATAAACCGTGAACGCCTATTAGTCTACAGTGCACGGTAAAATAGCTCAGCGGGTTGAGCGCTCGCTGTTGTGATCTGTAGATCGAACGTTTGAATCCCGGCAAGGCCAACTCAGCCTTTCGTCCTTTCAAGGTCGATAAATGAGTACCAATTTCGGTTGGGTGATATTGTATGTAAATATGTGCTCTGTAAAGAACTTTGGATAAAGGCGCTATATAAATAACTTATCATTATGATACATATCTGGCTTAGTGTGTGGGGGGCAGGTTCCCATTTCTCTTCGCAAATATAAATTCCCTTTTCTCTTCGCAAATATAAACAATGTTGTGTAAACAAACACGTATTTGCTTATAGTAACACATGTGCCCACATTCCAGATTGGCACAATTCTATGACCTATCACATTGGTCTGCGTACATTAACAGAAGTGTATGTACCTAGGTCTTCATTTTAGCACCCCTATCCCCCACACACTTTTTTAGTTTTGGCTAGCAGGTGGCTCTGTAAGCGCTGCCTACAAGTCACAACTCTGGCCTGGGAGGTGGAACGAGGAGCGCGATGGGCTTTTATTGGGGGACGCAGAGACTGTGGGTATTGTTTGGCTTTTTGCACACCCATTGACTGCTTACGGCCATTCCTGCCCACTACCTGCTCCCCCCTACACGAAAGGCACGCCCTGGGAGCCCTCTGAGCGAGCTCTGGGCTTTCAAGGGGATGCCAATGTTATTTCTAAGTAGTCTTCTGAAAGGTAATGGTTTAGTCAGAGATGTTAGCCAGCTTCCAGTGTAATAAAAATATCTTAACCAAGCTTTTCATCCAGTCACTTGATTTCTAAGCACTATATGTGCACCTGTATCTGGCACTAAATTCCTGTTGAAAACAAGCATTGCCAAAGACAACGGTTCTGGCTCCCATAAAGGACTAAATCAGCATTTGACAGGCCTACAACAAGGCACTAGCCCGATCTGCCAGCTGTTGCCATCTTATGACCAGGTAGTACCATGATGGCAGTGCCTCGAAAATGCCTACTAATGCTTACATAAAAGCCAAAAATGGTTGGCTTTGCCAGTGCTTGTTTCACTACGTCCACTTTTTATGCCCGTAAGATAGCTCAGTGGGTTGAGCACTCGCTTCTGCGATCTGAGCGTGATCTGCCGGTCGCAGGTTCGAATCCCGGCAAGGCCAACTCAGCCTTTCATCCTTCCAAGGTCGATGAATGAGTACCTACTTCGGTTGGGTGATATTGTATGTAAATATGTGCTCTGTAAAGCGCTTTGGATTAAGGCACTATATAAATAACACATCATTATCATTTTATGTATGATTTCTCGTGTTGCAAGGTGCCATTCGCTGTGCTGAGTCCATCCCTTGGGAAGACTGCATGGCCAGAGAACCCGCAGAGTTCCCTTCACATTCTATCCGGCCCGATGCCCCCATTGGCGAGGCCAGCGTTGTCCAGCTCCGGGCTGTGCTTCCGCACTCGGTAAATGAACACAGCCCTGCTTTGTGAGGCATCATCCCCATCGATTAGCATTCATCACAAAGCACCACAATGTTACCATTTCGCTCCGTGGGTTGCTACGCAGCACAGGCAGCGTCCCAGAACTGACCTTTGACTTGCTTACTGTGCACAATACTTTGGCATAATTGACTGCCGCATGAGCACTATACAGTGTCCCTTGTTCGAATTGGGCGCATACTTATGCCGACTGTGAATATTGGCGGTGTGACGTAGCACATGTGCGTGTGCCTCCTCAGCAAAGCTCTCAAGCTGTTGTTTTAGTAGCGATTAAATACACTGCGCCTCCTCACGCCCTGCGCTCTCAGTTATGGAAAGTATACACCTACACACAGTGGTGGAAGTGGAAAAAAGGAACTAGTGGTACTCTGGCTGCATCCAAAAAGGAGGAAGTGGGATAGGCAGACAGATGTGTGTGGGGGCAGGGGGTAGAGAGGGTGTGGGTAGGGGCGACCAGGATCACACAACTTGGCTGAACAGTGAAGCAGGGTTGTTGATCCTCTCGGCAGATTTGACCACATACCTTCAGGCTTTACTCAGTACAAATAGTTTGGATTTCAAGGCCCACAGTAATAATGTCATATAGAGTTTACTTACAAAAAACACAAATTGCATAATAAAGCCACATGACAACATGTAAATCCTTAAAGTAACATGTTAAGACAAAAGAATATAATTCCAGCTTTAATGTTCACAGCCTGAATGGTAAACTATAAGTCCCAGAATAAAGGGTACCCCTGCCTTGGCACAGGGAGTCTTAGTTCTATTAAAGACACAGAGGCGAGCATTATGCTTTCTCTACCTTGATTTCTACCCTTCAGCAGATTTAAATCTTCATACTTTCTTTTACTAAAAACATATTATTCTTTTTTTTTTTTTTTGAATGAAGAAAAAACTTATCCAGACTTCATTTCCCATAAATCCCAGTGTCTCTGGTAGTCCTTATGCTCCTCCTGAGCCCTATAAATCACTTCCTGTCTAGATCCCTTCCTTTTCTTTTGATGCCTTAGAACGGACATCTTGTGGTAACACCAACCAACTTTCAGAACAAAACGGAAACTTGGCATGACGTCCAAAAGACTCCTCCTATGGTCCATCCGTGCGTGAAGTCCTCTTGTGGCCAACGACAGCAACTTGGATTGCAGCCTGCTTTTTCACGTCGTCTTCTGGTAATCCCCTGTCAAAGAAGACATATGTTAGGGAGGGATATAGGACGCAATGTAACAACAGTAATGTCACAACATTTTTATCATCATATGCATTTTGCATTGCGTCGCTCGGCGGGATAATGCTCACCTAGGCATGTTTAATAGAATTAAGACTCCCTGCGCCAAGGCAGGGGTAATCTGTATTCTATGTCAAGACTGGAGGCAAGCTTTATGCTTGTTCAAAGCTATAAACTATTTCTTCTGCAGGGCTCGCTATCGGCTTAAAGTAGAAAGTCCTGAACGTGGCATCGCTGGACCAGTCTGCTGATTTTAATATATCTTGAAGTCCTGTGCCCGCTCTAAATGCTTTCGAGACCATGGCTCCTCAGACAGAGTGCACCCCAAACCTAGATAGATCTACGCCTGCTAGTGTCATGATCTCTCTTGCCCGACGCGCTATGGTCGCCGCTGCTACTGCTCCAAAAGGCTTCCAGTGCATGATGAGTAGTTGCGATACCCCTTCTGGGCGTAATTCCGCTGTTCTTATATCGTACTCTTTGATACACTCTGCTACGCATAGTTTGGGTTGCTCTCGAAAGTAAGGGTACAAGATCCGTGTGGCATTTAGTCCTTTTCCATATGGAGTAGGTCACTCTGTCGGGGCAAAAAGATTTCCGGTCTATCTCTAGCGCCTTGAAGTCTGACACTCTTTTATAGGAGACTAAACACAGCCGCCTACCTACTGTTCCTGACAGCTGTTGGCCGGATAAGTCTTTATTGCGAGGCCAGTCTAGGAGTAGACGTAGGACCGTTGCAACGTCCCATAACTGTGCATACTTTGGGGGTGGAGGCGTAATAGCCTTAACTCCTCGCATCAGCCACACTGCTGCTGGGTGTTCTCCTATAGGTGCTTCTTCTAAAGGGGCGTGCCCTGCCGAGATGGGTGATCTGTAAACTCCTATGGTATGGAAAGCTTTCCATTCTTTTGCTAAGGAAGCTAAAAAATGGAGTACTTTCACTAAAGAGGCAGAAACGGGATGACGGTTGTGCTGGTCGCACCATATGCTCCATTTCCTCCAAGCTGCCTCGTAACTCTTGAGCATAGAGGGGGGCCAGGATTATTTAATGAATTCTGCAGCTGGCTCTCTAATGCCTAGCAGGCTCCATCTGCTCCCGATACTCTGCATGCGATAAGAGGTAGGTGGCCGGTCATCGTCGGAGGATGGTAGTTCCCTAATGGATTATGTAGGAGATCCTCCTTGGGAGGGAGAACTTGCGGGAAATCCGTAGAAAGTTCCATCAGAACTGGAAACCATGCTGGCGACTTCCAGTTCGGCGCTATCACTACGACTTCTGCTTTTCCCCCCTGATCTTTGCTTGTACTCTGGCATGCAGGACAAAGGGGGGAAAGGTGTAGTGCACCGCGTCCGACCACGTTTACAGAAACGCATCTGCTCCCTGGGCTTCTGGGTGTAACCTCCAGCTGAAACCTTTTGGTAATTGTCTGTTTAATCTGGATGCAAATAGGTTGGTGTCTGGAGGACCCCAGAGAGCTGAGATCTGCACGGACACTTCCTTGTGCAACTTCGAGACACTGGAGTCATGCCAATAGCGAGAATTACAATCTGCTACAAAGTTCTTAGCACTCAGCAGGTAATCTGCTGTAACATAGATCTTTTGTCTCAAGGTAATAGTGCCAGAAGACTTTGGTTAGTTCCACTGGAATGTGTGACCGCGTCCCTCCTAAGTGTTTTATGTATCGAACCACAGAGATGTTGTCCATTCTGAGTAGGATGCAACACTCCACTTTGTCCTTGGTGAATGTTTTTACTGCGAAAGAGCCTGCCAGCAGTTCCAGGCAATTGATGTGAAGGTCCAGCTCCTCTTGCGACCATTTCCCCCCCCCCCTGTCTCTAGGCGCCCACAACTTGCTCCCCAGCATACTCTGCCGGTGTCTGATTCTATGATCAGCTCTGGGGTTTCTCCAAATATGGCGCGCCCGTTCCAGGCTTCCCTGTGGTGGAGCCACCATTGCAGTTCTAACTTTGCCTCTGGGTCCAGAGGAACTAGTTTGTGATATCCTAGTCCTCCTTGCAGGTGGCGGATCTTCAGCCTCTGTAATGCTCTGTAGTGAAGGGGCCCCAGGAATATAGCTTGTATCAGGGCTGCTACAAGGCCGATGATCCTCGCTAATGTCCTGAGCAATATTCATACCTTTGTCAGAGTCGTTCTGAGCTCCTTCTTTATCGCTATTATTTTGTGGCTTGGAAGCTCTAGCGTTCCCTTTGTGGTGTTGACTATGAACCGCAGGAATTCCAACCTTTGTTTGGGGGGGAGGGGAGCTCCATTTTTCTCTGTTTATCAGAAAACCTAGAGAACAGAGGAGTTAGGAAACCCCATTAGGTCTGCTCAATGAGTATTTGTTTTCTGCCAGGATCAGGATGTCGTCTAAATAGACGATCATCCGGATGCCTCTCCCTCTTACAGTCGTCGCCACTGCTCTCATAGTTTTTGTGAAAGCCCATGGCGCCGACACCAGCCCCGAATGGGAGGTACCTGAACTGCCATTTGTGACCGTTCCATAAGAAGCGTAGGCATTTTCGGTGCTCTCTGGCCACTGGAATTTTCAGGTAGACATCTTTCAGATCTAGTCTTACTAACCAATCTCCTTTGCGGAGGATCTCCCTGAGAAGGTGTATCCCTTCCATTTTGAAGTGTCTGTATACCAACCAACTGTTCAGTTTCTTGAGGTTTATTACATGTCTCACCTTCGCTCTTCTGTGTAATAGGAACATGTTGCCTATGGAGGCCTGCGCTGCACTGCGCATTTTATCGTGCACTTGCTCTCTAAGATCTTCAATTCCCTGTCTAGTAAGGCGTTCTCTTTGCGCACTATGGGGAATTGTTTCAGCTTCATTTGTTGTGTAGGCAATGCGTCGAACTTTAGGTAGAAGCCTGTCACCAGTTGGGTCAGCCATGTGTCGCTTGAAAGCAATTGCCAATTTCTTAAGAATAGCAGCGTCCTGCCTCCAACAGGGGGGGAGACGTCACTTCCCTGACATGTTGGTGTGGTTGGGTGGCAGTAGTAACCGCACCCTCTGCGTCCTCTGTAGCCGCGTCCGTGAGCTGGGAAGAAGGTGTCTTGTTGCCGGGATTCCCAATAGTGTGTTATTGCGGATCCACTGGCACTCCGGTGTCCCTGGCCCTCTCTGCTAAGTCAATTATCTTAGCTATAGGTCTGGATAAGTTCAGGACCTTCTCTTGACAGCCTCTCCAGGCTCAGTCCATGATTTTCTGCAGGTCTCTAGCTGCTTTGGAGATAAATGTGGTCATCTTGGGATCTATCTCTGGTTTCTCTGCTACTTTGCCCGGCAATTCTGGCCTGGGACACTCAGAGCGCATTTCTCAATGGGCTTGTGTAGCCTCTGCAACATGTACGCTGCCACTCTGGGTGAATGGCGCCAGCTGTTCAACCATGGATGTATGATTAACTCTGGGTCAAACATATCCATTAACTCTTCCTTGTTCTCCTCCAAATGCTTCTCTTTGCGCGTCCTTTTGCCCACTCTAGATCTCTGGGAAGCTTTAGAGTCTGAATCGCTGGATTCTGTCGAGGAGTCATCCCCTGTGTTTTACACCCCTGCGAAAAGGGGTAGGAGGCTTGGCACGGTCGATTTTTGTAGAAAAGCATCTCTCAGCTTCTCGAAAGCATCGACAGCCTCAGGAGGTCTTCTCTTACTCTCCTTGTTATGACCCTGGGGAGTTGGTGAAGCTTTACGTTTATGTGTCTGTTCTCTCCCCTTACTTGTAGCCCTACTGACGGGCTGTTCGGAGGACGTGCTGGCTGTTTATTTTAGCCTGTCTTCTTAAGCCCGTCCTCCCTGAGGTACCCCAGGGCGTCCAGTCTATCCTGAAGTGGGCGTAGCCTTTGTGCCACTGCGTCTGTTAAAGAATCACCTGGGACCCTTTTAAAGCTAAGAGCCAGATCTGACTCTTCTTCTTCAGAGACCCTCTGTTCCTGACTTTCCACACTCCCCTCCTCAGAATCCATACTTGTTATGTGCCTGGGTACCTGAACGGTGCAGGCTGATTGTCCCCAGAACCGCACTATTTTCAGTGGAATAAGGACCTCCCGATCAACGCACCCTCCATCAAGCTTCCACATCTGTTACCGCAGAATTAATTTTACAGCCGTGACCCTTGCACCTTTTCCAGAATCGGTGTCATTGCTTTCTGGAGATCTCATTTCAATCATGATGCCATCGGGGGATGTACTATCTTTATTATTAGAGAGAAAAGGGAGGGGAGAAGCCCCCTCACACCACCTGCCCCATACCTCTCTGGAACCTTCTTTTTAGTTTTGGCTATTAGGTGGTTCCGTAATCACTGTATGTACGCTCAAACTGTTGCATGGGGAGTGAAGATAGGATAGATATGGGATGCGAGGAGGGACACAGCCTTCGGCACTGGTTGGGTTGCCCCCCCCCCCATGGCTATGATAGTCACCATGGCCATTCCCACCTACTACCTGCTCCTCTCCATCCAAAACAGCCCTCGCTATTCTCCTCTGCACCCCACACGCTCCCCCCAGGGTTTGTTTGAGCAGGCTCTGTGACTTCAATCATTGGTATGCCAATGTTCACTCCAAGTAGACTTCTGAAAGGTAATGGCTTTTCTGGAGCTGTAAATCAGCTCCCAGTGTAATAAAAATGACATAACCTTCAGCCACTTGATTTATAAGCAACATATGCCATATGCCTCTTTGCATCTGTCTTTCTCTGAATTCCTGTTAAAAACGAGCATTGGCAAAGCCGAAATTGCTATAGATTGGCATTTGCCATGTGATGCCATAAAGTGCCCAGTTACAGCTGTTGCCATGTTAGGGCTAGGTTGTACCGCCATGACAGTGCCTGCAAAATGCCAATCCCATATCTATACCAAAGCCAAAACTGTTGGCTTTGCTAATGCTTGTTTTACATTGTGCATAGGACGGGGAGGGGCAAGCACCATTTTAAAACTCAGTTAAGCAAGAAATCCTGGTGGCCATGTCTGCAATGCAATTGTATCTTATTCCAGTGTCATTGGCATGATCAGTCTGACAGTATGAGGGACTGACATGATCAGTCAGTGCCTCAGCAGGCAACCAATCCATGTCCGGTTTAGCCATCCACAGGCTTGTACATGCTGAGGAGTCTCCAGGTGTTCCTGAAACAGCTGGTGGTATGGTTGTCCTCTGAAGGGTGTGTCAAGTGTGTTCCTGAGTCTGGACTTTTACACTGAGAGAACAATCGACATGTTTCAGCCACTTGAACTTGGATTTACAAGTGATGGCCAGACATGAGAGTCCGGGCAGGAACATACAATCGTGTGTGCACTGGCTTTTATCGGCAGCCAAAATGCCCCCTTGCTGCAAAAGCCATTGGACAGAGCGCATACAAATTTTACTTTTATACTGCACTCCCCCATGAGCCAATCATGTGCTCTTACAAATGGGTCCCATGCTCTTTCTTTTTGTAAGCCTTCCTAGGTGTGGACTGTGTAGTTTATTTATTTATGTTTTACATTCATAAAGCGCACCAAACCCTCTGGCATCACAGCGCTAGATCTGTCAATACGTTCATTGTTTTCCAATAGTTTAGTTGGGCCGCAGTCAGGGCTATGCTGAGCTCCACTTGATGGCTGTTCTGCATGAGGGAGAAGACCTTTATAGAGCATTAAAAGTTCAATGTTGTTTCCCTTCACAGTTGAGTTTATTTATGAAGCGTAGGGTGTGACCAACAGGCCTGGGTAGAATAGCACCCATAGATTTTTGACTTTTTACATTGGTTTCTGGTCAGCGCTCGGTTTTCATGCATGGCTCCTATTTACAGCACATCTGTTTTGGAAACCCAAGGCGGGTGTCTGCCACCTGCACTTCCCAGATATTTTGGACTGAGAATCCAATGATCTCTCACCCTTGACCGTGCTGCCTGGGACTGATGGGAGTTGTAGTCCAAAACATCTGGGTTCTCTATAGCTGCGTCCGCGAGCTGGGAAGAAGGTTACGGTCCCCTGCCCCAAGGCAAAGGGGTTTCCTGCATCTAGTGGTGGATTTGGTCTAGGCAATTTGTGATATTGTCTCAACTTCCCCTCCCACTTTCATGGCCGAGGTGAATCAGCCTACATTTGGAGGAGTAGATGGTGCCTTCAATAACGTCTAATCGTACCCGGGGAAGGGCGCTCAGCCAGTCAGGTGACTGGAACAGAGGGCAAGAATACACGTTTTCCTCCCGCTGTTTCCAGCCATGCGAGCCCTCACCCGGGTTGAGCCATCATTTGTTTTAATGTGTGCAGGCAACAAGGAGGTTCTCCTTGTTGCCTCCCCACCCCCATTCAAAACAAACCATACCCCTTCCCACCTACCTCCCTGCCTCCCCACATCCCTGTTGGGCCGGAGATTTGTGCTCCAGTCCTGGCGCTCCTCCTGCTCCCGGCTGCCATAGAAATGGAAAAGGGACGGCAGCAATCTTTGTTCTTTTCCTCAGGAGATTGGCATCGCTTGCACAGCCAATCTCCAAAGGGGGAAAAAATAAACCATTCGCATCCCAGATAAACCCGGGTTGCAAATGGCTTCCACCCCCGCTGTGGGGAGAGACATTCCGGTAACGGCCCAAGCCTTCGCTGAGACCCTCGCTATCCCGGGCCTACCTAAGCTCAGGCTGGTGGCCGTTACCGGTAATGTCCGCCCCCCAGAGTGGGGGTGAAAGCCATATAACACATCTACTATGCCTATCCCACTTCATGAAGATTCCCATTCTGTTGGATGAAGGGATTGAAAGAAACGTTGGATTTGGCGGGCTGTTTAGAATAACTGGAAGGCGTTTCCCTTGGTTCGCGTCGTCTTTTGCTGCTGTTAATTGCATGACAGCTTCTTCAGGATCTAGTTAGCATTTCCCAAATTAAATGGGAAGTTTGAAATCAGAGATTTGTTTTGGGATACTGCACCTGAAGAAGGTGAATTAACACTGAAAAATGTTGTGCCTGGGACAAATGTGGATTATAAGGGACTTTGAATTGGTTTGCAACCACCTCAAATACACAGGCATAAAAAAAAAAAAATAATTAATTAGACCAATTTTTTGTGTGTGCAGGCACACAAACTCATTCCGTCAAACAATGGTTTAAACCAAAACAACATTGTTGGGTTCAATAACTTTGTACAGAAGAGAAGGCAGGTGGATATCCCACTGAAGCGGACTTCGGCGCTCTGAAGGGCCTTGCAATCTCAACATTTTGATTCACACAGCAAAGCAATGCAGTAGGCAGAAAACATTTTCACAATTCAAAAGCAGAACCTATTTGCTTTGCCCCTAGTGGTCTTAAAATGTCTGTTTGGGATTTTTTACAGTAACTCTTTGTTTCCCGTTGTCATTCGCTTGTGCATCAGGGGTGTACAGTCTTAAGCTCTGAACAAGAATTCAACACCCTCCCCAGCAGAAGTAAATCACTGCTCACAATGAAAATGCTCCCGTTCACTCGGATCAGTGTCCGGGTAGCCATCCAGTCACCCTCCACATGTTTTATCCTACAACTCCCATCACTCCCAGCTATCCTAGTCAATGGGGAGGAGTCATGGGAAGTGCAGTCCAAACCCTCTGGAGTGTGACAGATTGGCTACCGCTTGATGGGAATCCTAAATTGGTCACTCTGTCTCCTAACTCTCCACAGACCTTCATGTAAAAAAAAAATGACGAATATCCACTGTCACCTTCCCCGGCTTTCACCCTGCTCGGTCCATTGTAACAGAAACCTCAAGCTTGGCCTGATTTTTCGGTTTACTGAGCCCTGGCCGCAACTTTTGGGGCGTTAAGAAGCCTGGCGCTTCTCCAGCGTTCTCTTCCATTTACTTCCGGACAAGGGCTCCAAAGTGCAGCGCGTGTCATGTCCGTTGGCCTTATTGCTAAACACGTTACCATTGGATTTTCCATCGCTATCCATAACAGCGTTATTGATTGGCGTCTGTGTAATGTGGAGCCCCGCATTCGGCGGCTTGGGAGCAGATTGCACTGCAGGCGGCCTTTCGCCGCGCGCGAGATCCCATTACAGCAAATGGCTGCCACGTGACGCAAGGCCGCTTCCTGCCCGCTCACACGTAATCCGGCTCTCTCCTGATTAGCCACATTGGCGAATGCAGCCTATCCCTGGAGGGGGCACAGCTGTGAACGCCAGACTGAGGTCTGTAGACAACAAACAGAAAACATAGCGAATCCTCAAGGGTCGCCTCCCACTCGGTGATACCCCCAGGGAGGTTACAAACCCAACAAACAGATTACATCAGCGTCCTTATAATCGCAAAGTTGCCAGTTTCCCTTTAATGTAAGAAGGTTGACATCACTTTTAGCCTGCAGGGGGGGGGGGGGCTTGCCGGTGTGTGCTTTGGCCACCCAGTGAACCTGCCATGTTACGAGGTCCATGCCCCACTGAGGCTCGAGGGATGGAAGATTGAGAATACATTGTATTTCTCTGGGCAACCCTCTAGAATCTAGACCAGTGGTCTTCAAACGGTGGGGCTGCATCCTCTTCCCCCACAACCGGGCTCGGACTGGCCTATAGGGCAATAGGCCCATGGCCGAATCAAAAACGCACAATGCTGGTGTGGGCCCGTTTTTTGGGTCAAAGTGGGCCTCTTTTTTGGCCAATGTTTTATGAGTTAATTCGTTCTGCGGCTAATAGTTTTGACCAGTGTTGCTGAATAAATATTCTTTATAATGCACAATTTGCATCACATTTGATCAAGCCCCCTCCAACCCCTGCCCCCGTGGGTACTATTCAAACAGTGCCACAAAAGGAATGAATAGCCATTTGCAATTGTGGGCCACTCTCTTATTGGTGCCAAGACAATTTTATGGCCCAGTCCGACCCTGGGCCCCCCCGTCCAGGGGGGGCGTGAGACTCTTCAAAAAGGGAGTACAGTGACTGATTTTAATAGAAGATATAATGAGAAATGGCATATAGGGGGGGGCAAGCAACAATATTTTTACTCAAGGGGTGCTCAGCATAAAAAGGTTTGATTACCACTGATCTAGACCATGGTTTTCCGCTGTGCGCCATTACATAATGGGAAGATTGTATGCAAATGAGGCTTCTCCCCACCCTGAGGGAGGCAGGCCGTCCCAAACTGCTATGCCACAGCCCCTCTGTTCAAAACCAGAAGCAACCCCAGATGAGTTCCAGCCTCATTGGGCCTAATGAGTGAAGTGTAGCTTGCGTTTTTAGGCACAGCAGGCTCAGGACCAATTAAAGTTAGATCGGCTTCTTATATTGCGCTTCCAGCCTCTAAGCGCAGTACCGGGACTGGGTACCAAACCCGTGCTGCTCAATAGACAAGACCAGAGGGTTGCCACTGAGCGATCCTTCCTGGCTAATGTCTAGGATTACCCATCCCTCTAGCGGTGACGTCAGCTATGCTGAAGATGGATGGATGGACGTTTAAGAATAGCTCCTAATCCCTAGCATTGCTCTGGGCGAGCCTCCGGACCGTCGTTCTTCAACCTTCCAAGTCTTTACAGAAGGGTAGAGACCATACGTGTCTCAGGCCCCCCCCTTATTTTATTTATTTATTGATTTACATTTATAAAGCGCAGTAGCAGCCCAAGGGCATCGAGGCGCTGCTACGTGGGATTGAATTGGTTAAACGATAAGACGTGTCTACTGGTTACATGAGGCGTTGCAGGTTGGAGCAGGTTACATGAAAGAGCAGAGTATATACATAACATTAGGATAAGAAGCAGTGAAGCAGGCAGTACATTTGGAACTATTAGAGCACTATGGGTGGATCCTGCGGGATTTCAGATGAACAGTCCTGCTTGGATTTCTTTGCGGAAGGCTAAGTGGGATGAGATCCCTCTGAGGTTGGGAGGGCGGGAGTTCCACTGTGTTGCCTGGAAGGGCAGTCCATTCCCAAACTGCTGGGTCACATGCCTTGCGCACTAGTCCGCAAGCAAGCCCAGTATTATTTGGACCTCGTTGAGCTTCATTAGTCGGGACTAACTTGGCTCTCAGTGACATGAGATCCAGGAGCCCTGGTTGGACCGAAAGGGACCAACTCACGAGGCTTGCGTTCTGGTTGGAGGTAAACTTGACCAGAGCAGAACACATAAAATATGACACGCACACACGCACTGCTCACAGTTCACAGATCGAATTAGAAGTGCTATTTAGCATGCACAAGTGTTCTATGTGTGCCTATTATACGATGCATATGCACAAAGTTGCACACAACGGATGCAAGTCTCCCAAGATGCATATGATGTATGCAACTATTTATGTCTCCTGAGATGTATGTAACTGTGCAAGATGACTATGATGTACGTAACCTACGCCGTGATACCTAAGGGTTTGGGCGTGTAATCAAATGCAATAAATAAATAAATAAACCTGTTCACCAGAAAGAGGTGTTAAAAAGCGGGCTTACCCCGGGGCAGATCAGAACAAAGGCTAACAATGGTCAATGCAAATGAAGGTGAAGACCCTTAAAGGAGCAAACGCCAGGCCTGGTTTGCAGATCCAAAACACAGAGGCACAAGGTTTGCTCATACTCCTCGTCAAACCTGGCCCCAGCCTGGGGCTTTGCAGCAGAATCCTCGAAAATGACTCTGCAAGCCTACAAAGGCTCTTTTGGGCCCCTAGGAGCGAGGCGGGAGTGTATCAACGGATACTATAAATTAGCAAGTGATCTTTCCCAGATCAGTTTTTTTATTAGTGATGTGTGAAAGCTACTAGGAATAGCTCACTTTGTTGTGACAGTGCAGCAGTGTGAAATATTCTGGCATGTATGTTCCCACTGCAGGTTGGGTCTGGTGGGTAGATTTCTGCACCGTCTCAGGAAGGCAAGCCCCAACAATCTGCATGAGGCTGTGAAGCTCAAAGTTGGATGTGGCGGAGGTGTCAGTTGCCTTAGGCAGCCCAGCTCCAGCTCTCAAGGGTCCTGACTGCTGGGACGGTGTCAGGGCCTTTCAACCTTTTCAAATGATAGGGACTTTGAGCCTTAGGGGGGCGCCAGCAACTGCCCCCATGTTGCCAGTCAGCAGTCTTGTGAAGCAGCAATATATTCACTTCTCTTTTTTTTCCTCCTGGGGCTTAAAATGTGCACTTCGCAGTGCTCGCAATTACAAGCTGTGTTTCCTGGAGCCCTTCTGGACGTCACTTCCCACAGGATGTATAGAAGTGTTATCACCTCATTGCCTTCTAACCTTCGAACATTGGTTCCTCCACATCAGCCACTTGCAGACATAGAAGGGTTTGTAGCTCTTCAGTGTGCATTTAGTGTTTAAGCTCACTGCTGGCTGGCCGTCTCGTGATAATCGGCAGCTATTAACCTTCTCTTTGTTTCCATTGTAATATATGCACCCCATGGGACCAGACTGTTGTTCACTCTGAGCAGGTGGACCCTAACCATCATGTTGAAATGGGCCCCCCACACATCTTCAGCCGGGCCTCCCTGACTAAGACTGTCTCTCACATCAGAAGTGTCCATTCCAAAGTGACTGATGTCTGGAACCAATTTGCTCCTCAGAATCTTCTACGCAATAATGAATTCAACATTCAAGCTCTTTAAAGTCTGTCTTCTTTGTCCATTCCAGTAATGGATTGGTCATTTGATAGGTGCTAGGTGATCATGAATGGGCGTTAGCCTCCTTGTTGCACTCTGCCCTTTATGGGGCTGTAACTTCTAGGCTTGATAAATAACTTTTAAAGTTTATCCTCCCTATTTATCCAGCAGGATAAGCAATATATATGAAAATATATATGAACCTCGCAGACTTCAGAGTACCGTAACCGAAAGAAAAAGAAAATTGATATTCAGCCCGAGCCTCACCGTCTAACCCAGGGGTCTGCAACCTTTGGTTTTCTCAATGTTTTGGACTACAACTCCTATCATAACTAGACAGTATAGCCAAAGGTGAGGGATCATGGGAGTTGTAGTCCAAACATCTGGTGAGACAAAATTGCAGACCCCTGGCTAAACATTGCAGCACAGAGTCCATGGGCAGCCTAAACGATGTATCCTACCTGCCTGGCAACAGTCTTTACCCCTCTCGCTGCCTCAGACGGGGGCCTGGCAGATGCCCTGGGGTGAGCATAGTGAGGAGGATCAAGCTGCAGAGACTAGTGAAAGGGACTTCTTCCCTGACAAAGGAATAGTTTCTAAGATTACTCTCATCAGCGATGGAGACGGAAGGAGTGGGATCTGCCAGCAGAGGCTCTAATCCCTTCACCCCAGAAGAGAAAAGAAGCAGAATTGGGGTGGGGGCGGGCATCCCCAGCTGAGCCACATTCAAGAATCTGAGTATGGCAAGCAAATCGTTTCTTTATTGCAAGTTCATAGCTGCATTTCAGAGTTGTCAACCCCATAATCAGTGCAAGGGATGCACAGGGAATGCGACAAAACGTGTCTTGCTGCCCTGTCACTAGACTCTGGGTCTTCCCCACAACACTCAAGCGTTGACAAGCAGGCTTCAGAAGACTCTGTAGCACTCTGCGCCTTCATGCCTATGGGCCCATAATGCTCTTTATAAATATAATGTAATGTAATGTAATGTTAACAGTCTGCTCTGTGAAGTGCGGGTTGCTTGTGCAACAACTCTGCTTCAGAACAGCAGCAAGATATATCCTGAAGCTGAGTTACCACATATGCAAGCAACCCACGTTCAACAGACACTTCAGTAGAGGTGCAACTGAATACAGAAACAGATAAAGCCTCATCTGTCCTGCAATGTAGAGACATTTTTTTCTTGGGGTGAGTAGTGTGACAAATTGAAACTGCAGCCCCCCAATTTCCATTATTATCTCAAAGGGGTTGCTTACTGAATCACAATAAGACATGTTTCAAATGTATAATTCTGGACATACTTACGTTCCCATAGTGCTCTTTGCTTTTATGCAAATCACCAGAATTTGGTTCTATAAAGAGATACTGTATTGTGTAACCTGACTTGGGACCACGCCCCTTTGCCCCACCCACTCCGCCGGCAGACCCACCCCTCCAAGGATGAGAGGGTTCCACCAATTCAGTTTCCCCGTTTCCAGTGCTGCCCATAATGATGAAAGGTAGCTAAACTAGGCAACATATTCTGAACTGCCCACGATTTCGTGTCCTGTGGCCCTTAATAGCATTGCTTGAGTCAGCGAGCGCCAGACACCCCGCCAGATAACGCGCTTCCTTCTGTACGTTCAGAGAGAACGCTGTGTGCAGTTCTGCTCGCTTTCATTTCCTGCCCTCGTTTAAGGGTCTGCCTGGTGAACGCGGGGGCATTCAATGTGCCTTGATGCCGTCTATCAATGTCTTTCTTTACCCATCATTACGAGTACTTTGTGACAGCTGTCTAGGCCATGAATAATGCACGTGGATGTGTGACCTGAATGGTAAACCAATTCTCAGAACCTTTACGTCACCATCTTAGCCCAGTCTTGGACTACATTATATCTTCTGTTCTTAGGAAACAATATCGAATTTATTTTCAACTGCGTCATGATGAGGGAAATGGCGGGACATGCGTGTTTGCTTCTCCATATGCGTGAATTTGTTTCTAGACATATTATAAAAACGGATTCAAAGACGACTTTGCTGGGGCTTTTTGTTTAACTTGAGGTCTCATCCATATCCCTGTTTTCCCCACATCCCCTCCCTTTGTACCCTGTATCCTACATGCTGGTAAGATAGCTCAGCAGGTTCAGCGCTCGTTACTATGATCTGTGTTTTATCTGCAAGTTCAAATCCCAGCAAGGTCGCATCAATCTTCCGAGGTCGATAAAATTAGTACCAGTTTCAATTGGGTAACTGTCATGTCTGTAAATATGTTCTGTGTAAAGTGGTTGGGATAAAAGCGCTATATAAATAACAAATGAGTTTTATTATTATTATTTTGCCTTGCACATTCCTCCTGTGTCCCCTTGCCAGGGGTGGACTGGAAACAAAAAGAGGCCCCGGAAATAATGTTCAAAGTGGCCTCACATTACACATTTTGAGCAAGCCCAACCCTTCTCCTATGAGAAAATGTGGAAATCACCTAGGTTTCCACACAAGAGAGGCACAGGGTGTAGAGGCCTACTGGGAAATCTATAGATTTCCCTATGGGCCAGTCCACCCCTGCCCCATGCTGTTGGGCTCTGTCAGTATTTAGCATAACTTGCATTATCGTGATTCTGTCTCGATAATGAACATTTCAGAGTCTGTTAGGTGAACAAAGTGTGTGACCCTGATCAAAGAAATTAACCCTTCATTTTTGTTACAGCAATAGTAATTTAGGCAATCAAAGTCATGGTGGAAACAACAATAGGCAAAAAAATAGACAATGCAAACATAGGAGAAAATATACACCCACACCTAAGTTGACTAAAAAGGTATCAAATAACATAATGGAAGTCAAAATCACCATTGTTTCAACCCAATTCCAATTATGTTTCATGATGTTGCACTGTGTCGAGCTTAAAGAAAGCTCGACAAATCTTTCGGCATTCATTCTGGACCAAGATTGGCCTTACATTAACATTCATCAGCAAAAAAGGACATCATCACCATACAGTGTAGCCTGCTCGAAAATTAAATGTGCTTCTGTAATGAATCAACGTCCGTGGCACCAATGGTCCAGGGGTGAATATCGGTTTCTAAACCATCAATCAGCCCCACACCTCTAGTACATCAGATCTGATTCAAACAGCAAATTATAAACCGCCTTGTCCAATTTTGGTAACGTGGACGGAATGGCAGGCTTATCTCCACAAGGTCGTGGGTCATTGGTTAGTTAAAACACAGCAAAAATACAATTATTACCTAATGGTAAAGGGACTGTCCAGTCAAGGTTGTATCAAAAATATCTACTTTATATCACAACAGACAGTTCTAACAGTTCTAGCAACACTACGAAATACAACCCACCCTGTCTGGAATGCAGAGGACAGACAGTTTCAAAGAAGGAAAAGGGATGCACTCTGGATACTGACAGGAGGGTAGTCAGTATGGCTAACAATCACAACAGTGAAATGTTACTTGGCGTCAGCACAAAGGGGCCAATGGGTCTTAATATGTCTCTTAGGGGCCTTCCAGGAAGGACCAGGGAGAACAGAACCAGAATGTACCTTGTGCTGTAGGTGTTATTGGTGCTCGACAGGGTCGAGTCGTGTCAGGGGACTTTGCAGGCTTCTGTGACCGAGTTCAAGATGGGAGTCTGCTGCGGTATCAGGCGGCAAGACGGTACGACGAGCAAAGCTGGACGAACAGCTGCAGGCTGACCTACACGCAGCTCTGGGTCAGGAATTGTCTCAGTGCTTATGGGCGGTTCTGAAGCACTGGTTGAAACATCTCAGATGTCTTTAAGTGACTGCGGCTTGACAATGGTCAGCATTGCAGTTGGTTGCAGCTCAAGGAACGGGACTGGTTCGAAAATGTTGTTAAAGGCGGATGGCGGTAGGTGCTTTGCGAGGCACTTCTCCCAGCCTCTTCAATGGGCTTGTGTCGTCCTTTAAGGCGGATGGCCCAAAGCTGTGGAGTGTGTTGTAGGCAGCTGCCTTGTCCTTGGTTTCAGGTTCAGAGACCTTCTGAAACTTCCTATCCAGGACGTTTGCTGCTGATCTAGTAGGGCACGCTGTGTGCTGGCTGGGTACCAGTTCTGGAATGGGGGGGACGGTCCTCTGAGTTCTGGACCTCTTTCTCTTCCCTGGGAGATGTTTAGGGGAGGGATCTTGCGTCCCTCTTTGTAAATCCTGGTCTTCCTTCACTGGCGGAAGATGTAAGGCAGACTGTACCTTCATCCAGGGTCCAAGGTTGAGTTCTTCTTTGTTACTTCTGGGGAAGTCATCAGATGATCTCCAAAATAGGGGTTCAGCCCACTTTTAAAGCCAAGTGGGCCACAGTGATTGGTGTAGGCTAAGCATACCTTAATGAACCAATCCTGGGGTCCCTACCAACAATCTCCTGTATGCATGAGGTCATAACCAGAGTGCTTTGCAACAGGAAAGGTAAAGGGGTGTAAACCTGTGATACTAAGTTCCACCCATCTTCCTGTCTGTTATTGATCAAAGAGTCTCTCTGGTTAATGGATATCTCTGTGGTTCCTGATTAAAACGTCAGGTCTCCCTTGAAGCTGCGGCGAGACCAGACTCTCTGGCCCATGCAAACCACATTCTTGTACCTTATGAATGGGCAATATATATGAAAATATATATGAACCCCGCAGACTTCAGAGTAACGTAACCGAGAGAAAAAGAAAATTGATATTCAGCCCCCCTATTGGGGTGATCTACTGTAAACACACAGTCCCAGACATGACACCTCACTGTCATTGATAATGAGGGTGGGAGCTGGCTTCAGGTTGACACAGTTACATATGAAAGGTTGTTGGGTTTCCTGTCTCCTTTGTTAACCTCTGCAGCCAGGCCCCATGTGGGCCAGTTTGAAGTATCCTCTAATTGGTATGGTATTCGCTGCCACCATCTGCAGGGCTTAACAAAAGAGCATGGCGGATTCATGGGGCCTTTGTTAATTAATCAGGCTGGCCATGGCAGGGGGACGCCTGGTCCATAATGTACTCCTGGCTGTCACATTCCAAATAAATATGACTGGGCGGACTGTGCCTGTAAGCTGTGTCCACCCAGAGTGCCCAGGTCTATGCGATGCGTTTGTCATGGTGTGAGCATAGGAACATGTGTGTGGATTAGCCCCATGGGCCGGAGGGGGGTGGGGGCAAGGGTGTTTGTCCCCCGCATCTTTTGTGGCACACCATTTGGCCCCACTCATTTGGCAGGGGCCCCTTTCATTTAGATGTCATGTCCCCCATAACATTTTCAGCAAAGTTACTCCACGAATGCTGTAGAAAACGGAATTCATTAGTTTAGAGCAAATAACACAGATACGTGTTACAGAAGGGGGCGTGAAAGGGGTTGTAGGCTCAATTCCTGATGGTACTGAATGTTGCTTTTAGTCCAGAAATGTATGAAAGATGGCGGAATGAGTGGAATGAGCCCTCTATCTCTGTTGAGAATTTTTTATTTTATTTTTTTAAAGCTTTTATTTTTATTTCCAGGTACCACACATTTACAACACAATCTTCTGCATAAAATACATCTTATTCCACCCGCACAATTTTCTTAGAGTCCTGGAATTTTAACAGTTTACCAATACCTTGGTGGCACAAGAAAGCTCACACTCCATGACACTGGAGCCATCATTCCCCCACCCCCTCCAACTCCTTTCTTTCTTCACCAGAGCCTCGCTCCTGCTCCCGACCATGGCTTTCCCTGCTTGAAAACAAGAGGACCCACGGCTTATGGGAATTTGTATTGTGGAGGGAGTAGATGCTTTTTCTGTAAGCCGTGACTTGACTAATCATATAAGGGGCATAACGTTCAGCTTCAATGTCAAATGCCTCGAGCCTTCCATTTTGAGACTTTCAGCACGCCTCCCGAGGGGTCCTGGTTCCTAAGTGCACAGCCTGCCATGTTTTTCACAACTCACCACGAGGTAGCACTTACTTCCAAGCTTTTATAGGCCATGTCCGTAAGGTGCAACGTGCCGAAAAGTCAATGCACCGCTGCTCAAGAAAAAAGGAGGGGGGAGTGTTGGGATGACATGCACATTTTCCGCCATTATTGTGGTCCACGTCAATATCCTGTCTCATATGTTATATCCGGTATTTCTCGTGCTCACAGTTCCTTCGATGATGACTCCTTATCTGGTGTATTCCCATCCAGGGGGAAAGATTTCAAGTTCCATGCTACTAGCCAGGCATAAAAAGGCGCTCGCCACCTCCACACACTTCTCCACATCCCCACAGCCCACCATTTCATACTCATCAAGAGTCAATTATCAATAGCGAATAGTGACAAGGGCCAACTTTGGGGACTGAATATCATCTATACTCTTGGCTTGGACCACCACTGGGGCTATTGCCTTCTCTGTTTTCTTCCTCAATCAATGCCATTTAGTCCATTTCAGTGGAGCCGGCACTTTTGCAAGAAACATGGCGGCTCCGACACCAAGAGCAAAAGCTGAGCATTCACTTGAGTGGCTTGTGTACATAAAGGAAAAGAACGGCGCAAATGGATGTGTCTATCTGGATGCACCAAAAGCACTGCAGGAGGTCACGCTTCTGCTGTGATGCTCCCTTGTGCATGCGTGATCGCCCCAGCGTGTTCATTTTCTTTCATCAAGAGAATAGGCTGAAGGAGAATAGCCTTGAAAACCTGTATCTGCCAGGCATTTGGTGAACTTTAAGATTGTTGTCACGCGTGCCTTCGTGTTACGGGAATCGCAGGAGAAGCAGAAGTCACATCACAAGGTCCTTCACTCTTAATTGCTGATAGGGACCTAAAATTATCTTTGGCACCCGATGACGAGGCTTGGCACCTGATGTTGAGGGCACGGGATTTTTTTCAAACTGTTTTTATTGAAAACCTGAGGTTGCTGTATATACAAGAACTAAACCTACTGTTGCTGTTTGTATATAAACAATAACAGACACAAACATTCATGTACGCTTTTACCAATGCCTGATCAATGACATCACAGGGTTGGCTTAGTGGGAAACAGGGGGTTTCGACAGCAACATGTAATGAGTGTTGCTCATAACTAGTCAAAGGGATGGAATTGGGCCCGAACAAGACCGAGCTGTGCCCCCCGGCAACAATTGTCTTGCCAGATCGCTGTTCTGTGTCGACCTGATGCCAAACCCCCACAAGTTGAGGAAACTCTATGGATGCAGCGATATGCAGCGACTTTACAGATATGGATTATGGCACCTTTGTGCTTGCTCGAATGCTGTTTGCACATGCACAAGCATAACATGGCCAGTGGGAAAAACAGCACAAGTTTACTCCCACTGGCTATGAAGTCATTTCACAAGTACCCTCCTTGTACTTGCAATATCATGGCCGTACGGTCCCCAGAAGGATGCTTAAATTACTCTTTGGTGCTACCTGTTGACTTTCTCCTCAACAATGGTGATGAGTGTCTGTTGCGAAGACTTCCCACGCCCGGCACGGCAGCAGGTTTCCACCAGACTGTGATATAGACAGCAGAGCATATGGATTTTTTAATCAAATCATAATGTATTATGTGACTTG
Source organism: Ambystoma mexicanum (assembly GCF_040938575.1). Lineage (NCBI taxonomy): Eukaryota > Metazoa > Chordata > Amphibia > Caudata > Ambystomatidae > Ambystoma > Ambystoma mexicanum. The sequence continues at coordinate 234,256,663 of NC_090928.1, read as the reverse complement.
GCACAAGTGGATAAAAGGCTGTTTTACATTAACATGAACGTCGACATAGGGTGCTCTGGTTTTGGCTTAGGCCACACCTAGAGTCAGCGCAACATTGTCACAAACACTTTCTCTGTTCTCAGTAATTGCCATCAATTGCAGTGCAGGTGGCAGCAAAGGGCAGACACCGTTTTCTGATAGCTCCGGGGTAGCGGGGTGAAGGGAGGGTGAGGAGTGTTTCTTAATTTTAGGCATCCAAACTGTCTGGTTCACTGCTTATCTGGTGGGCTGTCTACAGTAACCCAAAACGCTCGCGGTGGATACCGGCAAATAGCAAATGGTTTTGAGCACATTAACCTTTGTGATGTATTTATTTATTCATCTATTGCTTGTAAGGCGCTTATACAATAAGAATATACTGTTTCAAAGCACCCACAGGGCAGGGAGGGATGGGGAGTGGGAAATACATTACAACAATCACAACACAATATTTAAGAGCAGAGGGGGAAGAGGGAGGAGGCGAACCTACTATGCCTTGTGAGTATTCATAACGTACAAGTGCAGAAGGAAGAGGAAAGAGGGGGTAAGTGCTGGGGTGTCCGAGCACGTGGGTGAGCCATGGGCGAAGTGCTAGAACGGTGAGTGCTACATTGCCTGGGCCACGGGAAGTGTAAGTGTGACTCTCCAGAGCAGAGGGTATGCAGATGCAAAGTGCTGAGACAGGAGCTGGAAAGAATTGGTGTGGGAGGTCAAGATGCATAAGGGACAAGGACACTACTATCATAATATCATTACTACCTGCTTTCGATGGTTTCTGGCATTGTGATTTTCTGAAAGGTGAACATTCTGCGTCTGTGTCCCAACAGAAATGTATTGCCAATAAAGACAATTTGTCAGAAAGGGTCCCAGTTGTCCAGGTGTGACAGAACAATGTTTGGCTCTTGGAAGTGTTGGCCGGTTTTGTGTTCAGTACTTGAAAGATTCTTATCACTTGTAAAAGTCAAACCTTTTTTGCTGTCCTTTACTCACAGCATGATATTTTGGGGGGCATTTGAGGCTACAGTTGACTGCCAAGTCCTAATGGCTTTGCCCAAGGCACTCTAGAGATTTCCTGATAGGCCTCTGCACCCTGGGCCACTTTTGTGTGGTATTTCCAAATGTTCCCATAGGAAAAGGGTTGGGCTTGCTGAAAATGTGTAATATGGGGCCACTTTGAAAATGATTTCCTGGGCCTCTTTTGGTTCCCGGTCCACCCCTGGCTTGCCAATGCTTGTTTGTTTTGTTTTGGGCTCCTTGTCTTCAAAATCTGTCCGTCCGTTCTTTGCCACCATGCGGAGGGCTGTCCTAGCCGGGACAGAAATGTGACCTCCTTGAATGCTGCTGTTTAAAAGAAACCCCCCTTCTGTTCTCGCAGAAGAGGCGGGGCATCTCAGCCTGCTCTGGGAGATGGAAACACATTCAATCAGCCCATTACGGAAATCTAGAACTTTCCAAAGAAAGGCCTTGTCTCTCTGTTCCATAGCTGGGAGCTCTGAAGGCCTTTCCTTTGAACACAGCACAATACACAGCACAGCCGAGCTATTCACGATCATTAAAAATACATTTGATCTTTGGGTGGTCCGCTGGTGTCTTCTTCTTTTAAAAACGGATGTTTACAACTGCACATTTAATAGAATCGGCTGCAGTCCTCGCAGCGGCTTTGGTTCTTGGCTGGCGTCCCTAAAATGCTTGTTGAAGGACGTTTTTGACGACGGTAACCCCGAGAGCTCAAGTGTTGCACTGTGATGGCTTTTCCAGCCAGACACCACTATTTGGTGTGGAGATTGACGTCATTGCAAATGACCGGCCCCAGTGGAACATGTATTAGCCAATCAGTTTATGTGTTCACCTTTCAGATATTCTGACCAACACCCCTAAAATCCTGAGGTGAAGCACTCTGTGAACGGACCAATATGTTTTTCTAATTTTAGATTTTCTCATTAGCCCTTGTGAGTCCACACACCTTAAGCTGCCGTCCACCCAGAAGGGCCTTGTTATTCTATCTTTTTCCCCACCTGCTCAGCCTGTGACTTCCATGTTATCCTGGCCTGCTCTGATCCCCATTGACTGACGCGCTCTCGGGGACCCTCGGTAACACTGTATAACCCGTCTTTTCCCCAGGTGCGTCACCTCACTGGGCTGACTGTGATTGGTGGCTGTTTCTATGGTTTAGGAATAAAGCGCGCGTGCGCGCGTATCCCATGGGCGCATCTACAGCGCGCCATCTCTGCCTTGCAGAGGCGAGGACCTTCAGCATCCTCATTCCTATGGACAAGGTCTGTGCGACACAGATGGGACATGTATGGAGATGGGCCACATGTCCAGAGTTTAATGAGGGAGGAAGGCAGTGGGCCACTCTTGCCAGAGTTCCTGGGATGTCTGGAAACGGAGGGGTTCTGCAGCCTTGGCTTTTGCACGGGAAGAAACCCACCACGTTTCAGTGTGGCAACCGCCACTGATTGTGTGGCCAATACACTGATTAAATACATACAACCCCGCACTTGGGGTTGAAGCATCTGCAGTTGTTCCTGAAGATGAGGAGTGAATCCTGAAGGCGGACTGTGGACCCCTGATGGCAAAGCTCTGCTTGGTACCTTGGAAAATCAGGCTTCAGTCCCCACTCGAATTCTTGCAATAGTAAGATCCAGAGGAACTATTTTAAGTGTTGATCTTGGCTAATGGATGTGGGCTCGTGCCTCGGTGTGTACACGGGCAAGTAGGGTTCACTCATTCATCGTCCAAAGCCAAGGATGTTCATTAGGCCTGTTCATCTTTGTTGCAATACCACCTTAAAGACAAGGGTGTGGCAGCAGGGGGCGGGGTGATGACTGGTCTACAGGGAACTCTGGAGTTTTCCCAGTAGGCCTTTGCACCCTGGGCCTCTTTTGTATGGCTATCTATTTTATTTTTAAATGTTCTCATGGGTAAAAGGGTTGGGCTTGCCGAACATGTGTAATATGGGGCCACTTTGAACATTGTTTCCAGGGCCTCTTTTGGTTCCCAGTCCATCCCTGTGTGGCAGCACGTGCCTGATCTGTTCTGCCCGGGGCCCTTCCACGAAAGATTGATAAAGAAAGCATAATAGTCAATTGCCACTGCTCCCTTGACTCCACCAGACACATTGCCCCTCATTGCCTCCCTGTCCTCAAGGCCTGATGCCAATAGACTTATTTTAGAAGCTGCTAAGAAAAAATGCCACTTCCTAATTTCTCTTGCCACTGTAGGAATGGTGCCTACGCTGAAACTGGTCTACAGTCGCTTCAGGGACCTGAAATATGGATCTGCTCCCTGAATGGTTAGCTCTGTTTTCAGCTCAGACAGTGGGTTGCCAGTATTTCACCAGTTCCTTTCCCTGAACTTTTAGATACAGTGACACCTCAAGTCTGGACTAAAAGGCATCACTGGGGCCAAATATTGGCACTGCATCTGCATCATTTCGTAACCCCAGAATGCATGTGTGTGTGGTTTGCATTGGGCATAGGTTGGCGATTAGTCATTGGTACACTTACGGCAAAACCCAAACCCCCATATCGCCCTATTTTAATCATGCCCTGACTTTCCTTTAAATGCCAGGGCCTCCCTTCCCTTCTTAGGAAACCCAGCGCCTCCATACCATCAGTGATGAATAACCTTTACTAGTAGCGCCAGGGTCTCCGTGCCTCTCGTGTTAGTGCCATGGCATGCGGCTCATCCCATGCCAGTGCCCGCCCCCCCACATTAAAATCAGACCCACTTTCCATCTCGTCTCTCTTTGGACCCACATTCTATCTTGTCTGCTCGCCATGCCTCTTTTTAATACCAGTGGCGTAGACTCCACTCCCCCCTCCTCTGTGTACTGCCATCTATGACCCATCCTTCCGCACCCCTTTAAATGAAAATTGTGCTACCCCAATGTTGTGCCTAGTAGTAGGGTCCATCCTTTCATGCCCTTGACTGCCATTTTGGTGCCCCATCTACATTTAAATGCTATCATTTGTGTTCTAAGACCTCCTCTGTAATGCAAGCACCTTGCTGTGTGCTGTTCTCTTGAAAGAGAATGCGCCCATGTGCCCCAGTTTTCTATGCCATTGAGGTGCTCCCAACCCTGGCTAAGCGCTAAGATTGTGACCCTCAGCTACCACCCTTTTTTCAATCCAAGGGATATTCCCCCAGAAAGTCGCCCAATAATCCGCTCAGGTGGCAGGCATGCGGGGAATTGGGCTTTAACTGCTCACCCGCATTCCTGGGCAAAAGTTCACATTGCAGCCAAAGCCAATTCATAATAAGTAACAAACAGACAAACAAACAATTCTGCAGAGAAATTGACGAGTAAGACACGTAGGGTTAATAGTCTGCTATGCGTGTGGTGATGTGGTGGAGGAATGCATCATAACATATAGTTTTGAGGGCAAGCAATGAGCAGAATTTTCTTTGGCTCTCCTGCATATGCCTGGGTGATCCTACTCAGTAACATATCCCGCAGTGCCCAAATATTGGGGGTTCTGTAGAATCAAACTGTCCGCAACTTACCCAGGGTTCAGGAAACAAGTGCCTGGAGCTTCAGGTTAAAATTGTACCAGCAGAGCGTGCATGTATGGTTGGATTGCATTCTTATTAGCCAGAGGCAGGAGTTTGGAGAACGGTTAAGTTCAAGGAAAGCTGGAATATGAATAGGATTGAGTGGAAATTGGAAAGGACATCATTTTGTAACTACTACTAGATTCTAGTGGGCATTTTGGATGACGTAAAACATGGTGACTTTTTTTGACAAGCGTGATGAGAAGGGCATCCCAGAGTTGTTTGGAGGCTGGCAGGATGTTGCATTCAGGCCCTGAAACTGAGGCTACCACCTTTTTAAGAATAAATAGTAGCTGGGCAGGAAAGAGTCATAGAATTCTTTGGCGGCAGGAAGATGTCATATTCTGTGACTGTAACTCAGCGTGCAACAGATATGCCATCTTCAAAGGTAGTTCATATTCTTCATTTTCAAATCGTGCAACAGCCACTTCACCCCCAAAACACACCAAGGGGTGTGCGGTGAATTGTCTCTCACACAACTCTCCTGTTTCAACGTGTCGTTCAGAGCGGCCCTAAGTCAGGACTCGTGCAGTTTATGAAGACGGGCCTGGAGATGTGATGTGGGAAGCCCTCTGACACCCACGCCTCGTCCAATGGCAGCAGATCGCGAGGCACAGGTGCGAGGGTATAGTTTTGCTATTAGACCTGTCTCCTTGCTCTGACGGCGACTCTAACAGAGCTCCTTCTGCCGTGGCACCGCCATTGCCCCGAATGCAGAGAACCGTTCTAGTTTATTGTGGATCGAGCAACTACTCTAAATTGAAGTGAGGAAGTCGTGAGAAATTCATATTGGGGTGTGAAGAGATACTCAGAGACAGAAAGTTTAGGCTGAGGTGGTCCTCGGTGCAGAAGACGCAGATACAGATCCAAGACTAGGTGCTCATGGCATTGGCTGCTGGTTCTTTCCTTTGGCAGGCAAGGATTAAAGAATACATTGTGATACTTTTCTTTATTTGTAGAAAGTACTCTTTGTTTCAGGGCAGGTCCGTTACCACATAACCTTCATGCCTTGCTCCCTCCTTCCACTTCCAATGCTAGAGCTGAAAACAACTCGGCAGTGGGTGCTGGTTCTGTCCTTCGCGAAGCCCTCATAATGCCCTCAAACTACCTGATCACGATGAAAATCAGCACTGAAAAAATATTCAAGAAACTTTGCTCATCCCTGCTGTAGAGACATGGCCCTCCACCACCACTCTTACCCCCACACAACCCACTCGTGCAGCTCACGTATCCTGTTGCGGTCTCCAATAGCAGAGATCTGAAGCTGAGACCCGTCAACTAAGGAAGAAGGCACCAGGAAGTGGTTTGGCAAAGAAGAGCTATGGAGATAAAAAGAGGTGATTGCTTCCCTTAGCGGCGTCAGCGTGGGCGGGAGTGGGTTATGAGAGCGAGGCTCCCGCTGAGACTGATGGTTAAACATACATGCATCAGACTTGAGGTCTAAATGAGGCATGGACTGATTAACCCCGACTTTAGAAGAAGCCTCTATTGGGCTACCCTCTCAATTGTTCACAAAGGCCTGGCAGTTTTTGCAGTCCTCTGTCTCTGCCTATTATGGACTTGTGTCTCAATGCACCTGCTGCAAAATAGCACGGTGACCAGATGTCCTGGTTTTGCTGGGACTGTCCTGGAATGTACCCCTCCTTTCTGGTGTCTCAAGGTTTTTGTCAGTCTAAAAACCCTGTCCCAGGATTTGAGGGTCGGGTGGAGACTGTCCCGGTTTTTTGAGAGACACAATTTAAAAATCCGACTTCGGACCGTCTACCGCTCTTCCCACTTGCTTTTCACTCCCTCCCCATGGCTTCTCTCTTCATCCAGGTCCTCTCTCCTCGAATCAGTATTCTGTGCCTCCAAAATGCACTGGCCCAGATGTAGAGGTAGGACTACAGTTTAATCATCGACCTGTTTGTGTTTTAGACCTTCTTTTGTGTTTATCACTGCTGCAACTGTGGTCCTTCTTCTATATCAGTTGCAAGTCCACGGTTTCTTATTTAGAAAATCTGGTCACCCTAAAAATAGAAGATCACCACCTAGAATCAATTGATTTTGCAAAATCACTTTATACATGTACACGCTCACCTCACTCACTCATGCACTCACTCCCCGCCTTCCACACTCTCGCTGGTACGTTCAGGAGGCGGGTGCGTTATTACAATAGTGTTCTGGACCGAGGATGTGATAATGGTCGTGGGCTGGTGAAGACTACATGCCAGAACACATGACAAGGCCCTGTGGTTAACCTATCAGACAGTGACAGGAACCGACTGCATGCATCCTCACTGCCGTATTAACACATTTCGCAATGGAGGTATGCATCCTGAAGTAGGTTACTACTCTTGTCGATAGCCCACGATTTAGTTGTAGCCATAACAAGCACACTGATATCACAAAGTTCAAAATGCTTGTTAGAAATGTTGGCGACCCCCTCCCCCGGGATTTCTATAATGTGATAGGTGGGTACAACAGAAGTACCATTTGTAACCGCATAGCCGAAGGAGAGCTTCTTCCAAGGTCGTACCCAGTGGCACCGCCAGGGGGTTGGCAATGGGGGCCACGGCCACCCTTATAAAAAACGCAGGGCCCATCCCCCCCGCCACCGGCCCGCCTGTGTCTCCTAGAGGTCAATGAATGTGCCACTGGAAGTGATCTCATCAGGCACCTCTATAAAACATGTCTGGTGGCGACCACTCCTACCCAAGTACACCAGGCCAGAGTAATTGCTTGACACATCAGAGTATGCATCTAAATTCATTCTTAATTGGGACACTACCCAGATTTCTAAGCCAAATTTCCGAGAGTGTTCCACATGGAGGTGCTCCTCAAAGAGCTACCACGTGCAGGTGCAGCATAGTGTTTGTTTGTTTGTTTTATTATTTATAATGCGCGATCATACCCTAGGGTAACAGGGCACAGCAGTTACATGAAAATGTGAAGCTTAGTTACAACAACAAGAATATATACATACACACAGTAATAGTAATAGCAGGTGTATATACAAATATACAGATAAGCACATGTGGGTACAATATGTGCAGAGGGATGGAATACGAAAGACTTAACACCTGAATGTGTTTGAAAGCCTACGTTTACAACCATAAAACAACCTTGGATCGGAAGTTTTGATAAGGCAGGTTCATTCTGAGAGTTGGAGGTAGGGAATTCCATAGTGTAGCTGCTTTCACTGGGAAGCTGTTGCCCCCTATGGTGGAGCGTTTAAAGTTAGGGACAGAAAGGCAGTCTTTATAGACTGTTCTTGTGGGTTTCAGGGAGGTCTGTCTGTGAAATCTGTCGATCAAATAAATCGGAGCAGTGTTATTGAGAGATTTGTGAGTAAGTGACATGGTTTTTAGGAGAATTTTGTCTTTGATAGAGAGCCAGTTATTCTGTTGGCTATGTGTTGTGATATGATCTCTTCTGGAGATGCCCAATGCCGCTCTAAGAGCGTTATTTTGAAGAGTTTGTATTTTGCTAGTGGTGGCTTTGGAAGACCAAGATAAAGAGCATTGCAATAGTCCAGGTGTCCAGGCGGGACAATATAAGGGCTCTAGCGAGGGTCAAGCAGCTAGTGTCGGACAGAAAGGGTTTGGCTGCACGGATCAGTTTACACGTGTAAGCCGTGGAGGAAGCTAAGGAGTTCACCTGTCTGTTGAAAGAAAAGTTTGAGTCCAGGTAAAAGCCCAGCGTTTTGACCTCTTGCCCTACTTTGATGCTATTGCCATCGACTGTGAAAGAGGAATAGACAGGGCCTAATTTCCTTAAGCTAGAGGTAGTGCCCAGGATGATAAGTTCAGTTTTATCATCATTCAGGCATAGTCCATGTGTGGCCATCCATGCCTGGATGATGATGTACACTCTATTCACCAAGGCCAAATCCTTTCCATAATCCCCAGAAAGCGGAAGGAGGATCTGGGTATCATCTGCGTAGTTGGTGTAGGTGATACTGAGATGATCCAGATCATCAAAAAGGGGCTTGGTAAATATATTGTACAGTGTGGGCGAGACACAAGAGCCCTGTGGCACACCGCAGGTAATGGGTATGGGGTCTGATGCTGCTGTAGGTGAAAAGACCCTCATGGTTCTGCCGTTAAGGAAGGATCTAATCCAGGTGATGGCCTTAGTGGAGAAGTGAGCTGATGTGTTGAGGTGGGTACAGAGGACAGAGTGGTCGACCCGGTTAAATGCTGCAGAAAGGTCTAGGAGGAGGAGTAAGGTGGCTTGGCCATTGTCTCTAAGCTCATCGACCTGTGTTTTAAGGTCAGTTTTAAGGTCAATACGAGCAGTCTCGGTCCCGTGTTGAGGACGGAAGACTGATTGTCTAGCTCCTAGTAGGTGGTGTTCTTCCAAGTACTTCTGTATTTGTACGTAGGCAATCTTAACTAAAATTTTTAGAAGAAATGGTACGGTCGTGATAGGTCTATAGTTTGTGGGCGTGGCTGGGTCAAGTGTGGGCTTTTTTAGTAATGGAAGTACCCAGGATTGTTTTAAATTGGTAGCGATAGAGCCGGTGGAGAAGGAGGCATTGATTAACTTTGTGATGAAAGGGGAGAGGTCTCGGGCAGCATCCTTAATGAGCTGTGCAGGGCACAGATCTCCCTGACAGTTGGAAGGTTTCAGTGGCAAAATGATTTTTTCTACTTCAAGTGTGGTGACTTTGGAGAAGTTAAAGCGGGTGGTTTCAATTATAGTAGGGTTCTCAGTAGGTTTGGATGGGAGGGGGTCATTCAAGGAGGCTTTTTTGCAGGAAATCTTGTTTTGTAAGGTAGCAATCTTATTTGCTAGGGCATTTTGGATCTCTGAACACCAATTTTTATCTTTAGTACAAGTATCGGGTGGTGCTAAGGGGGTCTCTAATTCTTTGAGGATGGAGAATAATTCCTTCATATTTGATTTGGCTTGGGATATATGGGAGTCAAAGGAGGTTCGTTTTGCAAGGCAAATTTATTTTTTGTAGAGGGCTGCGGGTTTAGTGAATTTGAGTTTATTAGCTGCTGAAGGGAGTTTTTTCCAGGTGGCCTCACAGTATCTTTTTTGCTGCCTTAGGTTTTTAAGGAATGGTATATACCATTTATTCAGGTGTGTTTTGGGCTTACTTGGTCTGAGTTTGAAGGGGGCGATTAGGTCCAGCGAGGTGGACATGATTTTATTGTATTCTTCGACCAAAGTCTCAGGATCAGAGTTGTCAGGGAGTGTGTTAAGAGTGGGGAGTAAGTTCGGGATAAGTCTCTCCACAGTGATACTCTTTTTATTTCTCGTAAGTGTAGATGGAGCCCTGCTGGTTGGCAGGGGTGGGAGTCGGGTAGTAGTAAGCATAAACGATACCAAATGGTGGTCAGTCCAGGCTAAAGGTGAAATGGCGGTAATATTAGCTAGACAATTGTAGTCGGCCACCTAATCGAGTATTCTGCCTTTGGCATGTGTGGGTTCCGTACTTCTTTGGGTAAATCCTAATTCAGAAAGGGTATTGAGCGTGGTACTGACAAGCTGGTCTGACGGGTCATTGAAGCCCATATTAAAGTCCCCAAGGGTAAGTACTTGTGTGGAACTTTTGAGGTTGCTGGATAAGATGTTAATGTCCTCATCAAATGTGCCTATTGGGCCTGGAGGACGGTAGATCAAGTGGATGTTGAGGGTTTGGGCATTAGTAAGTGGAACTTTAACAGAGAGTAGTTTGCATGAGAGGACATTAATAGGGGTCGCTAATCTCATGGTAAGACTACATTTGTGGATAATAGCAACACCCCCTCCTCTGGAGTTGGGTCTGTCTTGTCGCAAGATGGAGTAATTATCTGGGACTGCTAGCATGAGTATAGTGCATGCTGCCGAATATCGCCAAGTCTCGGTGATAGCAAGGAGGTCGAGGTCTTCTTTGAGGATCAAGTCTGCAATTTCTGTTGCATGAGCTACTAGCGATCTGGCGTTAATTAGGGCTCCCTTGATCTGGGGACTTGCAGTAGTTGTAATAGGGTGGTAGGCTTGTGTTATTTCAAGTTTGCTCTGATTACGGGAACTTTGTGGAAGTTTGGGGTCGGAATGCTGAGATGGGTTAGGTTTTAGGGTGGTTTGGTGCGGTCAGGCTGACGTGGTTCTTAGTCTCTGTATAGTAGGCATAGAGCGGGCGGGAGGCTCATGGATTTTAGCTAATCCAGCTCTGAGTCTTAAATTCCTGTCAATAGTAGGGCAGGGGAAACAGGTAGGTGGTGTCGGTTGTGAGTCATTTAAATCTAGAGGTGAACTGCTAGATGACTTATTGTAGGGTATAGATGAGTACATAGTGGTGGGTGAGTGCGGTGACATGCTGAACAGCGAGATGCTACTTATCAGAAGCAGGAGGCAGGCGAGCTGGCTAGTGGCCAAGGGGAACATGCTAAGTATTTGTAGCAAGTGTGTTTGGATGTCAGGATGGCTAGCCTATCACTTGGGATAGGTAATCAGGGCTTAGGCCGATACAGGATTGGGCTCTCCGAAGTCAGATTGTGTCATAGTAGTTCCTTAGAGGTGGGGTGAGGCACAGAGGGCTCAGGCCACATAGAAGTGTATGGTACTGGCAGTTGAACATCAAGCAATTATATAGCAAGCAAATGCGACCCAGGCAATCGCAAGGCAGAGAGCGTATCCACGTAAGTCAGTCAGGCAAGGGGAGGCACTAGCCTCATTCAAATGAGTAAGGGAATAGAGTTTCAATAACAATACCCTAACGGCGTAGGCCTCATGCACGAGCAATAACAATAGGGCAGGCAGACATAAGGGCCCTAGCCACACATTAGCAGTGTTGTACCAACATGAAAGAATAGCGAATAGTTGAGGGCTCAGGTCATCAAATAATTCAGGCCCCTAGAGGGAAGACACAAAGGACATTGTCCACATATTCATATGCATTAATGGCAGGTAAACAACAGGCAGTTCAGATACAGGCAATTATAGCTTATTATGACGAACGTTGTAATCAGGCATGGGGCAGCAGTGGCTTGTCCAAGTATTCAGATGCGACATGCAGCTTCATGAACATGTAAGGGAGCTAGACTCCCATTAATGGTGCAATGCAGGCGAGTTAGCACCTAAGTTAGAGGGGTCAGCCAATATGACATAGGCATTAGGTACATATTACCTGAACACTGAAATAAGGGCAAAACATAGGTAATTGCATGTAGTCGCAGCTATGTCATCACTGGCTATATCCGCATAGTTGGGAGGCATAGAATACAGACATGTAGCTATATTTTCTTCATGTCTCAGGTCTCATACCTATGTGAGGGCATGCTTTCTTCTCCTGCCTATCACTGTCTGACAGCCTTTAACACAGGCCGATACTTAGTTTGCTGACATTTCCTACTAATTTTCTGACCCCCTCCTTGCATATACCTGTCAGGCTTACACAGTCCCGCTTGTAGATGAGCTTCCCGGTCTACTAGAGTCCGCCCCATCAGCAGTCTGCGTGAGTAACTTTCTGTCCCACGGCACCGATACCCGTCCCAACCCACCGGCAATGGCCAGCTGCATTAGAATGAGCCAAGGTTCCCCCAATCAATGGATACAACCTAAATGTTATCCATCCTCAAAAGCGACATCTCGAGGGGGTCGTAAAACAGCAAAGCAGGAAGTAAAGCTGTTCACTCCCAATGAGAGGTTAGCAGTGCTGTCATTGGGCCCAATCTTCCAGTATCTGGGATCTGGCAAAAAAAGTCTCCTGGGATTTGGAATCCAGCTCACCAATCCTTGGGGATCTATGCACACCTCCATGTGCACTTAATGTTTATTTACGAATGCTGTGGTGCGTTCCGTGCATTTGTGTCGGGCTGTGCTAGGTTGAGAGGTGAGACATTTCCCCACAAGACCACTTGAGGGTCTGAGCAGGAGTGTTCTGAAATCCCATGTCAATGTTGCACTGTACAGGAAATATTGATGTGCATTTTTTGGGGGGTGGTTAAAAGGTGTACACATTCTCTACTTTGCTGACAACATTAGAAGGCATTCGGCTATTTTCCAGGTGTTCATTATTCCTCTTCTGAGGGGTTGAGAGGCAAATGTTTATGATGGTGACTAAAATAACCCCACCTCCTTCTGAGCCTCCCCCCTTACCCTCACGCTGGGTGGAATCCCACAGTATAAAAAAGTCAATTTCCACCGCTTGGGGTTAGTAGATCAGTGGCCTCCAATATGTAGTTCCCCAGTGAGTAGGAAACCCCTCCCAGGAATCCCGTAAAGAGACGCTCAAAGGAACATTTCTGTAATAAGTGAACGCATCCCTATAAGGAGGGATGGCAGTTGCGGCCCTTTCCTGAAAGCATCTTCAGAATCTCTATGTAAAAAACTCCCAATAATGGCAACCTAGCCTTAAAGCTGCAGTCCGCCTTCAGTGAGATAGTCGCAGAGCATTAGAGCGCTGCCACCTTCTGTTCATCCTAGGACTGCCTGGATGACATTTAGTTGTCGCTAGGGGTAGCACGTGCAGCCCCTAGCGATCTTCTGGAATATCTGGCAGCGCCTCTGCTACCTCTGGCCACAGAGCCACTGTCAGTGGCGGGAGGCAAGGTGTAGCTCCTGGAAGTGATGTCATGCCAGAAAACTTTGGTTCCAATGAGAAGGCAAGCTATGTTGTTTAGGAAAAATGGTAGCCGCATTGCGTTTACCGCTAAAATGCTACAGCATACTTTTTCTAGGACAGCCCAGCATCACCAGAGTCTTGCATTTGTTTTTAACATGCTGATCGGGTTGGGGGTGGGTTGATTTAATTTTTTAGATTAAGTTGGTGCAATACCACTATGACAGGGCATCATTGTGCATGCATTTGGCTATGAGAATTATGAAAATTCTCCAAGAAAGCAAATGTCATTATCCTGCTTCATTCTCTGCATGTGGAGTTGTGCATATATTACAGAGACAATAAATCATTGTGTACCAGAATGCAAAGAAGAAAGCAAGGGCTGTAGAACCTGTCACACATGATATGGGGCTACTTAAGGTGTCTGGCACTTAAAATGTCTGGCACTTAAGGTGTCTGGCACTTAATGCTCTTGAGTTTCAGTTTAGTGTGTGCCTATGACACAGAAACGAAAGATAGTTTAAGAGGGTACAGTACTAAACATTAAATATGATATGATATGATTAGTTATTTATAACGTGCTTAATACCCAGAGGTTTCTAAGCACGGTCCCGGGGATCGAACCTGTGTTGCTCTGTGTCGTCTTGCATTCAAGGTGAGCACGTTGCCGCTGAGCTATCCTAAATAAAAATACTTAAACAAATTAATTAGGCTACATAAAAAACAGTTAAGCTTCCATAGGTTCATATGTGATAGCTCAGCGACTTACGCATTCCCCTGAGAGATGTGAGCGCGGCCTACAGCTTCAGGATAGAATTTCATTCTGTTATTCTTGCCAGGCCGATAAACTGAATATATTTAATCAAGTTACTAGTGAAAGCTATTGATATATTGCTTACATTCATTAGAACTGTCAGGAACACAATATACAAAGTGTATTATGTTTAGTAAAAGAGAATGTCTGTGGCATATATTAACTTTGTGTCACCTTTAGCAGGAGATACGTCGTATATCGTGGGCCAGTAGCCAAATTCTGGCTACTGGCCCAAGACCCTAGCAACCACCCAGTATAACTCAAACACAATGTTCTACCCTTCACTGTAACTGCTTCTTCCTCACTGTGATTTATCAATTATATGGAATCGCTCTTTTATATGTCTCTACATGTACACTATGCCTGCAATCATGTAAATACCTGTTACGTTGTTAAGTAAATGCTATCCTGCTATGTATGCTATCATGTAAATACCTGTCACGTTGTTAAGTAAATGCTATTCTGCTATGTATGCTATTTCTATGTATGCAACCTCTAGACTGTAACCACAAGATATGTGCCCAGATGCCTTTTGGCCAGGTGCGCTATATAAAAAAATAAAATAAATAAAAAAATAAATGGAGTATATGCCTTTACCCCACAGACCATAACATTGAGGCATTGTCCCCTATGATGAAGAGGACTGGAGTGCAGCTGAGGCTGCACATGGGCAAGTTAAGCTGCACTTGCCAAATGATGGTCGCACATGGGCATCAAAGGCTGTGCTTTGCATATGATGACGATACCATACCTGTGAGCCAATTCCTGGCATAAGATGGCATTACCCAACCTTATGATGCTGTACTGTATATAAAAGCAGTGCCCCATTATGGGCAAACGTCATGTTAAATCACTTCCTGTGATGTCATTGAGGTCAAAGGGCATGTGATGTTACTTCCTGTTACACCATCAGGTGTATGAAGTCACTTCCTCTACTGGAATTTTGGTGAATTGATGCCCCTCTGGGATTGTAGAGATCCAGCTGCTACAGCAAAGCAAAATGTGGGTAAGAGCAACGTGTATGTCCAATTGTGGGGGTGACTCCATGAATGTCACTAGTGAAAGTAAGTTATGTATGGGATTTTATAAAGCGCGTAGGTAGCCGGGAAGGAACAGAACGCTGTACATTGGGGAGGCACACTGGAGGTATGTGTAGGATGCGGCATACAGGTGTCTTCCGAGAAGGAATCCAAAAGGAGATTCTTCAGATTCTCCTAAAGAGCCTGGTTGCTAGGTGACGGTTTCACTCATCAGCGTGAGCAGCTGAAGTTGTGCAAGCACACGGCGTTCGGCTAGATGTCATTATTCATTGGGTTAACAAGTCCTGCCCTGTCCTCTTTCTAGAGCAGTCTCCGGAGCCGCAAACATATCATGTGCAAGGTGGCCAGGTAAACATGTTGAAAGTTCTTGACATATTGGTGAATTATTTATTTTTCCAAACCACAAGTGCACTGTCCCGTAGGGCATCCAATTATAAAGCAATATATAGTTTCAGCTCTTTGGCTTTTTCAGGTACCATCCAACGGCCCTAAGAGTTATGGAAACTTCTAGAAAGTTATGAAATCCCATTATGTGTCTGTTTGACACCTTTGCTCTCCCATTCCTTTCTCGGGCGGCCTAGGTCACCAGGGCCATATTTGTCATCAGCTTTGGCAAAGTCCTTGTTCCAGGCATGGGTAACGCTCCCTGGAGTACCGCAACAAGAGGGCCCGGGAACAGACCAGCCGCATGGACCAACTGGCCCACTCATCGCCCATAGTTTGTAGAATGGGGCAGCATCCAAGTGGGCTTCGACATAACTTGCAAAGATAAAAACATATCAACGTAACGATAAAAATGGTACAGCTAAACATACATTCACAAGGGGAACTTTGATCGCGCAGCCGGAATCAAAACGACAGGCAGCAGTGCTTCCCCCAGTGTCTGCTGGGAGTGATTTCTAGACTCATGGAGCTACCTCCGAGAATAAGATGAGTTAAAGTCCCTCCTCCGAGTAGACAGACTCCCTCTGAGGAATACAGTCTTGGGATGGGTGTACGTATGTAGCTTCACTACGCATCCATCCTTACCAGCAAATGGGCACACTTTCCTCCATTTCAACGCCTCCTGCCCCACCTTATCCCTGCAAATAACCTCATGCAGGCAGTCTGCTTGCAATGCACTATTCCTCCAGACACCAGCCTCGGGGCTATTGGAAACCTGAATCGTTGCAGCTAATGTATTCTGGACAAAGAGGCATTGCTGCAAGGCCATGCCAATGGCAGCGGCGCACTATACAAAACACCGTTGGCACCGACATTGGACAGGATAGGAATTGCCTTTATGCTGCAGCCGGTCCATAGTTAATGTGTGCGGCTGGATGAAGACTGACTCAAGTGTGGGGTGCCGGTACAGACAAAAAGCCTTCTGCACGAGCTACATCCTTAGCTCGCAGGCCTGTATACCTGAGCAGTAGTTATTTAAGTGGGCCCAGACCAGCCTGGAACGCAGGTTACTTGTGGCTTTACATCTACTCAATGCTATCCTTGGGATCAGTGCTTCTTCTGAAGATGCGGAGACCTGGCAGCTCCGCCAGTAAGGATTCTCAACCAGATCCAAATCTGGTTGAGACCGCACACTCAACGATGGAGTTCTTCAGTGCCTACCTGAATCTGCTGCTGTTTTTCCACTGACAAAAAAGACACCGGTTTAGGCCGCCCAGTTCATTTTTGTACTGAGGGATACCACTCTTGTATCTCCCTTTGCCTTCCATGCTTCACTAAGTTTACACCCTGTCCTGTATGGGGGTGGCAAGCAGGGATGCTACAGCCAAAACTACCATGGGCTAAAATAAAGATCTTAAAGGCTGGAAGGAGGTGGTTGCCCTCTCTAAGGGAGCACGGTTCGAAATTGAGGGGAGCTGGGAGCTATTTAGCTCCTGCATGTGGCGAAGAAGAGCATGGTCCCCTTAGCACCAAAAACTACCAGGAGATACTTTTGGCTCCCCAGGCCAACAGGTGCCCAACACAAACATCTATTTCAATTGAACTCTGTGCATTTGGAATAATCTATATACATTAGAACAAATCTATAAGACATTTAAAACATAAGGGGTCATAAATACATGGACAAAATGATAAGTTTGCATCTTATGTGGAAGGTAGATTTGGAAAGCGTGATGTACTAGCTGCTAGTCCACAGTGGTAGCTCCTGGTCACTGGTTAATGCTGGATACCGACAAGCTGCTTTTTGCTCCTGCATATCCAACCTTAATTTTGATCTTTGGGGAGCAATAAGGCACTATCTGCTAGTTGCACCTGTCGCTCTGAAGGAGGGGACACCAGGCATTTTAGCATGGGCCCCCCAGCACAACTCTCCTGCCGGGTGCCAAGCTGCTCAGGCCTTGCGTGATTGAAGACCCAAAAGCTGGCTAGGGGTAGCAAAGCCGTTTCTACAGTAGGCCTAATTCCATTATTCCCCACCTGGACTGGAAGTTGCATGCATAAGCAAGGCCACGGCCTGCATCAGAGAGACAATGAAGCCTGTTCCCATTATCTCCCTTACAGTTGCTCCAAGAGCCATGTTGCTTGTCCATCTGCCGTTGTCGAGCGGCTTACAAATGTTTTTCATTTTATGCCAAGCAGATTTGTTTGCTGACCTATTTAACACGGTACTCATTTTTTCAAAACCAAAGAACCACCTAGAGGAAAAGCTGACTGCCAAAAACCAAACCAAAAGCACAACACCTTTGAGCAACACACGGCCAGTGGCAAGAGTGGGAAATAGTCTCAACGCGTTTGCATCACCTACTAAACATAAGCGTTCCTACCAGACATTTTGAAGACTTGTGGAAATGTGGCTGTTAAACAAATATGACTAATTCCACTTCTACCTTCTCTATATGACTGCAATGATTGCTTCCGGCCTTATGTACAAATGCCGTGATACCTCTGGCTCTGGGCGTTACACAAATGCCATAAATAAAATAAAATAAACCACACCTTGTCTAATCAACTGGTAGCTCAAAATGTGATGTCTTACAACTAGGAATGTGTGGCTTTTTATGGGGATGCTGACGAATGTAGCCTTCACTCTTACCCTAGGTCCCCCCTATCTTCCCATTTTACATGAAAGCTATGCACGCATTGCTTCTTCAGATGTTTTGGACTGCAATTGGCACAGAGTATAGAGTGGAGCCGTTGCAGTGCGGACACATACCGACCGAGACAACCATTTGAGTGCAACGCTGTTAAAACACGTTACTAGGGCAACCGTGGGCAGTTCAGATGTGGAAACTGAGCTTACGGCCCTTTAGTAACGTGCATGTAATGGATGGGATCACATAGAATAACTCCAAGTGCAAATAACCTAACCAACTCAGGAAGTAGAGAAAATACTATTTTATTAACAATTATCTAAAACAGGGAGTTGCAACGAACATCAACGGACGTACGCCCGATTTCTCTCAGCGATCTTTTCACAATACAAAGGTTATACGTCTAAAATATTATTGCTATGTGGCAAATAATGAAAAAGCTACTGGGGATCGGGATAGGCTTAAGGGGAACATCTCAGTATATCATATATACAACTAAGATTGTAATTGGCTGCCCACTGTCAGGTGGACTACATGTAATCTTCAAAGACAATAGATACACAGTATTTCATTAGTCTTCTAAGCTATAAGGTCCTTCATTATATGGACTAATACAATTGGTTGGCACGCTTGTGCCATGTCTGGAACATTCGGTTCACTTAGCAGCATGTAAGCCCAGACCCAGGTGCAAATAGATGGGCCTGACTCTACCCCCCATCCAATTAGCCCAACATCTCTCATCGCCAATGCCTTCTGCCATGAAGATTGTCTTTGAACTTGGCCTTGCAAAGTATCCTATCATCATCTAGGACTCTGAGTTCAAACTCTATTTTCATCCTTGGCTTACGTGACAGACCACAATTTGGTCCATTTTGCAGCTTTTAAATGTCTTAAATGAATTAAACTTGGCACTCCTGGCACTCTTTCTTTGCACCTTAACAAGGGATGATTCATCCTTTGTATGTTCACTCCTTTCCAGAATAGATAGCTGACCTTGGCTGCTTCAATCTTGACTTCAGGCCAGACAACCTCGCCATGCAGCTCCACGATTCAGCTTATTCTTGCTGCAACATAGTTTCACTCTTCCCTCTTCATGGGTCCTGGCTTACTAAAATTCATGAAACTGATGTCCAGCTTCTATACAATGGCGGCTTCACCTGCATTCTATTCACTACATATAGCCAACTTCTATGATGACTTGGTCGACATGTGTTTCAGCGTCTGTACAATTATGGAACGGTTGATTCTCTTCAGCACTTTGTGCATGTGTAATCTTCTTTTTCGTATTTAAAAGGTCACTTAATTCTTTACTTCGTCATTCGTTTCTGTAGGATCCATACATCCTTTTCAGCCAGTATCCTGAGATGTTGCTCATACTTTTTCATGACGTCACAGGCTTCTTTTCTTTGCTCATTTTCATATTTCTTCAGGGAGTTCCTCCCTCCAATTGTCATCCCTTCGAGGATACATTCGATAGGGTTGTCTCAATGGGTATCTTCTTTCAAACATACACTGCGGCATTGGCACAACTGCTGGTGTCAAACACTGCACAATCTCAGGCTACCAACATATGGGAGGTAGGGGGCAGGGTTTCCTGCAGAAGTATGCAACTGCTCCTCTACAAAAAGCTAAATGCGGAATGTCCTCCTGAGACCATGCGAGGTGAATGACTGGGCACGTTTGCAAACAACCAACTGGGCAATATGCTGGGCACAGATCAGTGTGTCGAAACCACACTTGGAGGCAACTGGAAAACTACGCGAGGAGAGACAGAGGCGATGTGAATATCTGTAGCATTGCACAGAACTGCAAAGACTAGATGGAATGGCGGATTGGAGCTGCAACAGTGTGCAGCATCTAGCTAATACTGACGGCCACAGTGCGTCTGAAGAAATTCCTAACAATGTTTCTTTTACTGTGGGGAGAGGACTGAAACATGTAGGGTGAATGTGGAATGAAGTATGAATGAAAGAGTGTAATTCTTGGTGAGAATGTAAGGCTAATTGTAGCTAACTGAATTACACTTTAGATTGAAAGCATTAGCACTTTAACAGAACATTGATGGTAAAGAGCTGAGGACCGCTTTTGATATTTATGATTGCAATGTATGTTTATTTGTGAGAACATTGTGCTGCTTGTATACTTATCTGATGCTATGCTAAAGAAGTAATGCTGCTATTGGTGATTATATATTGTACTAAATAAAATCATGAGATGTGAAACAATAAACTGTTTATTTTTACATTTGTGTATGGTTACTGGGAGACGGGCACCCTGAACCTTTTGAAACGACCTGACCTGTGAGTACTTGTGTAATTGAAAGAACATTATTTTATAGAGGGGTTGCTATATCAGGTCATTCAATAACCCCCCTGTTTCATTGTGTTGTGAGGACTACAACCCCCATCAGCCCTAGCCAGCATATGAAAAGGCGAGGGATCTTGGGCGTTATAGTCCAACATATCTGATGAGCCTCGGGTTTCAGCCCCCTTTGCTGTGTGTAGACCTATGCCTGGAGAGCACTGACCATACATTCAAAGAAAGGAGTGAATACCAAAATAAAGACTACAGAAACATGCAGGCCTAGAAACGCAGGAACACACATAGCTTGCGAGTTGATGTGGGGTATGTCCCATGCACTTGCACGATCTCAATGTCACTTGGCCTAGTAAGATTGTTGTCTTGTCCTCCCTTTGTTCTCCTCCCCTGCCTCGTCGCGCTTTGAAACACTTGTGTATGGGCGCGCTATAATAAAACATCATTTATCATACGGAGGGGGGATGATAGGTGATGGTTGGTTATGGGGCTGTCCTCCACCACAAGTGGTGAGGAGGTGAGGAAAGGGGTAGCCTAGTGTGTACAGGGGGATCCCTCACCATGGGCGTAATTCTAGGGGGGACAAGGGTGTTTGTCCCCCCCCCCAACTTTCATGGCACACCAGTTTGTCCCCATTCATTTGGCTGGGGCACCTATTCTTCAGATGTCATGTCCCCCCCAACATTTTCAGCAAAGTTACTCCACTGTCCCTCACACCTGGAAGGACTGGGTGCAAAGTGCATGCTAAGTGCACACAGGGCGTTGCTAAGTCGCGGAGGGAATGAGTGGCAAAAGGGTTCCGGGGTGAAAGGATGTATTGTTTTTATGGCCTTATTTGTAACATTAAAAAACCAATGGTTAGTTTGTGGCTATTTCTGAAGTCAACATCTCGGCAATAGCTCTTACCAGTGGTCTATGTTTTCGCATTGCACTCGCAATGATGTACTTAGTTCACCACTGTTGTGCCAGGGTGGGTGGAATTTGCCCGTTTACTTTTTCAGTGGCGCTCATTTCGAAAACAAATCTCAGGGTTCCCCGGTATTGCAATACATGAAATAATGTGACGAAAAATACTTTTCAAGAAACATGTCAGAAAAAACTAAGAGAAAACATTGTGCTTTCTAAATCATAATGTCGCCTTTTAATCCCTTCTTGATCGCCTTTAACAATGTTTGCAACACAAGACAAATGGGTGACGATTAGGCACCCTTCTCTTCTGAGCACCTTCTGGATTGCCCTGCGTTGCGTAAATCGTTGACGGAATTATCAGCCAGGTGAATGCCAGGCTCATCCCACTGGAGGGCAAACTATTAGCTTGAATATGCCCACAAATAGAACAGGGCAGGGCCTGCAGACGTTGCTCTTCAGGTGCTTGGACTACAATTCCCATCAGCTCTAGCCAGTATAGTCAACGAGGAAGGGTCATGAGAGTCGTAGTCCAAAACATCTGGAGTGCTACAAGGGGCAGGCACCTGCCATAGAGACTAAGCAGTGAAGCTTCAACAAAAACAACTGTTTGAATGTGTAACCTAGCAGAGGCTTTGGTATTTTGTTAGCACAACCTCACTTTAAGACAGGTTCTCCTTCACAAAGTGGATGTCCATCACCTCAGTCCACATGCTCTCATCCCCAGAGGTGCAGCCTAGTGGAGCACATTTTATTTACAGGGAAGACACTTTCAAACGATCACACACAACCAAATTCTATTTAAGACAAGACAGCATCATATGATGCAGACTTAGCAAGTTTGGGGTGGAGGTACATGGTGACAAATAAACTGTTCACACCAGGGTCGGACTGGGCCATAACAATGGCTCGGGCACCAATGAAAAAGTGACCCACAGTTGCAAATGGCTATTCATTCCTTTTGTGACACTGTTTGCATAACACAAAAGTGGTAGTTTTTTGATAAAATGTGATGCAAATTGTGGATTTTAAAGAATATTTATCCAGCAACACTGGTCAAAACTACTAGCCGCATAGTGAAGTAACTCATCAAACTGGCCCATTTTGACCCAAAAAACTGGCCCACACCAGCATTTTGTGTTTTTGGTTCGGCCCTGGGCCTATTGCCCTATCGGCCAGTACGATCCTGGTTCACACTCAATCTTCTTCGGAGCAAATGTTTATTGTTGCAAAGTGTGAAAATTACACAGACGAGCAGTTTCAGGTATCAGGTAATATTATCCCCACAAATAATATGACCATATATATGGTCGCCGGTAAAAACCATAGGTGACATTATTTGGGGGGATAATGTATGGGGTAAATGAGAGCGGGAGTTGCGGGGGGGACAGCTCCCTTTAAAAAGTTATGGGGATTGCGGGGGTGTCCACGGGTTAATATCGCCACAAAAAAACAGCAGCATTCTTGTATGGCGATATTTCTGCGGGGATATTAACACGTGGAGCCCAGTTTTACCACATTTGGGATGGCCTGCGTTTGGGCTTAATGTTTTAGATGCTTTAGCTCAAATACAATTTATGTGCTAATTATTAAGCAGTGTCGATTGGATCTGTGGGTAGTACTGGATCTTACGAGTCCAGAGCCTGAGTTATGGGTCCCAACATAGTGACAGGGGCATAAGGAGGGCTACAGGCAGTGGTCGAAGTTTATGAAAAGAAGTAGTGGAACTATGTTCCCTACTGGTCTGCACCGCTCCCCACAATCCCCATCACCACGGCCCTTCCCATGCACAATACAAACCGTTTAAGGGAACGTACAGTGCAGTGCACTGAAAGTGCAAGGTGGTACTTCTTCCTACACTTTTATTTTAAAACGAAACCGTTCCAGAACGGTTTCTTTTTAAAATAAAAGTATAGGAACGGTAAAACTTAATTAAAAGAAGTAGAGGAGCACCTCTCCCAACCGCTCCCG
Organism: Ambystoma mexicanum; assembly: GCF_040938575.1. NCBI lineage: Eukaryota > Metazoa > Chordata > Amphibia > Caudata > Ambystomatidae > Ambystoma > Ambystoma mexicanum. The sequence goes on along the minus strand of NC_090928.1, from coordinate 234,233,467 downwards.
CCCACTTCGACCACTGGCTACAGGCTGATAAGATCCCTTATTGCCCAGGAGCTCTAGGCAATATCACGATTAGCATCTTTCTGCTGGGCCAGGTGCTACGGGTGCCCCTCAGTATCGACGCTCAGGCAGTAGAAACGTTTAAAAAAACACTTCAATATGGCCCCCGAGCAACATGCACTCAGCAGATTTAGGCCTGAAGTTCTTTTTCACGTTCTAGTGTCTGGTATGTTTTCTAGCACAGTGTGTGACTGGCCGAGAGAGTAGGGGAGCAACAGGAGGCTTTTGGCGAGGTGGGCTGCTGCCATGACAGGGAAAGTGCGACACCCCCCAAGTAGGAGCTGAGGAGGGGGAGGGTTTGGACAGGAAGCAGGGAGAGTAGTGTGCATCAGGAGTGGGTTCTGGAATCTTGTGAGTCATCAGAATCCAAGACCACATTGGCATTTTATGGCCGGTCTGAAGGCCTGGATCCATATTGGTTTACAGGATTCCATAGTTCGGCTCTGGTTGCTAATCATACTAAGCGTCTTAAAAATGAAGCTAATAGCGAGATTTATATGATACTAAACTCAAGGTTGATGGCTGGAGGTTGATGGCTGGAAGGTTATGAATGAACCCTAACCACTGGCAACTGCTCTAGGCAATCCTCCAAACCATGTCATTGTTTTGTAGCCTGCCGTGCCATTACAGTAGGGGAAAGACTATGTGCAAATAAGGCGTTGCCCCACGCAAAAAAAAGGGCCATCCAGCCCGAAGTGTTGGGTTATAGCGCGAGACAACAAGCCACCCCAGACATGCCACAGCCCCATGGGCATCATCAGTGAGCAGTAGTTTGGTTCTCTAGGCACAGCAGGCTCGGGACCCACGCCTTGGCATACCCATGCCACTTGGGAAGCAGAAAGACCATTTGAAAATCGGGGTTTGGTCCCTCCCCAAGAGGGCAGAGGTTGAAGTGAGCGGGTGTGGTCGGGAGCGGTGTTCCCACACTTTTTGTTTTTAAGTTTCACTGTTCCTATACTTATATTTTAAAAAGAAACCGTTCTGGAATGGTTTAGTTTGAAGCTTGCACTTCAGTGCACTGCACATTCCCATAAACAGCAGGTGTTTTTGTTTGGGGGTTTGGATTGTGTGTGTGAGGGGGCGCAGGGATGGGGTTTGTGGGGAGCGGGGGCAGACCAACATGGGACATAGTTCCACTACTTCTTTTCGTACACTTGGACCACTGCAAAAGGGGCAATGCAGCCCAGACTGCTCGGTTATATTCCTTGTGAAGAAGACCAAATGCAACCCTAGACATACTTTGGCCTCAGTGGGCATCCGTAGCTTTTGGACTTTGGGCACAGCAGGTGCTGGGCAGACCCACCGCAATCGGGGTGGTAATCGGGGTGATAAATGCAAAATGGAAGGCTGAAGGCTAGAAAGTTACGCGTGAATCTTAACCATTGCAAATTGCTCCAGCAAATCCTCCACACGATTGCATATCTGTATACAGTCGTGTCATTCTGTGATTCATTTGTTCTCTGTTTTTATCTATATAAATGTATTCAATTAATAGCTGTGTTATATTGCTTTAATGACTGTTTTCTTTGTTTTATACACACATTTTGATCAAATGTTTGTGAAAAGTCTAAATGTGTTTTAAAACCAAATCACAATTTAAAAAAAAACAAAAAGGAAATAAAAAGGTGTCGAAGTCAGACTTGGTCCCACCCCAAAGGGGACGCGGTCTGAACTGCCAGGTCACATCCCGTCTGCATGCACACGACCACAAACAATCCCAGACATGTTTCTGCCTCACTGGGCGACCTCAGTGAATCGGGATTGCCTGGGAATTGTAGAGTATGTGAACTGAGAGAGGTACTGTACTTGTGAAATGAAATATTGTTTTGTTAAATTGTGAAGAGTTTCGCAAACCATCGTCAGCGGACTGAGTAGCACGAGGTTGGCTTCCACCAAATGTTTACTTAAAAGTGGTAGACACATTTAAACAAGCAATCACTACTTTCTTGACTTCGGTTCTCTCCAAATACCACTATCATCGTGCTATCATCCCAATTCCTCCACCCTAAAGCTTTGTATTGATGTTGTGATTTTACCTTAGCGCTCCACCCCCCACGACCCCGCCCTCCAATTTGACCCTGTTCCATTCCAGATTGGACAACACATACAAAATAGCTGAGCAACAGGCGGGAACGTGCTTGCTTGGTCAAGTTACAGGTATTGCAGACATAGGTTGAACAGATAATTGGTTTCTTAGTCAAGAAAGTCAGTTGCTAAACCTTATGACTCTCTTGGTACCCCTAGCACTGCCGTAGGTCCCCCTGGCACTGCCCGTGTGACCCCTATTTCAGGAATGATAGGGACACTTCGGAGTCCTAATTACTGTCACGGTTCCCACCCTTCTCTCGCCCCTAAACCCTCCACTGGCGCAATATGACTGCCAAGGGACTAAGTGAGGTCTACAGAGCAAAGGGTCGGGATCACCTCTTCCCACCCTCAACACTTCAGCCGGAGATGTCTGCCTGAGCGCATACAGGAAGAGGGAAACCCAGAAGCAGAAAGGGATCAAGAGCAGCGCGTGTCTTCTGAGCCGGAAGCTACCGGTGCTACCAAGGAACGTGTGGCCGGCGACTCGCACGGGCACAGGAGCTGTGGGCAAGCCGCACCCTCACAAGAGAAGCTGTGTCTTACATATGAGGACACTGTGGGCCATTGCACAGGCAGCGGACGAGATGTTGGACAGTTCTGAGGCATTTGGGGTCGCCTCTGGCAAATGATGGCCGCCACTGCATGTGAGACCCTGCCATACATGTGGTAACTATTACACGCATTCCGAATCATTAACTGGCATTGGATGGGAAGCTGAAGCTGTGCCTGGCTTATGAGGGTAGCCACTTGGCATGCGGCTTTACACACTGCATTTAGTGAGTAAACAATGCACATACGGCATTAACGAGCAATGGCAGCCATTGCTGGGGCTTCTAAGGGTGCACTTGGCATATTGAGGGCAGCACATGCACATGTGAGGCTTCACATTAAAGGCGGTGCCTATACCATGCATATGAGGCATAAGCTGGGAATGGATGGAATTACTTTAGCATTTGTGAATACATGTGGCTTTTGATGGACGCATCTGGACCTTTGGGGCTGCACATTGTATATGGTGAGTTTACTATAAACATGAAGCTGCACTTATATATGATATGATATGATATGGCATTTATAATGCACCTATACACAAGTGTTTCAATGCGTTGACATATGATGGCAGCATCTTAATGTGTCAGGTTGTCCCTTACATATTATGACTATATCTGAAATTCAAGGCTGCAACAGGCATCGACAGGTCGGAAGCTACACTTGGCATGTTATGGCAGCGCCCCAGAATGGTTCGACGTTCATTCATCGCCAGTTTTATTTTCGTGGCACTTTTTGCCGAAAATATTTTGCTGGAAAAAACATAAAAAAATATGGGGAGGGGGGTTCATATAAGGGGTAGGGTTGGGTGGTGTATAGGGAATAAATAATAGGGGAGGAGAGATAATGGGGGTCCGCCTCACCAAATAAAATAAAATAATTTGAAAATTCGATGACGTTCGCTCCCAGGAGAACCACGTTAATATCTGAAAAGGGAACCTTCTTACCACTCTACGCGTCATTTATGCACTATAGCCTGGAATATTGTGTCACTTTTTGGAGGTCACATCTAGGGGTAGACTGGCTAGAGGGATCTTTTGGGATCTCCCGGTAGGCCTCTGCACCCTGGCCCTCATTTGTGTGATAACCTATTTTATTTCTACATGTACTCATAGGAAAAGAGTTGGGCTTGCTGAACATGTGTAATGTGGTGCCATTTTGAAAATGATTTCCATGGTCTCCTTTGGTTCCAGTCCACCCCTGGTCACACTCTTCAAAAGGTGAAGGAGAGGTTGTTTGAAACTGTACAGGCTGCTTGTCCTGAAGAAGACTGGTCGTGCATGGGCCTTTAGCTGAAACACTGTCAGACCTTGTATATCTGGACATTTTGGAATATGTGGTGTGTGTACACCATAAACCAGAGGATAATTTTACATTGCAGAAGCATGTGCTTGCAAGTACACATTGTTGGAACGGGAAATAAATACCAAAAGGCAACACCTAGATTTGGTAAGAATACTACTTTTTGAGTTTTTACATCACGATGTTTCAAATTACTTTTCATTGATTTAGATTCATGAAAAAACAACTAACAGAGTTATCTCAATTGAAGTGGAAAAAATAGGCATATTAGACTAAGTGCATTGAAGAGAAAGCAGTGCTTTGCATTTTTTTTCCTTGAGGCGGATTACAATGGTCCGTTGTGTTTTAGGAATTGCATTACATTACATTACATGGTATTTATATAGCGCACTATGGGCCCGCAGGCATGAATACTTACAGGAAGCATCCTCGTCGGGTTTAAGATGGCGTGGGACAGACACACGGAAGCAGCAGAAACTGGGAAGAACAAGAAGCGATGGGAGAACACGTGTGGTCGAGAGCCTTGAGCAAAGGCAGAATGATTAGCAGACTACAAGGCATTGGTAATTGGTGATTATCATATGATAAATAAAAGGACATGCAGAGTCACCCATAATCAATGTACCTGTCAAATATATAGCATGAGTTCAGTGCAGTTGAGTATTAATAAGAGGTTAACGAACTCAGTGCTTATCCTATGAATAATTATCACCTTATTTTGCCCAGGGAACATGCATACATATTCTTAATTTAGAAAGCGTTGTTTAATTAAGGTTCAGGATCTAAATAAAAAATGAAAAGAAAAGCATTGACTTTTGAAGTATTTGTAGCGCGCAGGACCAGGCTGAATAAACTGCATCTGGGCGCAGATGGCAATAAAAGAGAATTGATCATACCACTATAACTGACTCATCCTTAAAGAGGAAACCATCCGGCTTGGAGTGGAGGGGGTTTATCAATGCCCCCTAATAAGGCAATTGGAACTGGTCTGGGGGAAATCCCCACGCATAAAAAAAGTGACAAACTGTACTGTTTATAAAGAGATCTCACAAAACAGGGGAAAAACATGGACATCTCAGGATTTCCAATGCTTTCTCTCTCGTTACATGCTTGTCCACGGGTTTTAATGTTCAGTGACATCAGAGATGACAAAATACTCTACAAAACCTATGGTAGGTTGGGATTGGTTCGTAAGGTAGGTTACATATAGACGCTATCTGGGGTTAATGCTTTCATTGGCTAGACGTTATCTGGTGGCTCCACCTGTGACCACCTCCTAAATGTTTCAAATGTCAGGTTAGCGCATTGTAATTGGATAGTGCTGCAACAAAGTGTGAGCTAGTGTGGAACATGGGTAGGGATTGGTCAGTGAGGGTCTTCTCAGCCTTGGCACTTTGGACGGTTAGCAGCCTATGAGCAAGCATTCAGGGTGATGAGAACAGCCCCAACTGTGCTGTCTGTACCAATAAGGTTACCATCTCCGATCCTTGAGGCCGTGGGACAGAACATTTAGCTTTCAACCTAGTATTACTTTTGTGTCATCTGTCCTAAACTGGATGCGAAAAACGGTCACTGTCTGGCTAGAATGAATAGGCTTTGTCCTCCAGTCTCACATCCCGTGTGTAGATACCACAACCTTCATTTTCATGCTCAACATTTATGAGGATTTTCAGTGTTTACACATTCAGGTTTCCTATCTACTCTATGAATGTGACACTTTCCCTGCATTGGCATCCTTGGCAGAAATATGCACACTGCACACACAGTCTGGCCTGCACCTTCTTGTTAAATCCATGAGTCAGGCCTCTCTCTGTGTTCTGGAACATTCCCAGTGTCTTCCCTTTACTCCAATGTGATTGCAGCTTCAATCTTGATTGACATGGCCACTCATGCTAGTTGTGTTCTGCATCAGCAAGCAGGTTATATTTATTCTTGTGCAATTGCGTTTACTGCATGGCACAAATGTATATGTCCTCTATCTAAATGTGTCATAAGTATGTTCTTTGTGTCTAAGAGAAGTTTCATCTAAGTTTCTGTGTAGCTTCATGTGGGGATGCATATGTGCTTCATATCTAACGCATCTATGTCATGGTCCTGGTTGTTATGCCACTGGCTCTAACACAGTCATAGTCAGTCTAATTGCTCCATCGGCTGCAAGCTTATTTTCTCCACAACGTCATCAGGATAGAGTCTATATGGTTCTCTGAGTGAATAACGTTTCTCACATCTGCGGTACAGCAGTGATGGGGGAAAAGGGGGCCCGGAACAATGTACACCTGTCATTTATTTAATGTAGGGACGAAGGAGGGACCGTTGCAGTGAGGGCCACATTCGTATCTCTCTCTTCAGACTCACTTAATTAAACAGGTACGTTTTAAGGGACTTCTGAAATTTCAATAACTTGGTCATATCCCCACTCTCCCTAGGCAGAGTGTTCCACAATCTAGAACCATATACAGAAAACCACCTATCACCCCTAGATAAACAGCCAGAGGGAAGAATTACTGACAGGAGCTTCTCTGACAACCGGAGAGAACGATTCAGATCATACCATGTCAATTACTCTAAGAGGTATGTGGCAGCCAAATTGTGCAGGCACCTGAAGACTAAACATAGTATCTTAAAATCGATCTTCTCCTTAACCGGGATCCAGTGGAGAGCTATGTGTAGTGGTGAAATGGTGGCTGATTTTGAAATTGAATAGATTAGTCGGACTGCAGCATTCTGGGTCCTTTGCATTCTGGTCAGTTGACTCTTAGGATTACCTGCTAGCAGACTGTTTCCATAATCAAGTCGGGAGGTAATCAGTGCCCCTACTACTGTAACGTGATCTTTCTGTGGAATTATATAAAGAATCAGGTGCAGGAGGCGCAGTGAATAAACCACAGATTGAACCTTGGCTCTCAGCTGCCATTCGCTACCAAGTTTCGATTGCCAAATGCATCCTAGGTTCTTAATTTTCGAGGCAAAAGTGAGTCTCGTACCTATAGGTACGGAGGTGGGATACACTTATTTTCCTTTGCTAGAAGGTGTTTAGGTCCGACAGTATCACCTCTCTTTTGTTAGGGCTTAACCTGAAGCCGATTCTGGGACATCCAGAGTCCAACTTCCTCCATGCACTGAGCTAAATTATGAAAGGATTCCTCAGAAGTGCAGACTCTAAGATCAATGACCATATCGTCAGCATATCAGTGGAAGTCTAGATCATATTTCCTCAAGATGCTCATAATTGGTTGGATATAAAGGTCGAACATAAGTGGTGACAATGATGAACCCTTGGGGATACCACAAATCAATGGTAGACCATCCAAAAGGTCTCCACCAAATTTCATGCATTGAGAACGGTTGGACAGGATAGAGGTAAACCATTGTAAGGCTTGATATGGCGCTCCACTTATTGGCCTCAGACGTGACAGCTTAATACAATGGTCTACTGTGTCAAATGCCACATAGAGGTCCAGCATCACCAACCTGGATAACTCACCATTGTCTGCCCATTTTAATAGGTCATCCCAGACCATAACCAATGTCATGTCTCTACCATGTTTTACGCGGAAACCTGATTGATGGGTGTCCAATAATGGGTGTTTCTCAACATGTCCTTGCAGCGGATTTGTCACCACTGTCTCTGGATTTTTCCTGGCCAGGGAAGACCTGCAACAGGACAGTAATTCAGAAGATAATTTGGTTCAGCTCTGGATTGTTTTAGCAATGGGGATTGTGAGCAAAGCATGGTATCACAGGTATGACACAAAGGTTACCAGTTTCAAAACCTTTATTAGATTCTTGGGGTTTGGAAAAACTCCTACGTGGCAATACGGCTATGATGGGAGTAGTCTCTACCATCAATAATAAAGAAAACACAGTCCTAGTCAGTCTATGGCAAATCACAATGGCCTACACTAACAAAATCTAATGCCTGCCCTATCTCTTATACAAAAAGTGTGTAAAGGGGAATGTGTATGCAAAGAAAAATCAATGTTATAACATAAAGGATCAATGTGGCTGTGTCAGCTCTCCTCCCCACGTTGGACAGCATGGACTAAGGCGGCCCCCGTAAATAGGATGACACACTCTGGCTCAGGTTATAAACAAAAGGCAGTTCAAAACGTGTGTCAAGGCCCGCTTGGCCTTGCAAGTTAGTCACTTATTGCAGCATTGCAAAGTTCTTTCACAGTTCAACAAATGTTCATGTAGGTCTCCCTCTGTTAGACTTGGACCTCTCAAGGTATCAATAGTTCACGTAGGTCTCCCTATGTTGGGCTTGGACTGCTCAAGGTATCAATAGTTCACATAGGTCTCCCTCAGCTAGGCTCGGACCTCGTAATGACAGCACTTGCAGGGGTTCCCGTCCCCAAACTTCATTCACATTCTTTAGGGGTTCCCTTCCCCTAACTTATTTAATGCTTCCGCTCTCCCTCAGTTGGGCTCGGACCTTTCACTCATGTCAAAGACTTTTGAATGTGCAAGACTTTTACCATAGACCTCTGCAGGACCACTTCGACTTTCACTTTAGCTCTTCCTTAATGTTATTTGCTGCAATGTCTCTTGGTATTGGTAGTTCTATACCACAATCAGAAAAGTTCAAAGAAATCTTCCTCTTCAAGCAATCACCTTTTAACTTCCCCTTTCGTCTTGGTTAAGCTTGACCATTGCGCATTTCAGAGTTTGTTCACTTTGACGCTTTATAACAAGACAACAAACATTTCACTGAGACTTTTGAGTGAGCTACTTCATTTTGCTGGACCACCCCGCTACTCTGTATCAGTGGCTTCACAATTATCGGGAACTTAAACTGTCATTACTGGTTTGATTTCTTTCGTGTCTCATCAGCACATGCGCCACCTTCAATCGTGCAAAACACTGTTGCGGTTTCAATATTTCCTTGACACAAACCGGCCTCTCATGTCTTTCACTAACTCATTGGTTATATGTATTCCTTTCTTGTTTCTGCTGCTTTGATTCACGAGTCAAGGTTGATACCACAGGCTTGGCCTCGCCTCCCCAACTCTGTCGTTCATTTGGGAGGGTGGCTACTGTCCTTGAAACACAATGCAGGTTTCTTCTTGTCTGGGATTTGGCTTTCTCTATGTCCCCTTCATGGTTTCCCAGAGGCAACAACCTCCTGCAGGGAACTTTAGGGTTCCCCTACCCCTTTGCTCTGGTCCCTCGGTCGGTCGTCCTGCTCCAGTGGATTCGCCTTCGCTCCAGAAGATGTGCTCCTTCTCGTGTCTCACCTTGCTCAGAGTGTGTCTCTATGTTATGCCTTTTATCCGTGTGGGGTGAGCTAATGGGTATCAGATGAATGTGATTACGGTCAAGTGCCTGACTTTGCCTGACCTGATTAACGGGACATTTCCAATGAGATATGTAAGTGTTAGCCTCTTTACACTCAGTCGCCTTATTCCTCAGCCAAGTGTTTGTGTAGAAAGGGGGCGTGGGGAGTTGGGACGTTGGAGAATCCTAAAAAATAGGATGGGGTATGGGCACGGGAAAGGGGGGATACCGCATCTCACCATCGGTTGCCTCACCCCTATTCCCTGAAGATTCCCCACCCAGATGATCCTCACGCACCCCAGGGTCTGGATCCAAGGGCGATTACCGTGGCCTGGCCACCTGAAAGAGAACCTCGTGGACTAGTAAGTGAGACACCCTTTGGTTTCTCACAGGATACTAGAGAGAGATTTAGATCAAACGGAACAAACCTTGTGTTAGCGATTGATTAACAAAGTTAATCATAAAGAGTATTAGGTCTTCAGCATGAGATTGTGCTACGTATCTAGGTAAGACAAATAATGTATCATTAGTGGATTTTAATTTCCTTATCAAGGCATAAATATTCTCCTGGGAAACAAGGGCAAAATCAAACCGTGGGGGCACTGTGTGAGACATATTGGTCTTGGTGAATAATTTCCGCTCTGGCTGTGCCAGAGTCTGATCAATGTTACCCTGAATCTTTTAAATTTTGTTCCAAAAGAATAAATTGAAAGCATTAGGTTGTTTTGCTGATGGTGCAATGGCTGTTGAAATACAGCTAAGGTGAAATAAATTGCAATAGAGGAAAAAAGTTCTGTGGGTCTATTACCCGCTGGCTGAATTTTATTCTGGAGAAATTTAGATTTGGCCTCAAATTCCTAGTTTATAACTTTTCATGGCCATTTTCATGACATTATTACAATAAATGCAGACAAAGGACCTCTATGTTTTCTCCATATACTTTCCATCTCTCTGGGCCTCATCACGAGTTGGGCGGTATCCTGCCAGTAAATCTGCCCAAATACTGCCCAACACAATGACTGTTACTGCCTCTTGGTCAAGTGGCATTGGCTGTGTAAGTCCCCATTTTTTCGGAATTCATTGGACTCAATGGGGCATTTTGTGCCAATTACTGTGGCGGTAATTCCCCTGCAGTAATTGTGCCGAAAATGGGTGGAAAGCCAGCAGATTTACCTATGGCTCAGAGCTAGATTTGAATCCTCCAAGTTTCCGCCCAACTCATAGTGGGGCGGTACGGTAATGTGGCGGTAATGGTGATACCGCTGCATTTTTACTGCACTGCCCAACTCATAATGAGGCCCAGTATTTTATTTTCAACAGTGCTAATGGGGGTGAGCACCAGGGATTGGACTGTTTTTTGGTGCCTTAGGCTGAAGCGGGACATATTAATTACAAAGGAGTCCATTACTTAGGATCCACAAAAGTATGGCAGCTGAGATACAAATCATTTTTAGTGTAGCACCTGTAAAATGATGAATATGTCACATGGCGTGATGATGTACGAGAGCAATCACATATGGAGTAGGCCCATCAGAGTCCATGATGCAGCATAACTTCAGGGACGCACATTGTCAGGACACTCGCTCGTCCTACACAGGTTTATTCTGCGTTCTCTTTGCCATGTTTTCTCAACCTCTCTTTTGCGACACCCGCCTTCCATGTTGAAGTTTACCCTCCGAGCTGGGAGCTGGTTTGCAAAGGGTAGGGAACTAAAATGGGTCTTTTTCAGTAGTCCTAATATTTATTAAATGCTATTGTTTCCTCTTTTCCCCTCCCATGAGCGAGGTTGCGGCTGGGAGTCAGGCCTTGCATCCTCTCCACGGTTTATAGTTGACGGCATGTTGTGATTAGCAGGTCACTAGAGCACCAGTCTATGTGTAGGCTCTGCTCCTCCTCTCAGGGTAAAGAGACTGGAGCATCTAACAGGCTCAACCCTGCCTGCTTCTCAAGATAGGGCATTAACGCACCAAGACCTTTCTCATCCAGTTTCTCATCCATTTGGTGCCCAGGGTGAAACACAAATATGCTCCCCCCGGTGCACTCTCAGCATTCGGCATGCACGCCACTCCCAAACTACACTCCACGGTTAAGTAACTCCAACCCAAAGTCAATAAATCACTGTTATACACATGAAACAGGTTTTATTACATTGTGATTCAATAACTTTGCAGTAATTCCTCAGACAAAGCAGAGAACACAAACAGTACATACTAATCTTGGTTTTTAAGGTTTTGTGTCAATTTTTAGTCTACGTTAAGGGCACTCTCCTTGACTTTGCTGGTGCAAAAGCATTTATTGTGCCCCCTCCCCCAAGCCTCTGCTCCTAATCAATTTTCCCCATACCCTGCCTCCTGGCCCTGCAATCTCCGTTTCCCCTCCTCCCTGCAATCCCCTCCAAAATAAACAAAAACATAAACACAACACCAAAATTATAATTGACTAAGTACCGGACTGAAAAGGCAAGGCATAAAAGCAAGGTACTAGCCATGTACACCTTACTTTTAAATTCCAAGGCACTTTGCAACCTTTCGGAGGATTTAATGAATCTGCTGTGCATTCTTCCTCCTCCTCCAAAAGGGCCCATGCTTTCACGCCTGCGTGAGATTTCCATGCAGGCTTAAAGGGAATGGATTCTCAGGGAATCTGTCTGTTGGCAGCTGCTAACAGCTATCTGCATGGAAAGTACCCAACAGCATGTAAGCCCTGACGTTGGCAGTCCCCTCCATAAAAATACCACGTTTTGCAAACTGATTCTGCAAGCGTTGCACAACTCTGCCTTCAGGCACAATACTACTCTGTCATCCCTGCCGTGAGACCCATTCTCACTAAGAGGCCATTGCTGATCTGAGGTTAATGTCTTACCTGAGGCCCATCCGTGCACTTGCTGGCATAAGAACTAGGAACTATGATGGCTCATAGAAAGCTTTCTAAGAATATGTATCCCCACAACATTCATATTTTGGATAATCACAACAACAAAAAACTTTCCTGCCCACTTCCAGCTGATGGTTTGACACCCTCTGTGGTGTTTGTGGCCACTGTACAAACATAATGCTGGGGTTCGCTTTCCTTGGTCAGTTTCATGGAGGCAGTTATTTGCCCCGACTGGGATGAATTGTGGTATAGACTGTATAGTTTCCGGAATGTTTGTGTATGGGGTGGGTGGCCACAAGATGGCGCCCCACTGCTGAACCGGCCCCCATGTGAGTCTGTCTGATCACTCTGGGTTTTCAATCGCGTGTCACTGTTCTGCACTGGGACAGATTTTCGCGAAGTCCAGCCACAGTGAGTTATTCCTTGGCATGACAAAAAAAACACTTATTGTAAATATTCAAAGACTCCCCCCACTTCCCCTTTCCACAGAATAACAGGACCTGGGCCTGCAGAGTCATCTCGTGCAGCCTCGCAGCCAGGGTTCTCTCTCTTATTCCCAGCCAAGCCCTTTGCTGCCGATCGTGGTGGCTCGGAACTTTAAAAAATGGTGGCGCGCGCTCAGAGACAAAGAGCCTCTCTGACTCACGCATGTCTCTAAACTCACACGTATTTGGCGGGTACATGTAGGTCAGAAGAGGCAGAGGCAGCACCTGCTGTCGCTACTCGCCCAGTGCAATCGCGCTGCACCACGGCAATTGTACTGCAGACTCAAATGTTGCCTCCCAGGGTAATTGAGCCCCCGGGGTAAACGCACCCCCGGGGCAATTATGCCCCGGGCAGCCGCTCGCTTCGCCCCGAGCCAAGAAAGGGCCTGCCTTTAGGGCTAAACAATGAGCCACACGGGTTGTCTGGAACACAGGGACACTATTGATGCTACACCAGATGAAACAGTGTAGTAGCCTTGTTCCGTGCTGTAATGCATTGAACATTGCAGAATGACAAATAAGGAGAACCTATAAGTACTGCCACATATTTTTTTTTATTTTTATTTTTTTATTAGCATCGATTAGTTTTCAAGAAAACTTTAAATGCGAGTAATTCATTAATTAAGTGAAAGCAAAAAGAGAAAGAAAAAAAAGAAAAGAAAGGGAGGGATGACAAAAAAATTACGCATCTATATAGGGAGGAAAGTTTGAGGCCGGAGAGATTGCGTGACTAGATTTGAGAGAATGTCTCTCACAAAGTTCAACAGTGCCAAGGTCAAAGATACTTTTCCTCCCCATCTTAAGATAGTCCACCTCTCGTACGGAGAGATTGTCTCAAAGTTCTTGAAGTGATTTCCCAACCATTTTTCTCTGGAAGCCGAGAGTGGAACACAACTCATTACCAGATGCTGTAGAGATTCTACCTCCAGACCACAGCATCGACACAGAGTTGACCCGTCTTCCCTTTTTTTGGACCTTCTCCCCAACACTTCCCTAGTTGGGAGAAGGTTCAAGCGAAATTTCAGAAAGAGCTGCCTTTCTGAGTGAGACGGGAATTTTCCGAGGTATGGGAGCAATGTACCTCTACTATAGTGTTCGTCAAGTCCCGAGGTTATAGATGGCAGTAGACTGAGCCTGTCCTGGGTAACAATCCAATCCCAGTCCAACAGTTTGTTCTTTACCCTGGACGGATTTTCCAGTAGCTTTTCTATATTTTCAGCAATAACTTCCAAGATGCCTGTACATGTGTTCTGCCATGTATTTAAAGCTGGTATCTGGTTACCAGGCAGTGCTTCTTTTATAGCCATGAAACCACTTCTTTCCGGAGGAATCAAACATTTGCTGTTAAGGGTTAATGATTTCCAGACCATAGCGATATACAAAGAGGTGAGCCCCAGTTCTTTCCTCACACATTCGATTGGGAGGGATGAAGGTAGGCTCAATACCCTTTTCCAGAACTTGCTTTCGAGCACACGCCAAACCTGTGGCGCAAGGAAAAAATTGGCCTCAGCTGCGTAAGTCAATACTGGAGAAACTTTAAGGGGCCGATTCATGGAACAAACGTGCGCCGAAAATCTTCGCGCAAGCAGGCGCAAGCGGAAAAAAACAGGCGCACGCGCACGCGTGCGATTCATGGAAGTCCCTGCGCGTGTACACCTCGGGATGTGCGCCAAACCCGTGCATGGCGCACAAGTCACTGAACATCCCGAAAGGCGTGCGCGACGCGCACAGTGAAAGCGCACAACCTCGGCGCATACACCAGAAAGTGGGCGGGACACGGGGCGTAACACGCGGAATGGGGAACAACGCGCGAAAATAAGGGCGTAGCTGAGGATGTACTGCAGGGAAGCAGACGGAACGCCCACACGCACTCGAACCACACGTATTCATGGAATCGAATATGGCAAAGCCACGCACAGCCAAAGACACGCACAAGCGGAAACACGTCCGCCACACGAAGGCAGGCGGTAGAGTCCCAGCGCATCACAAAAGTGGCAACATACAGCAATTGGGCCTGTGCGAGCGGGGTACGTGTATTTCGGGGGCGCGCGGGAAGTTACACACGCGATTGAGCAGGGTACGTGTATTTTGGGGGTGGGCGGGAAGTTACACACGCGATTGAGCGGGGTACGTGTATTTCGGGGGCGCGCGGGAAGTTACACACGCGATTGAGCGGGTTACGTGTATTTCGGGGGTTTGCGGGAAGTCACACACGCGATCTCATCAGGGTACGTGTGTTTCAGGGTGCGGGGGAAGTATCCCACGCAACATCAGCAGGGTACGTGTATTCCAGGGGTGCGCGGGAAGTTCCACACGCAATCTCATCAGGGTACGTGTATTACAGGGGTGCGCCGGGAGCAGCACACGTGAATTGCATGTGTGGGTCCTCCCAGGTGTTCCCTCTACACCCTCCACGGCCCCTGCAGGTGGCTCACACCACAGGGGCCTACCCAGCACATGTCCTGCAGGCACCCCATCCACCATGGCCATGCCCACCAGCCAACCCACATGTCAACTTGCACTACTGCCCACCAACGCATGTCCCCCTGCACCCCCAGCCACCAGGGGCACCCACCACCAGGCCCCCACCCATGTCTCCCACCACCCCCACCCCCCAGCAGTGCAGGGGCAGCCTCCACCAGGCCCCCACCCATGTCTCCCAGCACCCCCACCCCCCAGCCACCAGGGGCAGCCTCCACCAGGCCCCCACCCATGTCTCCCACCACCCCCACCCCCCAGTCACCAGGGGCAGCCTCCACCAGGCCCCCACCCATGTCTCCCAGCACCCCCAGCCACCAGGGACAGCCTCCACCAGGCCCCCACCCATGTCTCCCACCACCCCCACCCCCCCAGTCACCAGGGGCAGCCTCCACCAGGCCCCAACCCATGTCTCCCAGCACCCCCACCCCCCAGCCACCAGGGGCAGCCTCCACCAGGCCCCCACCCATGTCTCCCAGCACCCACACCCCTCAGCCACCAGGGGCAGCCTCCACCAGGCCCCCACCCATGTCTCCCACCACCCCACCCCCCAGCAGTGCAGGGGCAGCCTCCACCAGGCCCCCACCCATGTCTCCCACCACCCCCACCCCCCCAGTCACCAGGGGCAGCCTCCACCATGCCCCACCCATGTCTCCCAGCACCCCCACCCCCCAGCCACCAGGGGCAGCCTCCACCAGGCCCCCACCCATGTCTCCCACCACCCCCACCCCCCCAGCACTGTGGGGCACCCACCACCAGGCCCCCCACCCATGTCTCCCAGCACCCCCACCTCCCAGCAGTGCAGGGGTAGCCTCCACCAGGCCCCCACCCATGTCCAACTCATGTCTCCCAGCACCCCCACCCCCCAGCCACCAGGGGCAGCCTCCACCAGGCCCCCACCCATGTCTCCCAGCACCCCCACCCCCCAGCCACCAGGGGCAGCCTCCACCAGGCCCCCACCCATGTCTCCCACCACCCCCACTCCCCAGAAGTGCAGGGGCAGCCTCCACCAGGCCCCCACCCATGTCTCCCAGCACCCCCACCCCCCAGCCACCAGGGGCAGCCTCCACCAGGCCCCCACCCATGTCTCCCAGCACCCACACCCCCCAGCAGTGCAGGGGCAGCCTCCACCAGGCCCCCACCCATGTCTCCCAGCACCCCCACCCCCCAGCCACCAGGGGCAGCCTCCACCAGGCCCCCACCCATGTCTCCCACCACCCCCACCCCCCCAGCACTGTGGGGCACCCACCACCAGGCCCCCCACCCATGTCTCCCAGCACCCCCACTCCCAGCAGTGCAGGGGCAACCTCCACCAGGCCCCCACCCATGTCCAACTCATGTCTCCCAGCACCCCCACCCCCCAGCCACCAGGGGCAGCCTCCACCAGGCCCCCACCCATGTCTCCCAGCACCCCCACCCCCCAGCCACCAGGGGCAGCCTCCACCAGGCCCCCACCCATGTCTCCCACCACCCCCACCCCCAGCAGTGCAGGGGCAGCCTCCACCAGGCCCCCACCCATGTCTCCCAGCACCCCCACCCCCCAGCCACCAGGGGCAGCCTCCACCAGGCCCCCACCCATGTCTCCCAGCACCTACACCCCCCCCGCAGTGCAGGGGCAGCCTCCACCAGGCCCCCACCCATGTCTCCCAGCACCCCCACCCCCCAGCCACCAAGGGCAGCCTCCACCAGGCCCCCTCCCATGTCTCCCACCACCCCCACAGTCACCAGGGGCAGCCTCCACCAGGCCCCCACCCATGTCTCCCAGCACCCCCACCCCCCAGCCACCAGGGCAGCCTCCACCAGGCCCCCACCCATGTCTCCCACCACCCCCACCCCCCAGCGGTGCAGGGGCAGCCTCCACCAGGCCCCCACCCATGTCTCCCACCACCCCACCCCCCAGTCACCAGGGGCAGCCTCCACCAGGCCCCACCCATGTCTCTCAGCACCCCCACCCCCCAGCCACCAGGGGCAGCCTCCACCAGGCCCCCACCCATGTCTCCCAGCACCCCCACCCCTTAGCCACCAGGGGCAGCCTCCACCAGGCCCCCACCCATGTCTCCCAGCACCCACACCCCCCAGCCACCAGGGGCAGCCTCCACCAGGCCCCCACCCATGTCTCCCACCACCCCCACCCCCCAGCAGTGCAGGGGCAGCCTCCACCAGGCCCCCACCCATGTCGCCCACCACCCCCACTCCCCCAGTCACCAGGGGCAGCCTCCCCCAGGCCCCCACCCATGTCTCCCAGCACCCCCACCCCCCAGCCACCAGGGGCAGCCTCCACCAGGATCCCACCCATGTCTCCCACCACCCCCACCCCCCCAGCACTGTGGGGCACCCACCACCAGGCCCCCCACCCATGTCTCCCAGCACCCCCACCCCCCAGTCACCAGGGGCAGCCTCCACCATGCCCCCACCCATGTCTCCCAGCACCCCCACCCCCCAGCCACCAGGGGCAGCCTCCACCAGGCCCCCACCCATGTCTCCCACCACCCCCACCCCCCCAGCACTGTGGGGCACCCACCACCAGGCCCCCCACCCATGTCTCCCAGCACCCCCACCTCCCAGCAGTGCAGGGGTAGCCTCCACCAGGCCCCCACCCATGTCCAACTCATGTCTCCCAGCACCCCCACCCCCCAGCCACCAGGGGCAGCCTCCACCAGGCCCCCACCCATGTCTCCCAGCACCCCCACCCCCCAGCCACCAGGGGCAGCCTCCACCAGCCCCCCACCCATGTCTCCCACCACCCCCACCCCCCAGCAGTGCAGGGGCAGCCTCCACCAGGCCCCCACCCATGTCTCCCAGCACCCCCACCCCCCAGCCACCAGGGGCAGCCTCCACCAGGCCCCCACCCATGTCTCCCAGCACCCACACCCCCCAGCCACCAGGGGCAGCCTCCACCAGGCCCCCACCCATGTCTCCCACCACCCCCACCCCCCAGCAGTGCAGGTGCAGCCTCCACCAGGCCCCCACCCATGTCGCCCACCACCCCCACTCCCCCAGTCACCAGGGGCAGCCTCCACCAGGCCCCCACCCATGTCTCGTAGCACCCCCACCCCCCAGCCACCAGGGGCAGCCGCCACCAGGCCCCCACCCATGTCTCCCACCACCCCCACCCCCCCAGCACTGTGGGGCACCCACCACCAGGCCCCCCACCCATGTCTCCCAGCACCCCCACCCCCCAGTCACCAGGGGCAGCCTCCACCATGCCCCCACCCATGTCTCCCAGCACCCCCACCCCCCAGCCACCAGGGGCAGCCTCCACCAGGCCCCCACCCATGTCTCCCACCACCCCCACCCCCCCAGCACTGTGGGGCACCCACCACCAGGCCCCCCACCCATGTCTCCCAGCACCCCCACCTCCCAGAAGTGCAGGGGTAGCCTCCACCAGGCCCCCACCCATGTCCAACTCATGTCTCCCAGCACCCCCACCCCCCAGCCACCAGGGGCAGCCTCCACCAGGCCCCCACCCATGTCTCCCAGCACCCCCACCCCCCAGCCACCAGGGGCAGCCTCCACCAGGCCCCCACCCATGTCTCCCACCACCCCCACCCCCCAGCAGTGCAGGGGCAGCCTCCACCAGGCCCCCACCCATGTCTCCCAGCACCCCCATCCCCCAGCCACCAGGGGCAGCCTCCACCAGGCCCCCACCCATGTCTCCCAGCACCCACACCCCCCAGCACTGCAGGGGCAGCCTCCACCAGGCCCCCACCCATGTCTCCCAGCATCCCCACCCCCCAGCCACCAGGGGCAGCCTCCACCAGGCCCCCACCCATGTCTCCCACCACCCCCACCCCCCCAGCACTGTGTAGCACCCACCACCAGGCCCCCACCCATGTCTCCCAGCACCCCCACCCCCCAGCAGTGCAGGGGCAACCTCCACCAGGCCCCCACCCATGTCCAACTCATGTCTCCCAGCACCCCCACCCCCCAGCCACCAGGGGCAGCCTCCACCAGGCCCCCACCCATGTCTCCCAGCACCCTCACCCCCCAGCCACCAGGGGCAGCCTCCACCAGGCCCCCACCCATGTCTCCCACCACCCCCACTCCCAGCAGTGCAGGGGCAGCCTCCACCAGGCCCCCACCCATGTCTCCCAGCACCCCCACCCCCCAGCCACCAGGGGCAGCCTCCACCAGGCCCCCACCCATGTCTCCCAGCACCCACACCCCCCAGCAGTGCAGGGGCAGCCTCCACCAGGCCCCCACCCATGTCTCCCAGCACCCCCAACCCCCAGCCACCAGGGGCAGCCTCCACCAGGCCCCCTCCCATGTCTCCCACCACCCCCACCCCCCCAGTCACCAGGGGCAGCCTCCACCAGGCCCCCACCCATGTCTCCCAGCACCCCCACCCCCCAGTCACCAGGGGCAGCCTCCACCAGGCCCCCACCCATGTCTCCCACCACCCCCACCCCCCAGCAGTGCAGGGGCAGCCTCCACCAGGCCCCCACCCATGTCTCCCACCACCCCCACCCCCCCAGTCACCAGGGGCATCCTCCACCAGGCCCCACCCATGTCTCCCAGCACCACTACCCCCCAGCCACCAGGGGCAGCCTCCACCAGGCCCCCACCCATGTCTCCCAGCACCCCCACCCTCCAGCCACCAGGGGCAGCCTCCACCAGGCCCCCACCCATGTCTCCCAGCACCCACACCCCCCAGCCACCAGGGGCAGCCTCCACCAGGCCCCCACCCATGTCAACCCCGCAGTGCAGGGGCAGCCTCAACCAGGCCCCCACCCATGTCGCCCACCACCCCCACCCCCCCAGTCACCAGGGGCAGCCTCCACCAGGCCCCCACCCATGTCTCCCACCACCCCCACCCCCCAGCACTGTGGGGCACCCACCACCAGGCCCCCCACCCATGTCTCCCAGCACCCCCACCCCCCAGCAGTGCAGGGGCAGCCTCCACCAGGCCCCACCCATGTCCAACTCATGTCTCCCAGCACCCCCAGCCACCAGGGGCAGCCTCCACCAGGCCCCCACCCATGTCTCCTAGCACCCCACCCCCCAGCCACCAGGGGCAGCCTCCACCAGGCCCCCACCCATGTCTCCCACCACCCCACCCCCCAGCAGTGCAGGGGCAGCCTCCTCCAGGCCCCCACCCATGTCTCCCAGCACCCCCACCCCCCAGCCACCAGGGGCAGCCTCCACCAGGCCCCCACCCATGTCTCCTAGCACCCACACCCCCCAGCAGTGCAGGGGCAGCCTCCACCAGGCCCCCACCCATGTCTCCCAGCACCCCCACCCCCCAGCCACCAGGGGCAGCCTCCACCAGGCCCTCACCTATGTCTCCCAGCACCCCACCCCCCCAGCACTGTGGGGCACCCACCACCAGGCCCCCCACCCATGTCTCCCAGCACCCCCACCCCCCAGCAGTGAAGGGCAGCCTCCACCAGGCCCCCACCCATGTCCAACTCATGTCTCCCAGCACCCCCACCCCCCAGCCACCAGGGGCAGCCTCCACCAGGCCCCCACCCATGTCTCCCAGCACCCCCACCCCCCAGCCACCAGGGGCAGCCTCCACCAGGCCCCCATCCATGTCTCCCACCACCCCCACCCCCCAGCAGTGCAGGGGCAGCCTCCACCAGGCCCCCACCCATGTCTCCCAGCACCCCCACCCCCAGCCACCAGGGGCAGCCTCCACCAGGCCCCCACCCATGTCTCCCAGCACCCACACCCCCAGCAGTGCAGGGGCAGCCTCCACCAGGCCCCCACCCATGTCTCCCAGCACCCCCACCCCCCAGCCACCAGGTGCAACCTCCACCAGGCCCCCACCCATGTCTCCCAGCACCCCCACCCCCCAGCCACCAGGGGCAGCCTCCACCAGGCCCCCACCCATGTCTCCCAGCACCCCCAGCCACCAGGGGCAGCCTCCACCAGGCCCCCACCCATGTCTCCCAGCACCCCCACCCCCCAGCCACCAGGGGCAGCCTCCACCAGGCCCCCACCCATGTCTCCCACCACCCCCACCCCCCCAGTCACCAGGGGCAGCCCCTACCAGGCCCCCACCCATGTCTCCCAGCACCCCCACCCTCCAGCCACCAGGGGCAGCCTCCATCAGGCCCCCACCCATGTCTCCCAGCACCCCACCCTCCAGCCACCAGGGGCAGCCTCCACCAGGCCCCCACCCATGTCTCCCAGCACCTCCACCCCCCGGCCACCAGGGGCAGCCTCCACCAGGCCCCCACCCATGTCCAACTCATGTTCCCCACCACCCCCACCCCCCAGCACTGTGGGGCACCTGCCAGCAGGCCCCCACCCATGTCCAACTCATGTTCCCCACCACCCCCACCCCCCAGCACTGTGGGGCACCTGCCAGCAGGCCCCCACCCATGTCCAACTCATGTTCCCCACCACCCCCACCCCCCAGCACTGTGGGGCACCTGCCAGCAGGCCCCCACCCATGTCCAACTCATGTTCCCCACCACCCCCACCCCCCAGCAGTGCAAGGGCAGCCTCCACCAGGCCCCCACCCATGTCTCCCAGCACCCCCACCTCCCAGCACTGTGGGGCACCTGCCATCAGGCCCGCACCCATGTCCAACTCATGTTCCCCACCACCCCCAGCCCCCAGCACTGTGGGGCACCTGCCAGCAGGCCCCCACCCATGTCCAACTCATGTCTTCCACCACCCCCACCCCCCAGCACTGTGGGGCACCTGCCAGCAGGCCCCCACCCATGTCCAACTCATGTTCCCCACCACCCCCACCCCCCAGCACTGTGGGGCACCTGCCAGCAGGCCCCCACCCATGTCCAACTCATGTTCCCCACCACCCCCACCCCCCAGCACTGTGGGGCACCTGCCAGCAGGATCCCACCCATGTGCAACTCATGTTCCCCAGCCAACATGTCATCACAATCTAGATCCCTGGTCCCTATGGTCAGCCTCCAAATGCAAAACACCCACCCGAGTATTGCATCCACCCACTCATAATTTGCAATTACATCACAGAACACCAATTGCAAGTTCCGAAACAAAAACATTTCCCTCACATACACCCAATGGGTGTCAGTGAATCTCAAAACACATATCATGAAATGCATGAAACCAATGAGATACCACACATTGAAGTTCACCAAAAAAAATATGTATTAAAGGAAACATAAATAGAATAAATAATGAAGAAACAGAAATGTGAATGTACAAAAATTAAAAGAAGCATGTCCGTGAAAAAAAGCAAAACCAGAAATAAAATTCCAAAGTAATGTTGTCCAAAGTCAATGTCCACAAAACAAAATCCAACGGGAAATAAAAAAGAAAGCCATTGCTCCATGGTTAAAAAGTGAAAAAAAAATACAATCCAACTGTGAACTATGTACATGGGAACAAGCCAGGGTCCATTATCCCAACAAAATAAAGGAAACCTATCTAACTACACTAACTAATAAAATAAACTATATACAAAAATGTGGCCAATGTCCGAAAGGTCCAAATAAAATCAAAACAAAAATGAAACCTAACACTACCTACATAACTATGTACAAGGGCAGCGGGCTAGTTTCACGGCTCACTTGTGGATGTCTCGGGCCAGGGCATCATCAAATTCCTCCTCAATGTCCCGGAGGCGGTCCTCCTCCATGGCCCCGAGGGTCTACAGGGCCGTCGACGTCTCCACCTTCAAACCCCTGCGGATTGCCTCGAGGCACTCGGCCCGCCTCAGGGCCCTCCGCATTGAGTTCTCCGCCCTGACCATTGTGAGCCGTGCCTCTTCCGCCCGCTGCCGCTCCGCATCTATGGCATGGCCCAACCGCTGCCACACGGAAGACACTCTCTGTCCTGGGTCCTCCTGCCCTCCGGCCGATGCCTGCCCCTCCGATGTTGAAGGCCCCGAGCCCTCATGGCTCCCACCACGTTGCTGCTGCTGCTGGGCCTCTGCCCGTGCACTGCCTCCTGCTGCCTGCACATCCTCCGCCGGCTGGGGTGCAGTCGTAGATGTGGCCACCCCTGCTGGACGTCCGACTCCTGACTGTGGCAGGGATGCCTCCTCCACCAGCCTGGCCGCACCGTCAGAGGCAGCTCCACAGGGCACCCAGGTGACTGATGGGTGGGAAGATGGCACAGAGGACGACTGGCGCGTAGGGGGTCCAGTTGAGGAGGGGGTCATAGCAAGCCCCATCAGACGGAGGAATCCGGCCTGGGTGACCTGTCCCAGCAGGCTGACGTGGTCAACGAGCCATTCGAGATGATGTGCAGTCTCTTCATGAAAAGACTGCAGGTCACCTCCCATGGCCCGTTGACGCAACGCCACACCAGCCAGGACAGGCTCAACCCGTACCTGGATAGCCACGTCCGCAGGCAGAGGAAGGCCAGTTGACTTGAGCTCATCCCCTGCCTGAAAACGGGTCTGGACGTAGGCATCCCTGCTGGTGCAAGATGATGCAGGGGCAGGATCAGGGACAGGATTGCACACAGGCACCTCCGCGGCGGCCTGTGCTGCCTCCTGTCCCTGTTCCTGCACTGCACCACTAGCACCAGTGGGATCCCCACCTCCAGACCCTGTCTCTGGTGCTTGCACGGCCTCCTCCTCCACCAAACCCCCCACCAACCTGGATGACTCCGTGCCATCTTCCCCTGTTGGGCCCTGTGGGGTCCCAGCTGCCCCTTCTGCTGCCGAGGAGTCCAACTCCAACCTCCGCCTCTTGGACCTCCCCCCGGCAGCTGCGGCCTGGGACGCGGCACCGGACTCCTCACTCCCCGACGAGATCACAACATGGGAGGGGAGCCAGGCCTTGCGTCTCCGGCTGGCAGTGGGATCCCCGCCGCTGTGCTCCACAGCACCTTCTCCGCCCTCTTCATCAGTTGACGCTGCAGACAGGGAGAAACAAAACACAGGCATCAGGGCACTGTACAATGGACACATACACACATGACAGTTGTACATGAGTGGCATTGGCAAACTTCAGACATGTCATCACAATCCCCAACACACATGTCATTACAACTCGCACACATGAGCCATACCACAGCCATATCGCAACTGTCACCACCATCCATACACATACAACAGCATGAGCAGCCAAAGGTGAGCCAGACATCACATGCAACACAGGAAGTGCACCACACATGTACACACACCACCACACTTGCATGCATGTGTACACCTCTGCCAAGTGTTGCAGTGTTCAGACGGGCATCCATGTCACATCTGCCAATCAGGCTTCCACATACCGCTGTCGCATGCATCCATGTTGCATCACTGTTGCACCCTTGTCAAATACACACACATGCACATGTACACAGTGCTGATACATGCAGCCAAAAACAACATACATGCGTGACATCACGGACATGTCTACTTACATACACATTCATCCAAACATGTGTGCCCACACAACTGCATTTGGCATGCAAGCCTACACACACAAGCACCATCCATGTCTCACACATTCCAGCCCTCGCATGTGTCAGCCCCACGGCCCTGTACACCCCCACCCATACTCGACCCCATACAAACAGATGTGCAACCTGCACACTACTGAATAATCACCACACGCACTGCTCACAATCAGGATGCATGTACACTCACCGCTCGACTCCAGACGGGTCTGCTTCTCAAGGACCCTGACGTGGAGCGCTGAGGATATGCGTTCCAGGACCCTCATCTGTTCTTCCGACAAGTGGCCCCGGCGCCCCTTGGCATCCGCTCCCTTCAAGAGGCGCCGGGCCTTGTTCAGGGTGCTGGACCTGAAGTCCTCCCAGCGCTTCTTGACATGTTGTAAGTCGCGGACTGCCACCCCCTCCGAGTTGATGGCAATCACGATGTCAGTCCAGATCCGAGTCCGTCCTTCCTTGTCGGCGCGGGAACTTCCGAAGAGGGCATCATACTGCCCCAGGACTTGCTCCACCAGGACACCAACTTCGGTGGCACTGAAGCTGGTGCCCCTCTGCCTCTCTGGCCGGGGGTTGTCAGTGGTCCCAGATGGTGTTTGCCCCGACATGACAACCCCAAAGGCAGGAGTGGGTGGGCAACTGGGTCCTGGGGCTGGGCTGTGGAGCGATGGAATCCCAGTCGGGAGTCTTCGGTTCCAGCAGGGGTGGTCACAGCAACAGCACCCCTGGCTGATTTGCAGGCAGCAAATGGCAGGGCACGTGGGCAGCAGGCAGTCAGACAGCAGCAGATGGCAGGTGGGAGTGTGCTCGGGGCTCTGGGGGGAAGTAGTTCGGCCTTCTGGGCAGGAGCGTGGTCTTCCGTGTGCTTACGCGTGGCCAGCTTGAT
Source organism: Ambystoma mexicanum (assembly GCF_040938575.1). NCBI lineage: Eukaryota > Metazoa > Chordata > Amphibia > Caudata > Ambystomatidae > Ambystoma > Ambystoma mexicanum. The sequence goes on along the minus strand of NC_090928.1, from coordinate 234,208,147 downwards.
ACGGAGTGATTTGGCACGTGAAAAATCTGCACGTCAGCGTGTAATTCGAGGAAAGGCCCTTAGCGCGTAAGCGCGTCTGCACGCATATGTATTTTCATTGGACAGAAGGCCCCTCAAGCGCAAGCGCCCCTGTGACGTGACGCGTACAGACGTGCATGGGCATTTCAGCGCGCGTGAAAAACTGCACATCCGCGTGTAATACGAGGAAAGGGCCCATGCGCGTAAGTGCGCGTGGAAAACTGCACGTCCGCGTGTAATACCAGGAAAGGCCCTTAGCGCGTATGCACGGCAGCACGCATATGCGATTTCATTGGACCAAAGGCCCTTAGCGCGTGAGCGCGTCTGTGACGTGACGCGTGCAGGTGTTTCCCTCATTGCACGTGATGACAGAACACACGTGGATTTCCACCAATCGCGTGTGAAAGTTCCCGGCACCCCGGAACACACGTACCCAGGCTAATCGCGTGTGGAACTTCCCGCGTACCCCGAAACACACGTACCCAGGCCAATTGCGTGTACGCTCACTCCCCTCCGATCACACGCGATGACACTCGGACCGTATCCAAATACGGGAAACCCGCGCACGGCAAAAGACGTGCACAGGCGTCAACGCGTCCGCCCACACGAAGGCAGGCGGAGCCGTCCCCGCGCACAGCATAAAAGTGCACGCAAACAACACACGCGTATATACAGCTACGATGAATGCCCCATTTGTCGCTGCACTGATCGTGGGACACTGCAGGAGGAGGAGAATAGCCAGGACACGCATTTTCGCACCAGGGACAAGACTTTTGGGATGCCTGACGACCATGTCTACGGCAGGTATAGGTTTCCACCCCATATCATCCTAGACCTGGTCAGGGAGTGGGAAGATGACCTCACATCCCCAACCCTTTGCTCCCAAGCATTGAGCCCCTTGGAGAAGCTGCTCAATGTCCTGCATTTTTTGGCCACTGGGTCATTTCAGCGGACCACTGCCATAGTGGGGGGGGTCTCACAGGCCACGCAGTCACGCTGCCTACACCAGGTACTGGCAATCATGACAGTGCGCCCCTCAGTCCGCAGGCACATATACATGCCCAGAACACCCGCAGAAAGGCAGGCTGTTGTCCTGGATTTGTTCAGGGTGGCACACTTCCCCAAAGTGCTCGGTGCCATAGATTGCACCCATGTGGCCCTACGTCCACCTAGGGCCATTGAGCACATCTACCGAAACCGCAAGCACTGGCATTCCATCAATGTACAGGTGGTATGTGATGCAAAGGGAATCATCACCTCTGTCTATGCAAACTACCCTGGCTCCACCCATGACAGTTTCATATACAGAATGTCCGCTCTGAGCCGGACCCTGGAAGCTGGGCAGCATGGCGACACATGGCTCCTAGGTCAGTACAAATGCCCTTGCACATGCATGCAAGTCACACACAGACAAATATCCAAACCCTAATAATCTCAACTATTATCACCTCCCCAGGGGACAGTGCCTACCCTCTGAGCAACCACATGATGACACCAATCCGGAACCCCACCACACCACCCCAGGTAAGATACAACGCCGCCCATATTGCAACCAGGGGCATAGTGGAGCGCACATTCGGAGTGCTCAAGTCACGTTTCCGCTCCCTTGACCGCTCTGGTGGGCAACTACTCTATGCACCACCAGTAGTGTGCAGGATCATTGTGGCAGCATGTGTCCTGCACAATGTTGCAACATGGCAGGGCGTCCCGGTGGACATGGTGGTGCCCCCACATCCCCAACCACAGGCACAGGCGCTGCCCATGGGAGGGGACAGGGCACGTGGCGAGGAAGCCCGGACCCAGCTTGTGGCCACATTTTTCACCTAAACTCCCACCCCTGCGGAGTGCACACAGGCCTGGCACATACCAGGTGACAATCGATGATGACAAAGAGACAGTCAACTGTCACAACCCTACCACCCTGAGATAGTTGCCATGGAAGTGCCACATCGTCTGCATCCCTAGCTACTTAAACACAAGCTATCCTGTGTGACCAAAAGGCACACATATGACATATGACATGATATGGGCCATACACAAGTATTCCAAGGCGCAATGAGGCAGGGAGGGGGGAACAAGGGAACACAGAGAACGGTACTACTAGGCCAGGTGTCATTGAGATCGTGCAAGTGCAGGCTTAGGGGAATGGGAAAAGTGCAAGGGGAAGGGTGGGGGGGGAGTCCAGTACAGGGGAAGTAGCCCAAAAAAATAATACATAGGTCGGCTGGTGGCAACTGCAAAGGTAAGTGCAGACAAGTGCTGGGAAGGGAGGGCTGTAGGGATAGAGAGACAGTACTGCAGTGCAGGGGTTGCCAGGGAGGCAGTGCAAGTGGAGAGTGGCTGGGCCAGGGACCGAGGTCGTTGAGAGTGGCCCAGTTGCAGCTCCTGTGCAGTTCCAGTGAAGAATTCTGCAAGGGAGAGGCAGAGAGTAAGCAGAAGCAAAGAGGAAGGTCTTGAGGTGCTTCCAGAACTGGAGATGGTTCCCCTCAAGTTCAAGTCAGGCCGGAAGTCTGTTCCAGGGGGAGGGCCCTGCTGCGGAGAGAAATCTACCCCCAGCTAGTTGCTCTGAGAAGCGGATGACCTGGACATGCAAGGTGTGCATCACACACACCTGCAAAACAGGCCATGGCCATCACTGTCATGTCACTCAAACCCTCCCAAACATCAACATGACATGGCAAGCAATACCCATACACCAAGCAGTAACGATAAGGTACACATTGCCATGTCCTAAATGTACAGTGGCATCGGACACTGCTGCCTGACCCGGAATCAGATGAAATGACAGACCAACAAAATCTCCCACCCAAAATAAGTCATTTCCAAATGCATTACAACAGTCGTAGACGTAACATCACAATGAATGCCTGTCTACATGCACATTATGCATTGCAAAATCAACACTGCAGCTCATGTGTGCAGTGTCCTACTCCTGCATCACACTGCTCAGCGCACAGCACATTGAACAGCCATTGTGTGTGATGCACACCCTGAGCATCACATCTAAGTGACAGACCACGTCAAACATCAAATTAGGCATGAACACAGAACATGTGCTGCCGGGACACAGTGGGCACCAGAAGGCAAACAGTGTACACGTGGATATGCAAGGGTGGGAGTACATGTAGTGCATCAGAGTGCAAGTGTGTGGTTCTGCAAGGACATGCACTCCACATATGCACGTGCACTCAAGTGACCATCAGTGTTCCCTACACATCACATGTGAACATCCACCATGTGTACACCCCAGCATGTGAAACCACAACTATCCCCTCGCACCTGAAAGGAAAACACAACACATGAACAGGCATTGATCAGCAGAACACAACATGTACATAGGATACCACCATTACCATGTCAGAGTTCTCATCACACTACAGGGCAAGGCAACTATCAACAACAACCCCTCCGGCCCCCCTCACAAATGACCATGACTAACTGAACAACTGCACCTGGGTCATGGAGCCTCCAAACCTCAATTCCACCTGGCCACAGGATCACCTTTACCCTTCGTCCCTATCTCCCACCTTGTGTGTAAAAATATGCCTGAACCCTCAGAATCCACACTCATTTCCAAAATCACAAAATCCAAAGCATGAAAACAAACCCAAACACCCTCCAGTAGATAACTTGACGTAGCAGTACCTCACAAAGGCCAAGTACTACCACAATGATGCAACAACCAAGGTAGCACAGCAAAACAATGTCACGACAGGATGTGAGACATGTGTGGTACATGACATAGGATGATGCACCATGAATGGATGTGTACTGTCACAGGTCCCGAGTACAGGCGCGGGAGTGTCACGAAACAACCACCCCCACCATGTCCCGGGTGCCTGCAAGGTCAAACTCACACAGGCCCCTGAGACCCTGGTGGGGAATGAGGTTCAGGGATATGCAGTCGGGACAGGTGTTGACACACTGGATGACTGGAATGAGTGGTAGGAGAGGGGAGGAGGAATGACACATGAAACTAGGGAATGCACGAAAATGTACAACCTGCATGAACACATACACAATCCAAACAAACTTGGACATCATTGTCATGACCTTCTGTAGTCCAGGCTCAGGAGTGGTACGAACCAACCACCCCCTCTAGGGTTTTGGCGCCTGTAAGTTCGGGGCTTACACAGGCATCCACAACCCCAGTGGAGAAAGAGGGTCAGGGAACGTTGCTTGGATAGGCACGGGAACCAGGAACACCGGGTAGAGGGTACAGGTTTCAAAATTGCATAGGATCACGGGTGATTAGGGTGAAAAAAATATACCAAATTGAACCACACATACATCCATGCATCAGTACACTTCCCAGCAAGTCTATGCAGAGCAGTTTGTAAGAAAAACAACAAGACACTTAGCTCTGGTTTTGAGTGCTGGCCTCCTGCCTGCGCACTCTTAGGTCCGGTTACAGGAGCACTGCAATGCTGCAAAGAGAGCCACAGTGAACAACCTGTACGTGCCAATTACACAAAACACAACACCAAACATGCCCCATAGCAACAAACTACTCTACAAACAGACAATCTGTGGTCGATGCTTCGTACCCATATATAACATCACCCCTGTGACGGGTCATACACAGTCAATGCAGTAAGTCAGCCGCTGGTGGGTGCGTGGCAAATGGAACACCAATGTGTCACAATTCACACAACATGCAATGTTCCCTGGGTAAGCAGACAGACCCATATAGCAAGCCATGACTACAGAGCAAGTTGCGTACCACCATGACCGAAACAAAGTTGGCAGTGCATTTATCATGAAGTACGTGGAAAAGATATGCACTGCACCCGAGTATGTCCCTTGCTGTATGTCCCTGTGAGCTGCTCCTTTCCATGTCTCGGAAGGCTACATGGTTGATACAAGGGCCTCAATGGACCTTGGTGTACCGGAGGGTATGTGCCACTGCCCCTGCATGTGTCCCAGACAACCCTACTATCAACAGCCATCAGTCCACAAACACATCTGAGCTGCATTGTGTGCTTCAACACCAATATTCGTCTAAGCTCACCCTCAGTGCTGTGACTAAGCCTGCATGTGCAACTCGCCTGGTGCAAGCTTTGCTGTGTCGTGGCCCCCCTGTGATGCTCACCTTGCCTGGAGTTCTTTGGAACATGTCAGCAGTTCTAGGATGTGGGTCTGCAATCACTGTGCCTCTGCTTGTGCACACATGTGCATGTGGGCACCAACAAACGGGTCCAATGGGCCATGTCTGCTGGCAAAGGTGCTCCGGAGGCTCATCCCCCTGCAGAAAGGGCATGAAACACATGATTAATGCTTCAAAGTCATCTGTGTGTGTCTCATCAGGCATCTCATTACTTGACCATGTCAGAGAGTCACATCACAAATCACACCATCAGTCCGTCTTTCACCTCCAAAGTGTGGAACACTATCTACAGCATGAATTGCAACAAGCACATGTACAGGAAATATATTAAACATACTACACAATGCATAGCAATCAATGTCCACATTAATCATGACACACCCCATCTAGCAAAAACTGAACAGTGGACAATGACACCTAAATCATCCCCACTAGGGGTGTCAACACAAGTCACACAGCACCAGACATGCCACAGATATGACAGTCCAAAGCCCTTGTGTAAAATGCTGTAACACCGAACCATCCTTGCGAGCCCATGGATAAGGGAGGCAGGAGAGGCATATGTGAGTCAAGGACCCCAAGCAGCAAACACATACACAAGACAACCATGAAGGGCCCAGCTGGAACAGACAGTGGGTGCCTTCAAAAGCCACAAAGCACCGCACCGTCACATGAAAGCACAATAGACTAGCAAATTTAAACTAACTCAACTATTAACTAATTACACCAACTATGGAAAACCTACATTACCTATTTAAACTAACTATCAAACAGAAACTTAACTAACTAAACTAAAAGAAAAATCAAAAATGGCCACATACGACCCGGGGGGGAGGGGAGGCACCCAGGAGGGGGGAGGTACAGGGTGCTGCTCAACATCCACATGCGATGATGCTGAGACAAAAAGAAAATCCTTCATGGGCTCAACGCCTGCACAGCACGACCTATGTGGGAGATAGATGGTCGTCCGAGTCTGGCTCATCCTGGAAAGGAGGACGTGGCACAGTAGCCTGGCCACGCCTAGCCGCAGCTTGCCCCTCGTCGGCAGCAAGTCTGCCGGACGGGTGAGCCTGGTTCTGTGTGGCGATGTGATGTAGGTCTGCATGCAGAACCTCACGTGATACACGTGCTTCCTCTTGCAAGGTAGCACGTGTAACACGGAGTTCCTCCTACAAGGCCTGGCTGGACAACCGCTGCACCTCCCGGCAAGCCTGTAGCTCAGCCGAGATGGTACGCTCAAGCTGTGCAAACCTCCCCTCTGCCTGCTGCCTCTGGGACATCATAAGGACACCCAGAGTGGATCTGAGGGAAGCATACTCCTCCCTCAGGGCATCCATGTGCGCCTCTGCGTGAGCAGCAATTGCTTGACGCAGAGACTACATTTCAGCCTGGCGTGCCCTGTCTGAGGCCGCCATGCCCAGCCTGAGCGAGCGGGCCGTGGACCGTGCCGCCCGCTGCTGGAGAAGCACCTGCCTAGCAGGGGGGAGCACAGATCGGGCCACACGCTCCATGCTCTCAGCGATGTTCTCCAATGTTGCCCCCTGCCGTTCGGAATTGGCAGTCATGTCTTGCTCCCACTCAGTATACAGCGGTTGCGCGCGGCGACCGCGTTGCCGGGCTTGACCCCTGCGGGACCCAAGGACCGGGGGTCCTCGCTGTGTTGGCACCGCCTGCGGCTGCACGACTACATGCCCCCGTCGACGTGATGTCCCAGGCACATCAGTGACTTTTGTGGAGGGTGACCCTGCGTCCCGATCCACCACGGGCGGAGGAACCAAGACTGTCTGATCCCTCAGTGCAGGTGTCGCAGACAGAGGAGTGTCAACATCAGAATCACTCACCCCTGACACATGGACTTGATGCTCATCCAACTCAACATGGACGTCAGAGTCGTCATCAAGGCTGGACTCATAGGCAGCCAGAGACAAGATGGACTGCAGCACTTGGGGGTTTTCGTGGCCTACCACCCCACGACCCCCACTAGTGCCGGGTTGATGTGGTGTTACCAACCCTGTGTCTGGCATGACAACACCATCCTCCGCCTCCATTGCGTCATCACCTGAAAAATAGAGAGAAAAAGGTCAATACACATGTCAGAAGCACACGACACACACACACCGACAGCAAAGGCATCCGGCAGACATGTGACACACAACATATGACCTGGCATGCATGCTCCGTCTACTTTGAATAGCTTCAGTGATCAGACCTGTTGAAAGGTGGCAGTTTCCATGGAAGTGGGTCTATGCAGTGCAGAAAATGTGTACGCCACTCACTACTTACATGTACAAGCACTACATGGTGTGTGCCAGGAAATGTGAAGGCAGTGCAATGTCAAATTCAGACATCACGTGCATTGTGCATTCAATGTGTACCATGTCTAGAAGCCAAGCACCCCTCCACCCCAGTACCAAAGCAGGGATGCCTAGCATGGTATCAAAAGGCTGACCATACACCTGTGTATTGACAGGCAGTGTTGACTGGCATCAACAGCTTAATGTGATTCAAATTACAACACTGCAAATGATGCTGGGACAGTGGGCAGGACACATGATGGAAACTCCGGAGGCCGCCCACGTGTGAAGAAGACACAAGAGTTGGACAGAGTCATTGGTCATTGAACAGGCTGAGGCCTGTGAGCCACACAGATTGTCAGGGCCTAAACATGTGTGCAATGCAGGACTGAGCCACAGTTGACATGGGGAGGCCGATGAGATGGCAGGCAATGTATGTAACCAAGGACTCATATTACAGTGATCATCCAGTCAAGGATACATAGGGGCATGCGTGCAATGCACATGGAGCATGAATGGGCACTCATGTCCCTGCGGGACATCTGACCCATGCACAGTACAAGTGAGATACCCTGCATCGAGTACTAAGGCTGTACCACACGGCATATGTCTGGCAGTTTCTACGCTGGAAGTTAGCATCTACACAGGACACATGAACAAGAAACTACACATTATCAAGATTGGAGCAGACCAGTGCAAAGGTGGAACTGGAGTGCAGAGTGGCGGAGGAGGGGCAAGGGAGCATGCCCACATGGAGTCCCGCATGCAGGCAGAGGAGACATGCATGACGGTAGCATTGCATTACTTACACATCAGAACCATGTACACGTCACATGTAGCAGCAATCATGCACAACACATCCCACAAGTGAAACACACATGTCCTCAACAAACACGCATCAACACTCACTGGACTGGGCATCAAAGTCCAGCATCTCTCCCACTCCTTCGACCAATTCAGGTGGTATGAACTCCGCAACGAGAGCCTCATGCGGAGTGAGTTCTTCCTCCTCTGGTGCAGGCCCACCACCAGTCACCAGAGTCAAGTTGTAATTTGAGGCACGCTTGGCCTTAGTGCTGCGTTTGATGTTATTCCAATGCTTTTGCACTCCTGTGCCATGCGCACCTCATGGCCGAATGAACTGACATGTTCCGCAACAGGCTTCCAGTGGGTGTCACGTTGGGCAGCCGTAGTCTGACTATTGGCACCCACTAGCATGTCACGGCTGTGGCCCCGCACGTAGTCCATGAGGAAGTCCAGTTCCTGCTTACAGAAAGGCTTCTTCCTCGACGTGCAGGAGGTTGTGGCTGTGTGTGGGGTCCCAGCCTGTGCTGCAGATGCAACCTTCCTCCTCTTGGACTGTGGCGCAGACCCTGGCTGGCTAATGCCGCCCTGACCAGTATGGCCAGTGGGTTCGGTGGATTGAGCCAAGGGAGTGGCAGTTGGAGGGATGACCAAAGGCCTGACTTGTGTCAGTGGCAGCTGGTTGCCCACTAATGGACCCTGCGCAGCAACATCAGCTGTGGCAGGGTCATTGACCGCAATGGTCCTGGTTGGCAGACTCACAACCGGGGTGCTGTTGGGTGCATCTGCCCCTGCACTTGCCAACACCCGGCTGTTCGGGGCAGCAGATGACATGACTGCCCCAGGGACACGTGTCTTGGTCTGAGCAGCCCGGCCTGCCCCTATGGTTTCCCCCCTGGCCTGTTGGAGATCTACCAAGGGCTCTTCAAGTGCCAACGCAGCCTTCGCTGGCAGACCCTGAGCCTGGGTGGCGGTGTCCACAGCTGCACCTGCAGCTACCACTACCCTTGGGCCCGTGGCAGTCGATGGAACGGACTGCCGGGTCATTCGGGTGCCAGTGCCAGATGCAGGAGCTGCATCCCCCGGAACCACAGGGGGTGGTGGCATGGCTGCACCAACACATGGCACAACATTGTGCTCAAGTGGCGCACCCCTGCCTCTTCCCCCTCTGTGGCTGCCCTGGACACCCTGGAGTCCCCCTACTCCCTGGTCACCACGGCTACGTCCCCGACCACGCCCGCCACGAGGAGTACGCCCAGCTGAGGCGCCCCTCACCTTTGGTGGCCTCCCAACCATGGCACAGATGTAGTAGTGCTGGCACAGATGGAGTGGTGCCAATGGGAGGTGTACACCACAATTGACCTGGGCAATTGGGGTGAAGGGGGTGGGAAGCAAGATGTTAACAGCCCCCCTGCACCTGCAAGGCTGTATGTGACCTCGGTGATGTGGTGACGGGTCACGCAATGCTCAGGCACCCCAAAACTGCAGTAAAACCGTGCACGCAACCCTGCAGCCTATGTGCGTGGATTCAACCTCCCGCAGTATGCGGTGGCACCCAGTAACACGAATAACGCGTACGCGTGGGACACGCAGGCTACTATGACATCGAAAATGGGTGCGATACACAGGGGCACCCGCAGTGGGAAAAAGAGCGTGTGCGACTCACCATCTGACTAGCGCGATGCAGAAAAACACGCGTAGCCAACACCCCCGCCAAAAGAAGAGATACGTCCTTGATAGCTGTGAAGTTGTGATGGCGCGCGAAACAACAGGAAGCAGCAACACACGTCGGTCTCCACGAAAGGCACGTACAGCGAATTGCTGGGCCCGCTCACCTTTAACCCGTGCTGAGGGAAACGCACGCGCGCGTCACGTCACTTACGCACATGGGCCCTTTCCTCGTATTACACGCGGACATGCAGTTTTCCACGCGCGCTTACGCGCATGGGCCCTTTCCTCGTATTACACGCGGACGTGCAGTTTTTCACGCACGCTGAAATGCCCATGCACGTCTGTACGCATCACGTCACAGGGGCGCTTGCGCTTGAGGGGCCTTCTGTCCAATGAAAATGCGTATGCGTGCAGACGCACTTACGCGCTAAGGGCCTTTCCTCGAATTACACGCTGACGTGCAGATTTTTCACGTGCCAAATCACTCCGTATCAAGCTGGCCACGCGTAAGCACACGGAAGACCACGCTCCTGCAACTACTGCCCCCCAGACCCCCTAACACGCTCCCACCTGCCATCTGCTGCTGCCTGACTGCCTGCTGCCCACGTGCCCTGCCATTTGCTGCCTGCACATCAGCCAGGGGTGCTGTTGCTGTGACCACCCCTGCTGGAACCGAAGACTCCCGACTGGGATTCCATCGCTCCACAGCCCAGCCCCAGGACCCAGTTTCCCACCCACTCCTGCCTCTGGGGTTGTCATGTCGGGGCAAACACCATCTGGGACCACTGACAACCCCCGGCCAGAGAGGCAGAGGGGCACCAGCTTCAGTGCCACCGAAGTTGGTGTCCTGGTGGAGCAAGTCCTGGGGCAGTATGATGCCCTCTTCGGAAGTTCCCGCGCCGACAAGGAAGGACGGACTCAGATCTGGACTGACATCGTGACTGCCATCAACGCGGAGGGGGTGGCAGTCCGCGACTTACAACATGTCAAGAAGCGCTGGGAGGACTTCAGGTCCAGGACCCTGAACAAGGCCCGGCGCCTCTTGAAGGCAGTGGATGCCAAGGGGCGCCGGGGCCACTTGTCGGAAGAACAGATGAGGGTCCTGGAACGCATATCCCCAGCGCTCCACGTCCAGGTCCTTGAGAAGCAGACCCGTCTGGAGTCGAGCGGTGAGTGTACATGCATCCTGATTGTGAGCAGTGCGTGTGGTGATTATTCAGTAGTGTGCAGGTTGCACATCTGTGTGTATGGGGTTGAGTATGGGTGGGGGTGTACAGGGCCGTGGGGCTGACACATGCGAGGGCTGGAATGTGTGAGACATGGATGGTGCTTGTGTGTGTAGGCTTGCATGCCAAATGCAGTTGTGTGGGCACACATGTTTGGATGAATGTGTATGTAAGTAGACATGTCCGTGATGTCACGCATGTATGTTGTTTTTGGCTGCATGTATCAGCACTGTGTACATGTGCATGTGTGTGTATTTGACAAGGGTGCAACAGTGATGCAACATGGATGCATGTGACAGCGGTATGTGGAAGCCTAATTGGCAGATGTGACATGGATGCCTGTCTGAACACTGCAACACTGGGCAGAGGTGTACACATGCATGCAAGTGTGGTGGTGTGTGTACATGTGTGGTGCACTTCCTGTGTTGCATGTGATGTCTGGCTCACCTTTGGCTGCTCATGCTGTTGTATGTGTATGGATGGTGGTGGCAGTTGCGATATGGCTGTGGTATTGCTCATGTGTGCGAGTTGTAATGACGTGTGTTGGGGATTGTGATGACATGCCTGAGGTTTGCCAATGCCACTCATGTACAACTGTCATGTGTGTATGTGTCCATTGTACAGTGCCCTGATACCTGTGTTTTGTTTCTCCCTGTGTGCAGCGTCAACTGATGAAGAGGGCGGAGAAGGTGCTGTGGAGCACAGCAGCGGGGATCCCACCGCCAGCCGGAGATGCAAGGCCCGGCTCCCCTCCCATGTTGTGATCTCGTCGGGGAGTGAGGAGTCCGGTGCCGCGTCCCAGGCCACAGCTGCCGGGGGGAGGTCCAAGAGGCGGAGGTTGGAGTTGGACTCCTCGGCAGCAGAAGGGGCAGCTGGGACCCCACAGGGCCCAACAGGGGAAGATGGCACGGAGTCATCCAGGTTGGTGGGGGGTTTGGTGGAGGAGGAGGCCGTGCAAGCACCAGAGACGGGGTCTGGAGGTGGGGATCCCACTGGTGCTAGTGGTGCAGTGCAGGACCAGGGACAGGAGGCAGCACAGGCCGCCGCGGAGGTGCCTGTGTGCAATCCTGTCCCTGATCCTGTCCCTGCATCATCTTGCACCAGCAGGGATGCCTACGTCCAGACCCGTTTTCAGGCAGGGGATGAGCTCACGTCAACTGGCCTTCCTCTGCCTGCGGACGTGGCTATCCAGGTCTGGGTTGAGCCTGTCCTGGCTGGTGTGACGTTGCGTCAACGGGCCATGCGAGGTGACCTGCAGTCTTTTCATGAAGAGACTGCACTTCATCTCGAATGGCTCGTTGACCACGTCAGCCTGCTGGGACAGGTCACCCAGGCCGGATTCCTCCATCTGATGGGGCTTGCTACGACCCCCTCCTCAACTGGACCCCCTACGCGCCAGTCGTCCTCTGTGCCATCTTCCCACCCATCAGTCACCTGGGTGCCCTGTGGAGCTGCCTCTGACGGTGCGGCCAGGCTGGTGGAGGAGGCATCCCTGCCACAGTCGGGAGTCGGACGTCCAGCAGGGGTGGCCACATCTACGACTGCACCCCAGCCGGCGGAGGATGTGCAGGCAGCAGGAGGCAGTGCACGGGCAGAGGCACAGCAGCAGCAGCAACGTGGTGGGAGCCATGAAGGCTCGGGGCCTTCAACATCGGAGGGGCAGGCATCGGCCGGAAGGCAGGAGGACCCAGGACAGAGAGTGTCTTCCGTGTGGCAGCGGTTGGGCCACGCCATAGATGCGGAGCGGCAGTGGGCGGAAGAGGCACGGCTCACAATGGTCAGGGTGGAGAACTCCATGCGGAGGGCCCTGAGGCGGGCCGAGTGCCTCGAGGCAATCCGCAGGGGTTTGGAGGTGGAGACGTCGACGGCCCTGCGGACCCTCGGGGCCATGGAGGAGGACCGCCTCCGGGACATTGAGGAGGAGTTCGATGATGCCCTGGCCCGGGACATCCACAAGTGAGCCGTGAAACTAGCCCGCTGCCCTTGTACATAGTTATGTAGGTAGTGTTAGGTTTCATTTTTGTTTTGATTTTATTTGGACCTTTCGGACATTGGCCACATTTTTGTATATAGTTTATTTTATTAGTTAGTGTAGTTAGATAGGTTTCCTTTATTTTGTTGGGATAATGGACCCTGGCTTGTTCCCATGTACATAGTTCACAGTTGGATTGTATTTTTTGTTCACTTTTTAACCATGGAGCAATGGCTTTCTTTTTTATTTCCCATTGGATTTTGTTTTGTGGACATTGACTTTGGACAACATTACTTTGGAATTTTATTTTTGGTTTTGCTTTTTTTCACGGACATGCTTCTTTTAATTTTTGTACATTCACATTTCTGTTTCTTCATTTTTTATTCTATTTATGTTTCCTTTAATACATATTTTTTTTGGTGAACTTCAATGTGTGGTATCTCATTGGTTTCATGCATTTCATGATATGTGTTTTGAGATTCACTGACACCCATTGAGTGTATGTGAGGGAAATGTGTTTGTTTCAGAACTTGCAATTGGTGTTCTGTGATGTAATTGCAAATTATGAGTGGGTGGATGCAATACTCGGGTGGGTGTTTTGCATTTGGAGGATGACCATATGGACCAGGGATCTAGATTGTGATGACATGTTGGCTGGGGAACATGAGTTGCACATGGGTGGGGGCCTGCTGGCAGGTGCCCCACAGTGCTGGGGGGTGGGGGTGGTGGGGAACATGAGTTGGACATGGGTGGGGGCCTGCTGGCAGGTGCCCCACAGTGCTGGGGGGTGGGGGTGGTGGGGAACATGAGTTGGACATGGGTGGGGGCCTGCTGGCAGGTGCCCCACAGTGCTGGGGGGTGGGGGTGGTGGGGAACATGAGTTGGACATGGGTGGGGGCCTGGTGAAGGCTGCCCCTGGTGGCCGGGGGGTGGGGGTGCTGGGAGACATGGGTGGGGGCCTGGTGGAGGCTGTCCCTGCACTGCTGGGGGGTGTGGGTGCTGGGAGACATGGGTGGGGGCCTGGTGGAGGCTGCCCCTGGTGGCTGGGGGGTGGGGGTGCTGGGAGACATGGGTAGGGGCCTGGTGGAGGCTGCCCCTGCACTGCTGGGGGGTGGGGGTGGTGGGAGACATGGGTGGGGGCCTGGTGGAGGCTGCCTCTCGTGGCTGGGGGATGGGGGTGCTGGGAGACATGGATGGGGGCCTGGTGGAGGCTGCCCCTGGTGGCTGGGGGGTGTGAGTGCTGGGAGACATGGGTGGGGGCCTGGTGGAGGCTGCCCCTGGTGACTGGGGGGGTGGGGGTGATGGGAGACATGGGTGGGGGCCTGCTGGCAGGTGCCCCACAGTGCTGGGGGGTGGGGGTGGTGGGGAACATGAGTTGGACATGGGTGGGGGCCTGCTGGCAGGTGCCCCACAGTGCTGGGGGGTGGGGGTGGTGGGGAACATGAGTTGGACATGGGTGGGGGCCTGCTGGCAGGTGCCCCACAGTGCTGGGGGGTGGGGGTGGTGGGGAACATGAGTTGGACATGGGTGGGGGCCTGGTAAAGGCTGCCCCTGGTGGCCGGGGGGTGGGGGTGCTGGGAGACATGGGTGGGGGCCTGGTGGAGGCTGTCCCTGCACTGCTGGGGGGTGTGGGTGCTGGGAGACATGGGTGGGGGCCTGGTGGAGGCTGCCCCTGGTGGCTGGGGGGTGGGGGTGCTGGGAGACATGGGTAGGGGCCTGGTGGAGGCTGCCCCTGCACTGCTGGGGGGTGGGGGTGGTGGGAGACATGGGTGGGGGCCTGGTGGAGGCTGCCTCTGGTGGCTGGGGGATGGGGGTGCTGGGAGACATGGGTGGGGGCCTGGTGGAGGCTGCCCCTGGTGGCTGGGGGGTGTGAGTGCTGGGAGACATGGGTGGGGGCCTGGTGGAGGCTGCCCCTGGTGACTGGGGGGGTGGGGGTGGTGGGAGACATGGGTGGGGGCCTGCTGGCAGGTGCCCCACAGTGCTGGGGGGTGGGGGTGGTGGGGAACATGAGTTGGACATGGGTGGGGGCCTGCTGGCAGGTGCCCCACAGTGCTGGGGGGTGGGGGTGGTGGGGAACATGAGTTGGACATGGGTGGGGGCCTGCTGGCAGGTGCCCCACAGTGCTGGGGGGTGGGGGTGGTGGGAGACATGGGTGGGGGCCTGGTGGAGGCTGCCCCTGCACTGCTGGGGGGTGGGGGTGCTGGGAGACATGGGTGGGGGCCTGGTGGTGGGTGCCCCACAGTGCTGGGGGGTGGGGGTGTTGGGAGACATGGGTGGGGGCCTGGTGGAGGCTGCCCCTGGTGACTGGGGGGGTGGGGGTTGTGGGAGACATGGGTGGGGGCCTGGTGGAGGATGCCCCACAGTGCTGGGGGGTGGGGGTGCTGGGAGACATGGGTGGGGGCCTGGTGGAGGCTGCCCCTGGTGACTGGGGGGGTGGGGGTGGTGGGAGACATGGGTGGGGGCCTGGTGGAGGCTGCCCCTGGGGGGGTGGGGGTGGTGGGAGACATGGGTGGGGGCGTGGTGGTGGGTGCCCCTGCACTGCTGGGGGGTGGGGGTGCTGGGAGACATGGGTGGGGGCCTGGTGGTGGGTGCCCCACAGTGGTGGGGGTGGTGGGAGACATGGGTGGGGGCCTGGTGGAGGCTGCCCCTGGTGGCTGGGGGGTTGGGGTGGTGCGAGACATGGGTGGGGGCCTGGTGGTGGGTGCCCCTGGTGGCTTGGGGGTGTGGGTGGTGGGAGACATGGGTGGGGGCCTGGTGGAGGGTGCCCCACAGTGCTGGGGGGTGGGGGTGCTGGGAGACATGGGTGGGGGCCTGGTGGAGGCTGCCCCTGGTGACCGGGGGGGTGGGGGTGGTGGGAGACATGGGCGGGGGCCTGGTGGAGGCTGCCCCTGGTGGCTGGGGGGTGTGGGTGCTGTGAGACATGGGTGGGGGCCTGGTGGAGGCTGCCCCTGGTGGCTGGCGGGTGCGGGTGCTGGGAGACATGGGTGGGGGCCTGGTGGAGGCTGCCCCTGGTGACTGGGGGGGTGGGGGTGGTGATAGACATGGGTGGGGGCCTGGTAGAGGCTGCCCCTGGTGGCTGGGGGGTGTGGGTGCTGGGAGACATGGGTGGGGGCCTGGTGGAGGCTGCCCCTGGTGGCTGGGGGTTGGGGGTGGTGGGAGACATGGGTGGGGGCCTGGTGGTGGGTTCCCCTGGGAGCTGGGGGGTGGGGGTGCTGGGAGACATGGGTGGGGGCCTGGTGGTGGATGCCCCTGCACTGCTGGGGGTGGGGGTGGTGGGGAACATGAGTTGGACATGGGTGGGGGCCTGCTGGCAGGTGCCCCACAGTGCTGGGGGGTGGGGGTGGTGGGGAACATGAGTTGGACATGGGTGGGGGCCTGCTGGCAGGTGCCCCACAGTGCTGGGGGGTGGGGGTGGTGGGGAACATGAGGTGGACATGGGTGGGGGCCTGCTGGCAGGTGCCCCACAGTGCCGGGGGGTGGGGGTGCTGGGAGACATGGGTGGGGGCCTGGTGGAGGCTGCCCCTGCACTGCTGGGGGGTGGGGGTGGTGGGAGATATGGGTGGGGCCTGCTGGCAGGTGCCCCACAGTGCTGGGAGATGGGGGTGGTGGGGAACATGAGTTGGACATGGGTGGGGGCCTGCTGGCAGGTGCCCCACAGTGCTGGGGGGTGGGGGTGGTGGGGAACATGAGTTGGACATGGGTGGGGGCCTGCTGGTAGGTGCCCCACAGTGCTGGGGGGTGGGGGTGGTGGGAGACATGAGTTGGACATGGGTGGGGGCCTGGTGGAGGGTGCCCTGCACTGCTGGGGGGTTGGGGGTGCTGGGAGACATGGGTGGGGGCCTGGTGGTGGGTGCCCCTGGTGGCTGGGGGGTGGGGGTGGTGGGAGACATGGGTGGGGGCCTGGTGGTGGGTGCCCCTGCACTGCTGGGGGGTGGGGGTGCTGGGAGACATGGGTGGGGGCCTGGTGGAGGGTGCCCCTGGTGACTGGGGGTGCAGGGGGACATGCGTTGGTGGGCAGTAGTGCAAGTTGACATGTGGGTTGGCTGGGGGTCATGGCCATGGTGGATGGTGTGCCTGCAGGACATGTGCAGGGTAGACCCCTGTGGTGTGAGCCACCTGCAGGGGCCGTGGAGGGTGTAGATGGAACACCTGGGAGGACCCACACATGCAATTCACGTGTGGTGCTCCCCGCGCACCCCTGTAATACACGTACCCTGATGGAATCGCGTGTGGAACTTCCCGCGCACCCCTGAAATGCGCGTACCCTGCTCGCACGCGCCCAATCGCGTGTGGAACTTCCCGCGCACCCCTGGAATACACGTATCCTGATGGAATCGCGTGTGGAACTTCCAGCGCACCCCTGGAATACACGTACCCTGCTGATGTCGCATGTGAAACTTCCCCCGCACCACGGAATACACGTACCCTGATGAGATCGCGTGTGGAACTTCCCGCGCACCCCTGAAATACACGTGCCCTGCTGATGTCGCGTGTGAAACTTCCCCCGCACCCCAAAATACACGTACCATGATGAAATCGCGTGTGGAATTTCCTGCGCACCCCTGAAATACACGTACCCTGCTGAAATCGCGTGTGGCACTTCCCGCGCACCCCTGAGATACGCGTACCCCCAATCGCGTGTGGAAATTCCCGCGCACCCCTGAAATACACGTACCCTGCTGAAATCGCGTGTGGCACTTCCTGCGCACCCCTGAGATACGTGTACCCTGCTCGCACGGGCCCAATCGCGTGTGGAAATTCCCGCGCACCCCTGAAATACACGTACCCTGCTAAAATTGCGTGTGGCACTTCCCGCGCACCCCTGACATACGCGTATCCTGCGGAAATCGCGTGTGGAACTTCCCGCGCACCCCTGAAATACGCGTACCCTGCTCGCACGGGGCCAATCACGTGCGGTACTTCCCGCGCACCCCAGTGATACACGTAGCCCGCTTGCCATGCTGGTACAGGGTTAGCGCAGCCCTTTGCGCTGGATTGGGTATATTGATGGCTTTTCCCTGCGCGAGAGGCGTTCTTGGGGGCGTAACTGGCGCTGCTGCAGGGTCGCTGCGCCACTGTGCGCCACGGCTGGTTTTGGTGGCTGGAATCCATGAATATGCTGTGCGCGGAAATGGATTTTAGCGCACGCGGCTCGCGCAGGGATTTGCACGCGCACACTGTGCGCCAGCCGCGTGCGCCACTTGTGCGCTGAATTCTATGAATTATCCCCTAAGTTTGTAAAAGTCAATGAGGGGACGAAGTGAGAAGGAACAGTAACGTGACTTAATTAGGAGTGCCTGAGATGCCAAGTTTTTAACTTTACTTCTTAGCCTAAGAACACCCGGACCGTCTTGGATTCTGTCGTTGAGTGTGATACCGAGGTAGATCATAGATGAGACCACTGGAACGACTTCCCCTGTTAGATGCCACCTAAAGGTCTTAGTCGACTTCATTGTTCCTAACCCCATGATTTTCGATTTTTTTGGGTTGATTCTCAATCCGTTTTCCTGAACATACAGTTCCAAGGCTTTCAGCTGTCTCTGTAGACCTATCGCAGTCTGATCCAACAGAAGAAGGTCATCCGCAAACAGCCTACCCACAGAGGTCCTCCCAATTTTTGGAGGGAAGCTTATTACTGCCCCGAAAGCTTCAAACATGTCTGATATGAATAGGGAGAAGACAGCTGGTGCCAAACGACACCCCTGCTTCAGCCCGTTTTCAGACACACCTTTATTGGATAGGGTTCCTTTTCTATCCAGTCTAATCTGTATGGTTGTTCCTGTGTGAAGAGCCTCCAGTGGTTCCCTCAAATTGTTTGGGCAACCCCATTTCCTTAGTTTGTTGCACAAGAGGCCACGATCAACAGAGTCAAAAGCCTGTTCAAGGTCTATTGACGCAATATAGATGGTTTTATAAGTTTTTCCCTTGACGATACATTTTAGTATGTTGATGATTAGTATGTTCAGTGAAGTTCCAATTCCCTTACGGAACCCCGACTGCCAGGGATCCTTGTGATGTGACTGCCAACTCCAAGCGTTCAGGTGTTTGAGGAGCACTGCAGTGAATATTTTGCCCACTACATCCAGTAGGGCGATAGGTCTCTAGTTCCCAGGTACTGACCTATCACCCTTCTTAAAGATCGGTACAATTATTGACCTGGTCCAGGAGTTCGGGATCCTTTTGAGTCTAATTATGTTTTTGAACAGAGTTGTCATAAATTCAGGCCATTTCTCCGGGTCTCTCTTAAGGATGTCGTTTGTGAGACCATCTGGCCCAGCAGCACGGGATGAATTTGACTTGTTGATGAGATCCACGATATCTTGTTTGTCGAATTTCAAATCCCATGATTTGTCCGATGATAAAAGTTTGTGGGGGCCGCTGATGTTTCCTGCGGAGTAGAGGTTCTGATAGTGCTCCTCCCAGACCTTAGGTGGGATTGGATTTACAGTTTTTGAATCGACTGGGGTACATATCTCGTTGATTAATTTCCATATACCAGAGATGTTTTTACTGGTGACTAGATTTAACATCTTCTCACTATCTTTTTGCAATAGGAGGTGTTTGTGTTGGGTGAGCCAGTTTCTGTAGCTGTTCCTGATGTCTTTGTACAGAACTAGGTCACCATGCGTGTTGGATTTTTTGAATTGCCTCCTGGTCCTCAGCACAGCTTTTTTTTTTGCTACGATTTGGTGGTCATAGGCGTGCCTGTGTGTAGTGGTACCACTCCTGTCCACTGCTTTTTTGTGGAAGACCTTCAATACCTCGATGTATTCTATTGGATTTGCGTTTTGGTCTCGCTCGACCGATTGTAACCCCAGTAGCTTGTCCAGTATTGCACCCATATCTTTTCTCTGAATCCTGATTCTGTTTCCACCAGGGGTCAGGTTGAGTCGATATTCCGAGAGATGTTGGACAGTCTTGGTGTGATCTGTGTTCCATTCCTCAGTTTCAAGTTCCAGGATGTTGTGATCGCTCAAGTCTGTGTGGATCACTCTCAACGTTTTTAGTTTCCCCATCAATGGCTCTGTTACAAATATATAGTCCAATGTACTACCTTGGTTTGCCCGTTTCCATGTAGTAGCAGCGGGTAGGTCTCCCTTTAGGCTTCCGTTTACCATTAAAATGTTTCTACCTGCTAATTCTTTGTCGAGGTCAACTCCTCTTGATGTATTGTTTGTGGAGTACTCAATTTTTCTCCCCTTTTTGTCAAAACATTCCATGTTAAAGTCTCCACAGAGGAGGACCTCCAGGTTTGGACGCGATATCCTGGCGTCATCGATCGCTTTGAGC
This sequence comes from Ambystoma mexicanum, assembly GCF_040938575.1. NCBI lineage: Eukaryota > Metazoa > Chordata > Amphibia > Caudata > Ambystomatidae > Ambystoma > Ambystoma mexicanum. Next base: position 234,187,765 of record NC_090928.1, on the reverse strand, counting down.
AGGGTTTCCTTGAAGTTGTCCTGTTGGCTTTCAGTGGGTCTCCAGTAGATGTTACAAACTAGCAGGTTCCATTTCACCAGGTCAGACCCTGCCTTGGAATTTGTTTGGACTGTGGTTAGCTGTATCCAAGGGTTGTGATTTATGGACGTGATCACCCTCAGACCGGATGTACCTTTGATGCCCAGCAGGAGGCCCGAGCTAGGCCTACCTTTAAGGCCCTTTATGGCCGGGTTCAGGAACATTTCATATCCGTCTAGGAGGGGTAGGTCGCACAGCCACGTTTCTTGTAGGCAAAATAGGTCGTATTTTGTTAGGTCTCAGGCTTGTTTGCCAATCAGATGGGTGAACCCCCTTGTGTTCCAACTCATAATTGTTTTTCCTTTAACCAAGGTGTTTCGTGGAGCACAGGAGGGAACCGGCTGGCATTATGATTTTGCTGCTAGGAACCCCGCCAACCACCTCCAGTCGTCCGGGCTGCTTATAGAGTTCTCCTCGAGTGTGTTTGGGGGGCTGCACGTTGGACCCCTCGGACGTCGGCCTGTGTTTCGTCCTGGGCCCTTTTCACCAAGTGCGATAGGCAACCGTATTCCAGTTCTGGTTTGTACTTTTGAGATCCTTCGTAGGCGTGGTCCCTGTCCTTAATGCCTTCAGAAGAAGTACGCTTGCCATCCTCCAACTCCTTAAGCGAGAACCCAAAAAGATTGAGTTTGGGGCCTCACTTGAGGAGTGCAGATCTTGTATTCCATTTCCCCATATGAAGGATCAACTATCGTGGCGCTGCTCATTGTGAAATTCAATCAGATCAATGTCCTTTGATTTCAAGTTGTCGGGTGACTCAATTGAATGTACAAGGCGCATAACGTTGTTTTGATTCATGGTGAGGTTGTCTTCGTAACCAAGAGTTCTCTCCAGAAGTAATCTGTAAGGGCCCTTGCCGCCCTTTACATCCGGTCCTTTGTCTTCGTTTTTTTTTTTTGGGCCCCGATCTTGAGCCCGTGTCAGTATTTTCGCCACTGTTCTTCGTGAGTTCTTTACGCACTCATTTTGGGGTTTGGAGTTTGTTTCTTTTCTTACGTTCTTTGTTTCCAGTAGGATCCTCTTGCTCTCAAGGGTCTTGAAAGCCATGACTCCAGAAGTGTCCTTGGTCTCGCCCTCCTGCACTGGGGCACGAGCCTGGCTGACCCTAGGAATGTGGACTCTGGATTTCCACAAGAAGTTCCTAGCTGAGTCAGTTCCCTTTACATCTAGTTTTATTGCCTGGAGGATGGGAGATTCAGCTAGGACGTTTCCAACTTCTTTGGACCTTTTGTTGGCGCCGTCCATCTTTTGAGCTGTGTCATTGGGTTCTGATAATGCCAACAGTACCTCTTTCTCTGGACTAGGATCGGGGGCCGTACATGCAGGGCCCACCTCTTCGATCCAAGAATCATTTAAGTCCGAGTAAACTGATAGATCCATCAGAGAGCTGTTCACGCTATCGTTCTGTCTCTCATTGTCTGAGAGGTAGTCGATCTCTTCGATGGGGACCTTTGATTGTTTAGTGAAGGCCCCAGCGGATTTCCTTAAGGTTCTGTCCTAGATTAAAGGTTGGTCAGGTAAGACCAAATTTCTGGGTAGTGTAAGCCTGGTTGTAGCTTTAGGCTGAACTGGTGCTTTTCGTAAGATAGATGAAGCAGAGCCTGGCTGTTTTGTCGACCCAGAAGTCGCTTTTCCGTAATTTCTGTCACCTTTTTTGTTGAGTTCTAATTTTTCACTGGCCATCAGATTTACTCCTCTGTTTGGTTTTGTGAACAGATCGTATAATTTAACTCTGTCCTTAGGTTGGGTCGATCCAGTTGGCACGATGGTCGCTGGAGGTAGAGGGTCCACCAACATTGGGGTAGTTGAACTTGAATCTTTGTAAGAAGTGTTGCCCCTCGTCTCTGTAATAGGTTCAGTGCCCGTGGATTTGTCCTGATGTGATGGCAAGTTTAAGGTTTCCTCAGATCCTTTCTCAAATGACAGTGTAGTCTGCTTTGAGTTCTTTGCTGGACTCACCACGCCCACCTGGGCGCCACCCTCTCCTTCTAGAAGAAGACTCAACCTCTCTGATCTCCTGATTTCTCTGTCCTTGATTATTGGCTCAATAATACTCTTTAGGATTTCTGCGGTCTGATCAGCACTTTTGTCCAGGTTTGACTGGATCGCAGTGACGAATCCTTCTACGAAGATCATTTTAGAGTATAACATAGCAATAGTAGTCGTGTGATCCCGTAACTGTTCATTTTGTGACTCGATTAATTTCATATATGGGGCCATAACAAGCGCAAATGCTGTGATCATTTCTGTGTCAATCTTTGGATCGTTTTTGGCAGGTTCCCACGTCTGAGTGGTGGCCAAGATCGTTAAGAGATCTTCATCAGTCGGTGAAGGTTGTCTTCTAAATCGCTTACTAGGAAACGGGGCCTGCTGCGGAGGAGGTCCTTTATGAGTCCTCAAGGGGTGGCCTCTGTGTCGGTTTTTGTCTTGGGGTAAGGTGACTCTCCCATCTGGGGGTGCTTGGTCCCCATTTAAGCACTGTGCTGGGGGCGCGTGCCTCCAGTGGTCCACTGATCGTGGGATGTCTTGAATGGCTGGATCAGTTTGAAATGAGATTCCTGAAGGTTTCCAGCCTCGATTGAACCTTTGGTTTTGGAACTTGGTGAGATTTGCCCTGTTTTCTGTTCCAAAGACATAAGGAGCGCCATCATGGGCATTACTGGGCTTTTGTTGAACACTGGAGTTGTCGTTTCCCACAGGTTGTTCCTTTTGAGGACTGTCGCTAGTTTTTTGAGGCGCCTGGCTAGGTACCTTGGATGACAGCTCTTTTGCCATTGTGTCCTTGTCGGAGCTCGTAGTGTCGCCACCCACCACTCCAGAGTGGAATGTATTATTTGAGGGTTTTGGAGGTAACTTCAATTCTAGACGATGAGTGTCGGCTTGTTTTGTCGGGCTAGTCTCTTCGACGCCCTCCTCCGTTGTTTCTATTTCAGATTGCAAGGTGTTAACATGCGACTTAGTTGTGCCAGTGATTTCCACTTCGGGATAAAGTTCCCGGACCAGCCTGTCCTTTTTTCCCTGTGGGTCAGAACTGTCTTCCATTGTGAGTGTTGAAAATGTCCTTTTGCTGGTGTTTGGGGGGGGGGGAGTGCCTAGATTGCCCAAGGGAGTAGTTAGCTCCCCCACTAGGTCTTTTTGGCCTGTGACCTGATGATCAGTAAACAGTCTAGAGTGCCCGAAGCAGCCCACCACAAGATTTACTGGTTAAGTGTGAGCCGTAAACAGTGTAATTAGTAGTGAGGTTTACCTTCCAGCCTTCGGACCTCACTGCCGTGGACTGTTGTTACTGCAGCTCCTCGTGTGATCTGACAGGAGTTCTCCTTTACACCAAGGCACAAGTGGTGGGTATATTTTTGTAAGAGATCACAGAGGGTAGACCTCCACACTCTCCCGACTGAGTGTAGCACCACCAGCGCCAAACAGCCGCAAAACAGTTGGCGCCCTTTGCACCTGTCGGGCTTAGCGCCGCAAGGGTAGTGGCCTCGGCGTTTTGTTCACCCAAGGAAGTCACGTGCAGGGTCACGTGACCAGCCCAGCTCCGCCTCCTCCAGGAAGCGTGTACTCCCGACAAGAGCCCTCCAATGGCTCGCAATGTCGGCGTTTGAAAGGTGCTGCTGTCGCTTTCCTTCCCAAAGTTACTGCCACATATATTAGTGGATATTACATGTTATTACCATTACTTGCTGGCCCCTGGGTACATGTTTTACACTTTTCAGTGGGGTTCAAGACATAATCCAATGCAGAGGAGAGGGAAAATAGCTGGATAGACACAAAGCAGTTAAAATGGTATTCACGGGAATATAACTTCAATTAATGCGCTAATTGCTAGGTTAATTAAGCAAGGGGTGTTGCAGAGAAACCAATATAATGAGACGTTTCCCTAAAGTCTTGCATACTTTACAAAAATACAAAAACAGGCCTTGCTTTCAAATTGCGCTTACCCAACAAAACGTGTTGAATTGCACACCGTTCTCCTATGATATTTACACGGATGCAATACAATATGTAGTTTTGCATCAGTGTGTGAATAAACGATGGTAAAATTCTTCTGACTAGAAACAACTGAAAGCAAAATCTAAAAGATTGCTCAACAAAATATATAGGGCCTGATTCATGGAACGTTTTCCTATGGGATTGCGCCATTATAAAACACTTCCATGAATCAGGCTCATAGTCTTTAAAGCAATGTCTGGTTGTCTGGTTGAGCTACTGAGCCTCAATGCCTCTGCAAGTCTCAAGAGCATCACTCTGTGCTCATGCAAATGTGCAATTCCACCGTGCAACACTGAGTTCAATGCCAACTAGTCCCAATGACCTGTGAGTGGCTGGCTTGCTGAGGGATTGTTTTAAAACGTGTTGCTAGCACCACTGAGCGCTGAGACGGTGTGCTATAGTATCTGCAATAGGTTTTACCTGCATATAATGCTGCCTTCTTTTCTTGCTTTAAGTGAGAATAGTATGCATATCTGAAACAGGCGTAGTCCGTTAATATCAACACGAAAGTGACTCACGCTGTCCACACGTCGAGGGTAATAAATAAATGAGTTGGACCAGACTTTAATAAACAGGTATCACTGTGGTTAAGTGGCGGTCTATTTCACGAATGCATATTGTGAAGAAGCCTGGCCAAAAGTGATATAAGGCAGCGACTTCCCTGGTGTACGAAGAGATGCTGATCTTTTCAGTTTTTGAAGATACTTCACCTTAATGTATTCACAGAGCTTATATATGGCATAGGGCAGACTTACCCTTGGAAAAAGTCATTTACATTAGTGTAAAATACTTGCAATTTGTTTACTTTAAAAAAGCTAATTTGTGTGTATACATTCCAGCATGAATTCCAAGACCACCTGCATAAGAAGGACCACCATGCAATGTGCAACAGTGAACGCCAGCAACAGCTACCAGGAACTACTTATGGCTACCTGGCCAAAAAATGCTGAACAAACAACACCAATGTGAATGTACCTTTGTGCATTTGGGTCAATCTAAAATTAAACATTAGGATAAATCTGTACACCATTTAAAGCATAATCAGTCATAAATAATGGACGAAATGATATGTTTGCATCTTATGTGGAAGTTACTGTAAAGAGGCACCCATTTGCAGACATACCCCTGAATTATATAAAAAGCAATTCATCATTGCAGGAAACAAAGAAGTTTATTAAAAACAAAACTCCCCCACCAGCTGGGGAGACACAGATTCGGAAACAGCCTGACACTTGGGCTGACTGAAAGAGTCCTCGGTTCCACCTTTACAAAAAGAAACCTTTATAGACATGAACAATAATTTAGACATGTCAAGTATACTGGTTGGTTAAGTCCTTGCAACCACAGTTTTGGCTTGAACACACACCGCCCATTTTCTAGCATCATCCTTTCAAAAAACCCTCCCTCTGATTGACATCATTATGTGCTGACCGGCAAAAATTAGCTTTGGAGAAATACTGGTTCTCACCAGATATGTTTTGCCTGGAGAAAGAAATGATACACGTCCAGTACCAAGGTCAGTTTATAGTAAACCATTTTCTCACCTCACTTCCGATTGGCTCACCTGTTTTCCCCATCTGTTCCCTGCTTTGTGCCAAGTTTTAGATTTTAAAAAAACCTTTGCGAGGGCACTGCTGAGATCTATATTCCCTGCTATTTAATTCTTATTTGATATTATATTCTAATGCCACAGTCGGCACCTGTCTTTTTGAGTGAAATTCCCCCTCCCAAAATGTCATTCTCTACCTTGTACTCAAAGCTTGAGGTTCAGTATTAAATGATCTAATGTGCTAAGCAAGCATTTCTAGTGTGCCTGTGTTTTGTGAATTCGGCCTTGTTAAGCTTTTCTGATGCCTGCAAGTGCTGGCTGGTTCTGGACCATTATGCGGTGTGCATTTTGGATGAGATGGCTGCTCTGTATTGTTGTGTTTATATGCTAGCAAACTGCAAGCATATATTCTTTGGGTTACACTTCAGCGTGGGCATCACTTATGTTATGTTTCTTTCTTCTACAAGTGTGATTGCACAGATGTTCTTCATGTATAAATGCACATTTGACCTAATGTCTGTGCATCTTCATGGTGAGTGAATATGTGCTTCATGGCTTATGGATGCATGTATGTTGGTCATTCTCACCATCTTTAGCTCCTACCGTGTTTATCATTACTGACCCGGCTTAGAGTATGGTTGATATTGTTCTATGTGCTACAAATAATGATGCCAATTGGACTCTTGCAAACACCATAGCTCTCAAATCACCCGCTTTTGGAGAGTGTCACCCGCCTTGCAAAGGGCTGACTCACCCGCCAAGCCTCCTGCACGCCCATTCATTCCAATGGGCGTCTCACCCGCCAAAAACAAAATCGGGTGATTTCACCCGCCATTGCGAGACAAATGGTTGAGAGCTATGCAAACACTCATCGATCCTCTCCAGTGCAATTTAGGTTTTTTTGCACAATGACCCATCTAGTCGTATTGTCTGGTATTTGAGATTAGAGAGCCGAAGGTAAGACTGGTTTGAGCCCTTAGCGCATGCCGTGTGCCCATAATGCTTAAAGAAACATGTCGTCTTATTTGTTTCACTGCACATGTTTCACTTGGACTCAGACCCCTTTCTGGGAGGGTTGGCTGCCTCGTTTAATTGGGTCTCTCTCTCTCGCAGTGGCGTCCCTAAAACAGGCCTTTTAGAGCTGCTCCGGCTGTTGAGGATCTCTCCCCGGAGAGCCATAACGCTGTTCTGAAGTCTGCCGCCCAGGCATTTAGCAGAAGCGTTTTCGGATCACATTTTCTACTATTACTGTCTGCCGCGGCCCATTTCCATGATGTGTTAATTGTCCAGCGTCTTTCGCATTTGCTGCTGTGTCTTGCGTCCCCATCGCGTAACATTATCTTCCAAGACACCTGTCGTTTTCCTACAGTAGTCAGTCACACTTGCTATCTCGTTTCTGAATATTCAAAAGGTCTAATCAGTGTTGCAAGCTGCTGATCCCCACCGTAATAGATTTTTTTGTGCATACATTTTTTTTAAGTGATATAAAAATGAAAGCTCGACGTGTGTTAGCTTTGAACTGCTTGCCCTCATTAACTTAATAAGTATTTTTAGTTTCCTCTCAGCGGGAGAGGGAGTTCTTTGTGTTTCGCTCGGGGCCTCTTTCTTTGTTTGATTTGTGAAGATGGAAGAACGCTTAGTGAGTGTATGCATCTGCCCAGAAGACTGTGTGAAGGCTGGCGGTCAGAGGCCAGAACCCTGTACAGACAGGCTCAGGGTTAACCCTTCTGAGGCCACTACGATTGGCAATAGCAGAGTTTGTAATTTGTAGCACAAAGAAGGCGCAAGGCAGGTCTAAGCTACTTGTTGTTTTTCTGCTTGAGAGATGAGAATGGACAGACTGCCCGTCCTGGAGCCAATCGGGTGTTTCCCTCATTGGGAGGGCTCTGTTGGGACTTTCGCGAGCTGGCTCAATTATAGTTCAGTTCAGAATAATATTCCATTAACACGTACAGTGAAACATTTGCACACATACCTTGCATAAAATGACTTAATGAAACTCTTTGCCATCTGCCTAAAGGTCTTTGTCTCGGGAGGATACTTTAGGGGCAACGCGCTCGCCTTGGCAGCAAGACAACACAGAGCAACACAGGTTCGATCTCTGTGTCCACGCTTAGAAACCTCTGGGTATTAAGCGCGTTATAAATAACCTATCATACAAACAGCTTTGACAAACTCCACGCCATGTTGCAAAAAAAGAGGTACATTATAATCATGGACATAGTGTCTGAACAAACCCTCATGTTGTTTCTAATAAAATGCACCCAAATCCATTTGTTATGTCTTCCCGCAAGTGTAATTCTGTTTTTACAAATCAATAAAACTTGCAGAATGCCTTCATCTCAGTGTGACCTGCAAGACATGTTTTATTAGTGTCCATCCAAGGCCTACCAGGCTTCAGGGGCAGCACCTTTAGCCCGGTCATCCGCAGGATCCACCTGCGCTCCAGGGCCTTAATATGATTTATAACGTTATTGGGTTCTGCACCTTTGTGCTTTACGTTTTTAATGCGTCTCCAAGTTACACTAAACTCTATTTCTATCGCCCTGCTTTTAAGCATTTCCTTGCACTGACCCTTTGACACACTAGTAAGCACTGCAATGTTTCGAAGCCCCCACCTGTTTAGTAACGCTATTCCCTCTCTGTACGAAAGATACCAGTTTGAAACCTGGGAAGCTGCCACGTCTTTAAGCGCACAGCCTGTCACCTTCCGCAGAAACATCTTCTGGGAAAACTCCCAGAACAGTAGAGGCGGCAGCTTTTGGTGCCAGGGGAGGGGGGCGGCCAATGGGGTGTAAGCGGGAGGCTGGGGGGTGCAATAAGCACCAGGGGAGGACCAGGGGGACAGCTGCCCTCCCCTCTTCCTGCCCTCCCCTCTCCCCCCCCCATGGCTCTGCCACTGTTCCAGACAGCTGCTATTGGCAGACCCCAAAAGATCACTGTTGTGAAGCACTGAAGCCTGTGTATTGCTATCTAAAACCTTGCAACACAGATCGAGCCTAGAGCCCCCATATAATGGGTAGAATCGTTAATGTCCCCATACCGTGAAGAAACACGCTTGGCCATGCTTTTAATGTGCTGGATCAAGCCGCCACTGCTTGAGAAAACTAGCCCTAAATACAACTATTTGTATTCTACAATTGGCTGACTACCTCTAATTATTTGTTGCTAATAGCCCATTTCAACTGTGGTTCCCTTTTGTTAAACAGCATAATCTGTGTCTTATCAGGGTTTCATTTCAGCGGTGATTGTTCAAATATTTGTCGTATACCCAAGGCTTTGTTGTAGGCCGCCTGGAGTAAGGTCCATGAACCACATCACTGCGTATAGCAAAACACTACATTTTGATCCATTTAGTGAAGGGGTGTACGCCTGGCTGGCGACCTATGCGGGAGGAAATCTGAGAAGAGCATAAATAGTAACTGTGCTAACAGACACACCTGCTTAACCCAGGGGTGGACTGGCCTATAGGGAACTCTGGAGATTTCCCGGTGGGCCTCTGCACCCTGGGCCTCTTTTGTGTAGTATTTCCAAATGTTCTCATAGGAAAAGCACTGGGCTTGCTGAACATGTGCCATATGGGGCCCCTTTGAACATTATCTCCAGGGCCTCTTTTAGTTCCCAGTCCACTCCTGGCTTAACCACCCTGTTACTAGCAAAATCGGCCGTATTTTCACAATAGTTTGTACATTTGGACTGCCGCTAATGTGTCTGCCTAAAGCACTTCAATTATCTGTAAAAGGCCTTCCCGAACTTCTATTCTGTATATCTTTTGCCACAGGGACTTACGATTGACAGATTTGAACGCCATAGCTAAATCTAAGAAGGAATTATAGTGTCTTGTGCTTTCCTTGCCTCTTGGTCCTTTTTTCCTGCCGAGTGATTAGATGCCCAGTTGTTTCCTAAAAGGGAGGACAATGCCTCTGAATGATTTACATTGGATTATCTCGTGGCTGTGCATGCCAAGACACAATGGTGGCTGGTGAGTTTTTGGATTGGAGGGGTATAAACATTTCATATGAAGATGTAGGAGGGACCGAGAGAAGTGAGGGAGTCTGAATTTGCCAAACGGATTCATCGAGGTGGGGGTTTCCTCCCCATGAGAAGATTTTTTAAAATATTTGGTTATGGCCCATTTGACAGCATGATGTCTGTGAACAATTGTCCAAGGAAGCCACACAATTTACAATCGGTTTTGTAAGGTACCACATATAAAAAATTCAATAAATGGTCACATAAAAACATCATCATGCGGGCTTAATGCCAGTAAAACATGCCGTAAACGAAAATGCCCATACTGGCTGCAACAATGTAGGCCAGTATTTATTGTAAGAACATTAGTCATGTTGTCTTTGTCCATAATGCTGTTAAAACATGACATGCAACTGTAAGAAAATGTCCCTGCTGGCTTCCCCAATGTAGCCCTACCACAGGGTTGTCCAATTCCAGGCCATGAGGGCCAGTACACGTTGGGCTTTCAGCAAACTTAAGTATCAGTCTGTCCCAGCATCTATTAAAGAATCATGCCGCCCAGCATGACTCTTTAATAGGTGCTGGGCCAGACCATTACTTAAGTTTATATGATACTGAGCTGGTATCAAGAACAGGTATCAGCCAAACAACAAAACAGAGCCTCCTGTTGTTCTGCATTTGTGGGGGGTTGGCTATAATGCTGTCAGAATGTTGGGGAGGGAGGTGTGGGGTGGGCGGGTGCATCGAAAAACCTTGCACAGGGTGCTGGCAGACCTGGGGCCAGCACTGCCCCCACCCCGTGACACTCGCAATACCTCAAGCAGGGGACGCACATGAATGTGGGGTGAAATAGGCCTGAACGCCACAAATGAAGGCTGGAGTCAGTATGAGGGCTCCCTAAAATGAAAGGCCTGTTGTGAATTGACATGGAAATAAGGCCTTGCCATTTCAAAATGAAAAGGAGTGAATTTAGGTGTCAAAACTTGGAGATGCCTAAACATTTTCATTGCCCTACCGAAGGGAAAGTCACGAGAAAACAATTGCAAAAAGTCTGAGAAAGCTGAAGCTATATTGTCAGAAATGGCAGCATCCAGCACATAAATAAAAATGCCAGGATTGTGTGCAAGCCTGCTCAGCAGAATGGAGCTGTTTACTGTGACAGAAATAATTGTGTGCAAAAATTATTTTTTTCTTTTATATTAAAAACATGCTCAGAAATATGTGTGCAAAAATATAATAAAGAAACTGTAAATTTTGTCCATCATGAGCCCATCACGAGAAGACAAAATAATTTGCAGAATCTACATGGAGATTTTGAATTTTGGCAGAGTGAAAGCCATTCACGGCCGGAATTGACAAAGGACATTTCAATTATGTCTTAAAGGGATACTTTGAACTTTCACATGTATAGCTAAAGTCTTTAAATATACATTATGTTGCCCTTCAGTAATCACTGTTTTGCAGGTAACCACTGTGCAAGGGTGAAAGTGTGCAATTCTAAGAGTTGATTTAAATGTAAAATGGTTGCAGCCGAGCCAGGCCAGAATCCTGGTTTAATTTCTTTGCTGTGAATCCCCAAGAGTGAAACTAGATTCCAAGCTCTGTTGTCAGGGGGACGAGTTGAGGAATTCTCCTGCTCCGCAAGTTTTATGACTAAAACCACTTAGGCCATCATAAAAACTGGCCATCAGCCCTTGAAGCTCTGGGCTAATCTAAACAAAAGCCTCCCCCTTGACATCAGAGCCAAAACCAGATCACTTCCTAGGGTGGGGGTCAGAGTCCGGAGTAGTTTCACACCCATTGCACAGAATGAGAGATATGTTGTTTAGGGGATACCTTGAGAAATATTCATGTTCAGGTTTCTGAAAAGCTGGCAGCGACCCGCTTCTGATGAGCCAAAAAAATGATTTTTGTGACACCAAGACACCACACGTTATGAGGGAAAATGTGGTTGTGATCTCTGTATAACTGTGAGAACCATGGAAATTAGAACAAATAAGTAAAATGTTATCCATATTATGCCCACTGAGTGCCACATTTTTCATTAATATAGTTTGGGAGAAAATGAGAAAATACTGTAGCTTCACACCAATAGGTTGCACAGACATCAAACAAGGTTTATGTGATTCCCTGAAAAATGTAGTATTAAGAAATGCTGACATATGTGTCATAATATGATGAGAAAGGGCATTTGTCATACAGTGAAATTTCCATGTGCAAAAACCAGACCCAGCCCATTGTCTAAATTAGATGGTGGATGGGGTATCCTCCCTTGGTTTCCCAAAACACACCCACATTCTTTGGACCTATTGGCCCACCGATGGGAGGGTACCCTTGAACATGGCCCTATCAATTTTAGAACTGTGACAAATCAGTGATGTCACTTGCCTTATAAATAGGTCACTCTGTTTCTGCCTCAAATCAGGACTCTCCCTACTAGATCTCGAGGTGTGCAGCTGACCACATTTGGAACCATAATTGCAGAGTTGGGCCTACATCTTGGAGTGAAGGCAGAAGCCAACTGGAGCTGGAGACTTGGGACAGAGAGAATCATTTACTGACCCCGGCTGTCCCAGCAGTGAGGCCCTGGTGCTCCCTTGATGTCCATCCAGCCCTCTCCTGTAAGTATTTACATCCGCAGAAATAGATTAAATAAGCCCTATATTCTTCAGCATTGCCATAGAGATTCCCCCGTGGAAACCCCCCCTATCTTCTTTGTTTGTGTATTTCAGTAATGTTCCCATGGACAGATATTTCACTTGTCCGTGCATTGTGGTAATTGTTCCCAGTGAAAATCCTTTGTGTTTGTGTAATTCAGTCATTTTCCCATGGAAAGATATTTCACTTATCCATGCGTTGTGGTAATTTTTCCCAGTGAAAATCCTTGGTTTGTGTAATTCAGTCATTTTCCCATTGAAAAATATTTCACTTGTTTGTGCATTGTAGTAATTGTTTCCATTGAAAATCCGTTGTTTGACCCTGCATTTCTGTCGTTTCACTTGAAGAATATTCAGTTGCTTGTGTAGAACCCTTGTATATTCTGTTTCAGTAAATCAATTAATTCCCACATTATTTCACGGGATCGAAAGAGTTAGAATTCGAAACTAACTCTCTCTTCCCATTGTCTTGTGAGTCATTATAAGTTTAAAGTGTTTCCCCAAAGAATCAAATCCATTGTGAGATAAACACACATGTTTCCATGTGTTTAAAAGGTGTTCTATGTGCATCTGTCATTTTAAACCCAAACCGTTTTTCCTATTGTGAGTAATCCCATTGCTCAGAGCCTACCTGTTATGTGCCTGTCATTTTAACTGAAAACCAAATTTCCTATGTGAGTTCTCCATTGCTTAAAGCGTGTCTGTCATTTGCAGCCTTAGTAATAACGATTGTCATTTGATTGTCGTTGCCCTGGAAATTTCGCTGAACCTGTCTAAAACTGTTTTTCTTAGTTCATCCCTCTTCCCTACTATATTTTGATTACGTATTTACATTTGCATTCTCTTTTTATATTTTTCATGTGTTGCATGTACTAAAATCGAGTTTCCTATTGTACGCTAGCTAGTCTGTTCTGAAGCCCAATTTGTCTCCTAGTCTAAGCAGCGCAAAGTACCCTTGTGTGCTGTCCCATAGCAGTTGTCATAGCAAAGTGAAACCCCATTTCCATTCATTGCTGTTCCCATAGTGTTTCTGAAAACCCCATTTAAACCTGGTGTTCTCAGTCCTTGCCACTGCCTTCCACCCCAAGCTGACAAGCTTAGTGGAGGTCTAGGGGGCGGTGAGGGTTGCTGGGACTCAAGAATCTTTTGTGCGTGCATGCACTTTTCTGTGGGGTGAATTCATTTACATGGTGTTTTGAACTGTTGATTGTTGGGGTGAAATCAGTAAAACAAATCTGTGTGCCATCCATGTTTGAGTTGTCTTAGTGTGCCATTTGACTAAGAATACTCTGAAGTGTATGTTACCACCCCCTCGTAGTCATTGTAACTGTTTATTACATTTTCCATTAAATCATAAATTAATAAACTATTCATTGACAACACACCGGCCTGGTTCCTGGTCTATTGTGACAAGGGGTGCTGGTGGAGGTTGGGTGCGAGACGAGTTGAAGGCCTCCTTAAAACGAAGTGGCATTGTAAAAATAAAAAGCGTTTTTATTGTGCGCATCATTGATTTGCAAGGGAAAAAGATCCCTGACTTGCTTGTGCTGCATAATGTATCGTGACAGGAAAGTAATCCCAGCATTCCAAAGTAATCAACCCATGGCCGACAATAATTTAATAAGCACATTTCTGCCATGCCCACCTCCTTACTCAAGGTCCAGAGAACATCTTTAGGTTCCATCTGGTCGGCAGATTCGACCAGAACCTGTTCATCACTAACTGCGGTTTTCTCTCCATCGCCCACTGCTGGAAAGCCTTGTTCCCTATAGAGATGACTTTTTTCAGGTTTTGACCTTAGCACTGAACTTTTCCTGGTAGACAATTCTTCGGGTGTTTTTGACGGCGCAATTGATGTACTGCAAAGGAGCCTGATCACTTGTCTTCAATATAACATCCAGACCCGAGATTTGCAATGATGGAAGCGTCAAAACAGAGAGAGCTCCTGCACATTAGCCCAAGAAATAGAAGAGAATAGCTTTCAGCGGGCCCTCCTTTGACACTCATTTTACTTGTCAGAAGACAATTATGGCAATTTTCCCAAGCAGAGGGCTGTGCGAGCGCAGCCAAAAGGAGCAATTTGTAAAGCTTGCTGTCATTCGTCTGAAAACGTGAGTTTCCCTTCCTTAAATCGAAATGATTATCATAAAATTTGGATTAATGTGCCACACAATGTCTCGCGGCAATGGTAAAAGTGTACCAAAAAAAGTAGTGGAACTGTGGTCTCGGCAGGGGAGAGGTAGGCGGAAGCATAGTGCAACATGTGACAAGGTGTTGCAGCCGGGGCATTGCAATAGACTAAGTGACTAGTGACTGAGGCACCTATTACAACTTTACACTTGCACAGGGACATGAATGGCCCAATCCTCTATATAGAATGGTGAGTATGGCCATAACAAGTAGAGGAAAGGTAAGCAGAAAAAAAGAATCGATCACTGTCTCGCGTCCACTTTGGCCATGCTAAGTAGACCACACTCTTTCCAAGAAGATATCCCACTGCTAGAGGTACAGTGTTTCTCTTGCCCCTTCTTCTGGAACTCCACCCATCAAATGTCGAAATTAAATATTCGGCTTGTGTGCAAGAGCCCTGAAGAAGTCTTTGACAATGTACTCAAAACTGAAAGGATTAGGTAGGGGCCTGGTGACGAGCGGCGGGGGTTGATGAAAGTGCCATCACTCGAACGTTGATTCCCAATAACACCACGAAAACGAACATTCCATAACCGTGACTTCTTCCTATTTTTCTTCCTTGCAGAACACGTACATCGCAGAAGCTATTTCAAATGTCTGTGACATTCAAAGTGGGTGCGAAACAAGAGAGGGAGTGAGGCACAGAAGAGTGAAGGGGAGTCTACTTTCCACCTTTGGCCGGGAACAACTGTGTTTTCAGGTTTTCGTGGATTTCACTTGGTGGGGTTAAAGTCTGGGGTTCTAAGGGATCGAGTTCTACTGTGAGGACCCTCGGCGGCCTCGGATAAGAAACAGTGATTGTTGACAAGCCCAAACAACAAGCTAACAAAACACACAAGAGACATTCTTACTTCTAACAAATAAATCGATTGGTTAAGCCGCACATACTGCAAATAGGTTCACAGGGGTTCCGAACTGAACCAAAGGGATGCCAGTTGACGCCCCTGGTTCCCCTTAAATGCCCACCCCCCATTTAAGAGGCAGGTGAACTCAACTTTGATATGTAGCATTTTGAAGGGGTAACTGGAGCAAAGAAGCAGCATGGTGTGGTTCGGCAGAGGGAAGATCTCCCCGTACCACTATCCCTCCTGAACACATCATTACACAGCCCACACCAATTCCATCGCCTCCAAGCAATGTACACGTTCCCCACTAACTGTAAGTGAGGACTATTCCATACTACCCTCAATAGTTTGCCAGTAATAAATGCAATGTTGTAAAGGCTGATCGGCCCAGTCACTATGCAACATACAGGGCTCTGTTGCTTTGCAAAGCTAGGTTCAAATAACTACAATAAAATATAAACAAAAATAACATGGGAACACTAAACATGTAGTTTGCAATAAAAAGATGCCCTCTCAAGGAGGAAGCAAAATGTTATTGGTAAGATATACCTCTCAACATACTGAGACTCCAAGGTGGGTGATGTCTGGTGTTTTGGGGGGGGTTGGTATTGTAGGTGAGAGCCCATTGCACTGTCTGGAGGGTTATGAGGCTTGCCGTGAGTCTAAACCTGAGTCCAGGGTGGGTGAAACCCGCCAAATGGGCCTGTGTAAAGCAGCATCGTTAAGCACATTATCTTTAATACAAAGCCACCACAAATAACCTCTAGTAACGTGGAGAAGCCGTGTGGGAGACGATCAGGGGCAGAGGCGTAGATAGGGTAGGGCCTGAGCGGGCAAGGCCCACCCAAAATCTGTAAATGCCCACTCAGCAGCGCTGTGAGGGCCTTCACGGATGTTAACGTCATTAGCTTCAAGCCCCACTTGTTAGACAATCCTGGCTATGCCTCTGAGTCAAGGGGCAGGGGGCAAAGGCAAAAAGGAAGGGCTGATGGGCAGAGGTGCATGTTGGGGAACCTGTGCAGTCAACAACCGCCAGTTGTGCTTACACCAAAGTGTTGGGGGCACAGCCTAAACAAGGACTCAAACACTCGACTGCCTGAAGAGCCTCTGGGAGACTAAGCCCGTCTATATGAGCCACGACACCGGGCGATTCTAAGACAGTGTACTTTTTGGGTATGTTCCGAGGCAGAATCCCTCTGGAGACGGGAAGTTCCTTTCCTGCTGAAATGATAAGAAGGAACATAAATAAACAGGCTTCCTTTGCGGCGACTAGAACAGAGACAATTGCTGACAGCATTGCGGCTTCTCTTCCTTTGCCCAGATACATTTAGACAGTTGATACTTGGGTGTATATTTGTATATCAGCATCAATGGGCACATTTGCCAACCGGAGCAGTGATGGGTTCCGGCATCGTACAGCGCTGCAGGCTGTTAAGGTGAGGGAATGGAAGCATTCGGGGCACACTCCTATTTGGCTAAAAGTTTAAAACAACTAGGCCTCTGTGTAAACTTGCTCATAGTTGTTTCCAGTGACCAATAACCGGATGTTGCACCGGAAGTACCATTGTTTTCATCTGCCTCACAGAGTTTCAATATGATGTGTCTCTCTGGGGTGAACATATACCCAGCTCAGGAAATGGGCTGCAACAAGACAGAGCAGTGTTCCCACAGAATTGTCTTGCCCGACAGTTGCCCAGTCCCCAGACCCAAGGGCTTGCCCACGACACTGACGGATCTGCTCTGAAGCGCCATTATCCCACGGAGATGCGACCCGCACTTTCAGGAGACTCTACAGCGCTGCTGAGTCTTCTGAAAGCGGTCCGCTCGTTGAAGCACAAGTCGCTTGTGATAACTCAGCTTTAGAACAGGATACTCCCAGCAACATCTCTCCTCAAGCCAAGTTATCACATGCACGAGCAACCCACCTTTCAACAATCAAACACTTTCAGTAGACTCGACACGGGAAACTGAATACAGAAACAGCCAAAGCCTCAGATACCTGTTGCAGCTGTCCAGACTGGTATATATGTCCTTCACTGTACAGACATGTTTTTCTTAGGGTGATTAGAATGACCAATCAAAACTGCAGAGTCCAACTTCCATTATTCGCTCAAATGTTTCTTATTGAATCACTATCAGACATGTTTCAAATACAACATTGTGGACATTCTTATGTTCCAATAATGCTCTTTGCTTTTATGCAAATCGCCTGGATTGGGTTCTATGAGGCAATACTGTATTGCATGACCTGGCCTGGGGCCATGCCTCTCGCCCTGCCCCCTCCTCCCCACGGTCCCAAGCCTCCCAAGCATGAGGGTTCCCCCAGTAAAATGTTTCCATTTCCAGGACTGCATATACTGAGGCCCCCAAAGTCATTTACTTTTATGTTTATAAAGTGAGGCACGCACAGAATTGCCAGATTACTTCTGGCATAACACATGGTGCTGGCTGATTGCTAGTGATATCATATGATATGATTGGTTATTTATAACACGCTTAATACCCAAAAGTTTCGAAGCGCGGACCCGGGGATCGAACCGGTATTGCTCCGTGTGGTCTTGCTTCCAAGGCGAGCACGTTTCACCCATGCGTTGCACCCATGCTACCCATTTGTGATTGGTGATGGACCAGAACTTACACGAGGAAGTAACAGTAACAAGTTTCTTTCAGCAACAATTAGCGAGAATGGTAGTGGCGCTGGACACAACACTTCCCCATGTAAACAACCAAGATAAAGAGTTGCACATGTTTATAAGGCCCTAAATATAATTGCATGCCTGTGAGAGAGGAGCGTCTACAATCGGCTGCAGTCGGGCACTGGGGAGGGACTGACTTGGGGTATAAATTGGTATGATAGGTAGAAACATGAAAGTATATTGAGGCTTGTGTTTATCTTCTGACATTGTCATCGAGGAAGCCCACTATGGGTGAAATGTGATCATTGGTGTGAATATGAATGTGTTTCCCTTCATTAGGTCAATGGACACCAGTGATAGCATGAGCTGGGTCCCAAATGATATCCAGTCGGGGGCACGTTTGGATTTGTTTCGCATATTCCCAACACGTTTGCTCTTTGAAGCAACGTTGAAGCCATACACATGAACCGAGGGAGGCTATGTTTCTTACAAATGACTGCGTCACATCTGATTTTCAACACAGAAACTGGTTTCCGTTTAATTATGTAGTAACAATCAGATTAACAGAGCCCATAGGGATGACACATGTTTCGCCACCCCGGTGCCTTTCTCACATCTGGGCATTCATTATCTCAAAATTATGAATGTATCACTTTTGTATATTTTGCGTTGCTCTGTCCATAAACTGTCCCTGGGTTTAATCCCACCGCCCCGATCCTAGTTATCGATCGTATCCATTTGCGTCGGTTTCTCAACTGGTTGATCAGAAAGAAACCCACTGAAATGAACCGAGGGAGGACGGTTATTTCTCGGTGCCGCTCACGTTTTACGTTTGTTTCATAGTGAGTTCCGCAGTGATCTACTTGGACCCTTATGTCTGAACGTACATGGACCAACATCTATTAGACATAGCCCAAGTCCATTCCTCCGGTACGAAGTAATGTGTTTTTGTGCTAAGGAGTATGATGGACGTACTCTGTGCATAGAGAGAATATAATGAAGGATGATGTTCATGCATAAACCTAATGTCCTGCAGGAGCTGCCCTTTATCAGATGGGGGCCTGCCTCTTTTGCTCCTTACTTCAAGGCTTGACTAAGAGTGAGGACTGGCTGGCCTTCTACACCTGCATTGTTTGATTGTGAATGAGGTGCAGACACATCTGGGCCCGATTCATGGAAGCGTTTTATAATGGCGCAATCCCATACGAAAACGTTCTGTGAATCAGGCCTATTGAATCGGGTGCAGTGCAGCTATGAAATGTGTGTTGCCAATGAAAGAAGGCAGTGTCTAAATACTTAGGTTCTACGGTGGGTCGGAGTCATTTGCAATGGCAATACGGGTCGATGCAATACCTTTATATCAGAGCTGGATCTTGCAGGCTGGAACTTCTTGCCAACCGTACTCCAGTTAAAGCAAAATCAAGGTGTGTCCTGCAAACTTCTGGAGACCCACGGGTTTTCTTTTTAACTCTTCATTTCATCCTGTGATGCTAGTCCGCCTTGTGCAAGGGGCCGGCCAGCGAACTTGTGATGTAGAATTTGAGAAAGAAATATTGGAAATCAGAAATGTAATGCACTTTCACTGCCGGATAAATAGGTACACAAGCATGCACATTACATAGAAGCATCAGGACCCGGAACTTTATGTTCTCGTGTCAACATGGTAGACATTCAAAATGGCAGCCGATGAAAGATGACATCTTTTGTGTTGTTTCTAAACACCCCAGTAATGCCCCATGCTTATTTCCAACCCCAAGCAATCCATTGGAACATTTGAAATGGTTTATGGACACATTTAATTTGTGACAAAGAAATGTGTACTAAAACACTTTTATACATACGTTTGTATTTGCAAATGACACCTGGACAGGCATATCATCCAAACATGGCCTGTGTTTCTCGCTGCTCTGCATTATCAAACCTGCAACACCTTATCTGATAGAAAGTGCACCCCAAACATTTCATCAATTGAAAATAAGAAACAGACACGTGATTCAAGGAAAAGTAAATAATTCAAGGAAAACAGCAATATCCAAAAGTGCACAATGAGAGAGCGAGAGAACAGAAACTGACATCAATGGGTGGCTTTGCAATTGATTGATTAATGCCTGAAGCAAATGATTCAAGTGAGTTAAAATCCTTCTACTGCTCCACTAATATTCTAGCTAATCGTTATTGACTGGTGCAAATTAATTAGGCCAACAAGCAAAGTCAACCTTTCTTACTTGCATTGTTTAGAATCGGGTTTTTCTTACGTAAATGTGTCTCCTCTGACGAAATACGCATGATTACGTCTCACTTTGCTTATGTCGAGTCTGTTTTCACATGTTCCTAAATAATTGTCTTTACAATTCAAGATGTATCCCAAT
Source organism: Ambystoma mexicanum (assembly GCF_040938575.1). NCBI lineage: Eukaryota > Metazoa > Chordata > Amphibia > Caudata > Ambystomatidae > Ambystoma > Ambystoma mexicanum. The sequence continues at coordinate 234,167,476 of NC_090928.1, read as the reverse complement.
TGTACATACCCTTAACACTCAGTTCTTGAACGCAAAGGTTGAGATGATAATTCCAAGATTGGGCCTCATTACGGGTCTGGCGGTAACCGTGCCGGTGATACTGGTGGGAATGCCGCCCGACCCTTAAATATCTACCGGCGCCTGACTTCGCGGTGCCACCGGGGGATTACAACAGCGGCAGCCCAGAAAACTCAGGAGAGGGCAAATTGTAAGTCCTCTTTCCCATAGAGTCCATAGAGCCTATGGAAGTGGAGACATGGAAGCACCGGCACCGTTGTTAACGGTGCCATTGCTTCCGTGACGGTGTTGCCTGCCATGACCGCTGTGCCCGGCAGGGTCAGACCTGTCGGGCACAGCGGCTCCAGCAGGCAAACCCCTAATTTGCCAGTCCGAAAACAATGGTGCCGGTAAGCTTATCAGAACCATTGTTTCCTCGCCGGCAAACTTAGAATGAGATCCAATGCGTTTGATAAAAACGTGTGTGGTGTAAATTTGTCGATTTGTTTATAGAAACTATTAGACCTCAGCTACATGGCTCAGAATAACCACACAGATTCACAATATCTTCTGGTTATATTTGGATCCTTCACATTTTCATCCTTATGATTTGCTACGATGGAAGAATAAATGTTCCAGTTTTATTCAATAATGCTCACATTTCAATAAGTGTATATCAAGGGAATTCAGAGACATAGAACCCATATATAGATATTGGTGATTCTTGATGAACCTGATCTTTCCCATAGAATTGATCTTCCAGAAAGTGTATTACTTGAGTTAAAAGTTATAGGATATTTGAGGTTGTTTGTGGAATACTTAATAGCAGACAATGGTCCTCATTACGAATTGGTCAGTATGGAAATAAGGTGCCGGTAACAACGTATACCAGCACCTTTGCTCACCGGTCAACTGCAAGTCTGCCGGTGGGGGCTCCGATCTACCGGTAGGCCTGACCTGTTGGTAGATCAGGCCCATACCGGCAGATAAATGACTGAATCACCGGCACCGTAAATAACGGTGACAGTGATTTGAGCAACCCCATGCCATGGAGTCCTCCGTGGAATGGGGAGTTACCAGTGTCTCTGCCGCCCATAACATCCCAGTAACACTGGGATATCAAGTGGCGGAGACGGTACAGTAGTTCCCCGGTATCCCACAGGAATTACCGGCGGGATACCGGGGAACACATAACGAGCCCCAACGTATTTTAAATAAGGTGTGTAATACTGACTGAGCCATGTAGTTCCCCCACGCTGTTCTTTGGTTACAGAGCTTACGTTTCCATGTGCAAATGCTACTGCGCATTGGGAGCACCTTTTTCAAGTGTTTCCCAGTGGTGTTTATTAAAAATAATGAAAGGAGTGATTGAATCTCAAGTGTCGTTTTGGTTGTGTAGACTTCTGTGCATGGAATGTTGTATTTCTTCACCTTTCCACATATTGGGCCTCATTATAACTATGGAGGTAGCCTTTCCTCTAAGAGCAGCATGGCTACCCGCATACCGGGTACCAGGTCTGGGTTCCCTGAATGGGCAAATACCGGGCCATTTCGACCTTGGAGGGCCCGGTATTTCCCCATTCAGGGAAGCCGACCCCAGTACATCCCCATTCCCATTTGAGCCCCCATAGGGCTCAATGGGAATGGGGATGATGCTAGCAACGGGCCAATTAATGACAAGCCCGTTGTTAGCATCCTGGTCCGCTCGCGGGACCCGCTAAGGACGCCTGGTATAACCATGCGTCCTTAGCGGAAGAAAATGCAAAATAAAGATCATCTGCTTGAAGTCATTGTTTCCCACAGAATCAAGGTTTGACCCTAGACAACCCCTATTATCAAATAGCTGCGTAATCTACGACCATCCACACAAACAATCTTCCTGTGCTAAATGCTCTACTGATCTACTGAAAAATAAAAAGGCTCAAAGGAAATGTGCCAGGCCCGGCCTGTTACTTTAACATGCTTAAATGCAAAACAAAACAAAAAGACAAGTGGGAGCAGAGCTCTGCTAAACTCGCAAGGGCGCAGGGAGCAGCTTATCACCACAGCAGAGCCTTGTGTGGCAGCTCACGCTAGAACTTTTGTTTCCCCCAGATCCAGGCAGACCATGTTTCCAGGATTTTCGCTCTGGGGAAATCCGAACCTATTCTTTCTCACAAGATCAGTCAGTTTCTAAGCGCTAGCTAGTAAACCACTTGCCCAAGAACAGATTATTTTGCTGTATTTGGTAAACAGGTTGACCAAGCAACAGAATCTATCACTCCATGGTGAAATTGCGCCAAAATGTCAATGGGCCCACCTTTGCTTTCATAATTACGCTTATCAGAGGCGTAGCCAGGATTGTCTAAAAAGTGGGGCCTGAAGCTAATGTAGTTGGGCCCACCGCAGTGACTTTAACATCTGTAAATGCCCAAATAACGCTGCTGAGCGGCGAGTGGGCATTTACAGATTTTGGGTGGGCCTGGCCTGCTCGGGCCCTACCCTGTCTTCGCCTCGTCTGTACACAGGCTCCTTTGCGAGCTGCCCTGTATTCCCAGCTGCCACATTCGGCGCTTTGTTGGGCACACCACAACTCATGTAAGAGTGCATGGGGTGTCTAATTTTTTTAGCACACGTACATTATTGTAAAATATTTCCTTGCCAATATAATGTGGTTTCTGCTTGCAGAATGCAGATGCTTATTTTTGCATGGCTGCCACCAAGAGCAGGTGTAGGAGAGAGGTTTTAGAGCTATTCCAGCAGGCCAGCTGGAGAGGGGTATCTGTGCTTGCAGCTGCAACAGTGGGCCAAGATCAAATGACCCACCGTGAAGCCCTGGCCAGGTGACGCTGCCATTGTACAGGCTCTAATCGCTGCCTTATCACTCGGCTTTTGAATGTTGCTTACTGGTGGCGCAGTGAGCACTGCATACATGGCAAAACTAATGGCATGGGAAGTGAAAATAGGAAAAAAGCTAGCATGAGATGAGGAGTACACAACTTGTGAATGTTGTTTGTCTTTTTACACACCCACTGACCACTCATGGCCATGATAACGACTGTGGCCATTGCTATGCACTACCTGCTTCGACCCGCCTAAAACACACACCCCTATGATCTCTTTGGGCTGGCTCTGTAATTTTAAGGTGATACTCTATGATATGATGTGGCATTTATAACACGCCTGTACACAAGTGTTTCTAGGTGCGACAAGACAAGGAGGGGGAGACAAAGGAGGACAAAATAACAATCTTACTAGCCCGAGTGTCTAGATCGCGCAAGTGCAGGGAAGAGGGAAGGGGAGAAGTGGCAGGGGAAGGGGGAAGTGGAGTTAACTCACAAGTGCTGCCAGCGGGTGGCTCATATGTGCAGAGAGAAGGGACTGTAGTGTTGCAGATACAGACCCTTAAGTGCTGGGGGAGCCCGGAGGCAGTGCGAGGGCAACTGGAAATGCAGGAGCCTGGACCCGAGTTCAGAGGGTGACCAGGTGGGTGACCAGTGCGTGGAGCAGTCGGGACATCAGCAGGGGAGAGGAAGAGAGAAAGCGGAAGCAAAAAGGAAGGTTTTGAGTTGCTTGCGGAGCCGGAAGTGGTTCTGCTCAAGTTTGAGAGGGAGGCCCCAGCCGAGGAGATAGATCTGCCCCCAACTCTCAGCTTGGAGGAGCGTCTGACCCTCAGAGAGTTGGAGGTGGATGAGCGGAGAGTGCAAGAAGGAAGATGTTCTGGAATAGAGTAGAGTGGGATGCTATTTGTATTGAAAGCTAATGGCCTAATTGCAACTGTAAATCAGCTCCCGGTGTAATAACATTTCTTCACCAAATGTGCCTTCCTTTAGCCATTTTATTTCTTAGCAAAACATGTGGGTTTGCCTCTTTCTTGCACAGAAGGCTTGTTAAAAACAAGCATTGGCAGAGCCAACAGTTTGACATACACTGACATCATATGCCCTAGTATTAACACCATTTGCCAGCTGTTGCCATCTTAAGGCCAATCAATACAATTATGACGGTGTCTGAAGAATTCCAATCCCAGGCCTTCACAAAAACCAAAGTTGTTGGCTTTGCCAATGCTTAGAAGCTGCCATCAGCCAAGACAGGCCTTGTACAGTGTGGCGCCTCCTAATGAACTTCTTTGACATTATGTCATGTGCAAATTAAAGCCAGGCACCATGGATCAAAACAGTGCCCTGCTGATACCCCTTGCAGAAAGCATGTGACACGATTGTTGGACTTCCTAACACTACGATGATACCCTTTCACCCTTCAGCAGCTACACTTTAGACGTGCTAGCAAGTTCTCAATAACCCGGTTAGCCTTCTGGCATGGTGTGGCAGCCGGTGAAGGTTGCAGGCTAATGCAGGTTGGTGCTAGGTTGAATTTCACATTTACATGAGCCTGGCCTTCCCTGGGCACTTCTCCCCGCGTTGCCCCTGTCTTGGTGGTAACAGGATGGGTTCTCCAGGGTTAATGATCTTGTCCATCAACCTGCATTGTGCCACCTCTGTGGGCACACTCTTTGCCACATGTGGCAGTTGCATACTTTCCCCCGGCACCGTGACCTCAAGATTCTAAGCACAAGACGCTCTGGATTATAGATTTGCTGTCTTGAATGCTTCTATCAACTAGGCAAGGAAGCACAAGTATACACCGTCCAACACGCCCTCAGCATTTTATCCTTTCAAGAACTCACTGCCCTGGCCTCCATGTCCCTTAAAACCCCTGAAACCCTATTTGTGGCCAGCACTGGCCTATGGGGCAATAGGGCAATGCCCGAAGTGCCAGCCCATCATTTAGTATCTGTCTGTTTTTTTCCCAGAATAGGATACGATTTTTGGGAAAACCGTGCAAGGTTACTACACCAGTGTTGACCAATGCTCCAATGCAAATGCATTATCTGCAACATATTTTTCCCAAAATAATCCCTTGGGTAGTACTCAAACAGTCTATTCTGAAAAGTAACGAATTGAAATGTGTGATTGTGGGCCCCTGTTCCATTGGTGCCTGGACCGATTCTATGTTCCAGTCTGATTCTGATAGTGGCCAATCTCACACGCAGTGACTTTGACTCTCCTTCAGGCCCACAATGAGGGCTTTTCCATGTAAACACCCTCGCACAAAGTGTTATCTAGGTGTTGTTCTTGGACCCGCACTCCACTTGAAACACTGTTGACATGCACCCCATTGCTCACTAAAAACCCTCATGATATGATATGATATATGATATGGCATTTATAACACGCAAGTGTTTCAAGGCGCAACGAGGCAAGAGAGGGGGAACAGAGGGAAGATGATCCTACTAGGCCAGATGTCATTCCGATCGGGCAAGTTCATGGGAAGGGGGAAGGAGAAGATTGCGGGGGAAGGGGGAGGGGACAGTGCAATACATGGGATAAAAGAATAAATAACAATAAGTAAAAGTACGGCCAGCAGGTGACAAGTGCAAGGGTAAGTGCAGACAACAGGTGTCAAGTGCTGGTAGTGGGACTGTAGGGATACAGAAAACAGTCCCCAGGTGCGGGGGGTTGCCAGGATGACACTTGAATGCATGAACATTGATGTTTAAATTTGGAAGACACTTTCTCCATGTCAACGCCATATCCTTAAACACCAAAGTTTAGGAGAAACTGCAAGTGGGAACCACCACTCGTGGTGTTTATGGTTTTCACAGGATTACGAAGAAAGAAACCCAGTTTATAAGTAGTGCATGAAGATGAAATCAAACTAGAGGGACCACTTACCTAGGAGCAGGTTCCTGAAAACGGATTCTTTGTTGGCTGAATGTTAGATGCTCGCTGGCGGCCATCTTGGCTAGGGCATGTTCAGACAAACCTCTTGATGCTTTGGTAAATCCTTTGTTAATTAGTCTATTGTACAGCAGTTCACACTATCTTATTTTTCTATTTCCACAGCTGGAAGCTCTCTGGGCGTACATGGTCCTCTTCTCTGAACACATAAGACACAACAAGGACACGAGGAACATTGGCAGACTATCGATAGCAGGTAATGCCTTTTGGTTGTAACATTCAATCGAAAACGACAAACCATGTAGCCTCATGTTTCATAGGGTCATTGGATCGCCACAGCATTGCGTGTAGTGCTCCACATCTTCCGTTGTGCATCACAGCTGCTTTGCCAGAGCTGCACGAAACACCTTTTGATGTCTGCAAACAAATCTTTTTTTGAGCACAAGAGTACTGGGAGGTTTTTATACTGGAGATGTAATCATTTCAGCAGAAAATAATGAATGAAATTCAATTCCAGGGATTGAAGCCTGGAGATTTAGAACAGAAAATAGGGTTGTCTGTTTATGACGTGATATTGTTTACGGTTGATTTCCACAAAAACGTGAACATAGTCAGTGGTCGAAGTGAGCGGGAGCGGTTGGGAGCGGTGCTCCTCTACTTCTTTCAATTAAGTTTTACTGTTCCTATACTTTTATTTTAAAAAGAAACCGTTCCGGAATGATTGCGTTTTAAAATAAAAGTGTAGGAAGAAGTTGCAACTTGCACTTTTGCCGCAAACGATTTTACTTTAGATGTAAATGTCAAAGGATATTTATACCGCGCACTATCACCACCATAGTGGTCCCCTGGCACACTGGCGGATCTGAAAAAGGGGGAGGCTTAGGGTGCGTTAGTAGGATAAAGTTTGGAGAGAGAGCAAGGGAGCTGTGATGTGCTGTTGGCAGCTTCAGTTCAGGCTTTTGGTGTGGTATCCGGTCGGAGTCTGTTGTGTGCAGTTGTGTGGGGTTCTGTGTGGTGTGTTTGTTGTTGCGGAGTGCTGAGAAAACTGCCATAATAAATATGTCGGTGTTAATGTCCCTAATGATCAATGCCCCATATATAAACATAATACCCTTCAGCTATTTCAAGAAGCATTCAAAGGCTTAAATAGGTGTGCTAAGATTGAGGTGTCATGGGTGTGCAGGATGGCATCTCTGAAAATGTCAACACTTCCCCGGATGCTTTATGTTTTCAAAGTACTACCTTTTAATATATATCTAAGGAGAAAGTGGCATTAATCCAAAAATAGTTTTTCTACTTTGTGTGTGTGTTTAAGTGACCGCGACTTACCAAAAAAGTGGTATTAGGATCACGGGTGAAGGGAGGACTTGCATTGCCAGGTGTGGAGAAGTGTTTATTGGCTTCCCAATTATGAATGGCTCTTGAATGGTCTTGGCCTACACGAAGTAGTGACATGGTCAAAATAGAATGGGACACTACAGATAAAGACATGTGGGAAATCCCTTGGGTAACTTTGCATCTTAAACATTCTCCGCCGACTGAAAACTTTCATCACCAAACTCAAGAAGATGGTATTGGCGCTAGGATACAACCATTTCTATCTCTCACCTAGAAACTGACACTGCACACCTGCCAAAGTCAACTCTGGTTTCACCACGGGTTTACCCGGAGAACCATTTAGTGCCTGGGAGTTTCTCAAGAGTCGGATATATTTTCCAATATACCCGTACTCTATCTTTTAAAGATTGCTAAAACAATTTGTATTCGAGAATTCTCAGCGTTTTAGACACACTCTTCTGATCCATTGCATCGTAGATCAAAAGAAATTGGAAGCAGGTCAGAGAAAACCAATTGATTTTGAGAATTTAGTACTTGGTCCTTCGACCCCATAATTCTACAGATGTAGAAGATGTTCATGAAAAATGTGCATACAAGAATTCCTGGGAAAGGGATTTGGGCAGGACCACCTCATGGAAGGAAATATTGGAAAAGGGAGTCATATTATCTACAGGTGTCCCGCTTGCACCTATAGACTCTCTTACAAGTGGTATCTCACCCCAGAGAGGTTGTATTGTATGTTTCTATTGATCTCTGGGGAGTGCTTGAGAGGGTGTGGCGTTCTGTAGCTCTTACGTGGTGAGGTTGCCCACACATTAAACCCCACTGTAAGGATATGTCCGGTATCAAAGGGGTGATGGATAAGGGTCTGCCTGAAGACCCGTTAGCTTAACATTAGGAGGATGAGCTGAACAAAGACATTTCCTGATCGAAGCTACAGTAGATAAAGGAATCACACATATGCTGGTTGCATCCTGCATTCGAATTGCACAAAAATGGAAGCCGGCGGGACATCCCCCGAAGTCCACTGTGCTGCCCTTTTTGCACAATGAGAATACAGGCATGGGACATCTATAAAATGGAAAAGATCGCAGCCAAAAAACAGGGTGGAAACTCATCGATTTATAAATATATGGCAAACCTATGAAAATTATGTAGACGCAGATGTATGATCAGGCAAATGGAGAGATGTGTTTTTATCCAGCTTAATGATCTTATAGACTATTTGAGGATGTACTTCTATCATGTTTGAAAGATACCAGATGCGATTGTTACAGGCAATGCTATGCTTTGTGGGAAGAAGAGAGGAGTTGGATCTACTTGAGTGATCATTAGTACTCTGAGGCAAAAGGGAGAATTGCACGCATTCCCCGTACCCTGTGCACAAGCCACAGACTAAAGACATGTGTGCTCTCTTCCGATCCCTTTCCATCTCTTCTTCCCCAGAGTGTAACATGCTCTGAAAGATAATGGGCAGTTCCCCCAAAAGATCTTCAGTTCCATTTTGACATTTCTGGATTGGCAAGGAGATGCTATAGTTAGACTTTCTTCAGGGAGGGGTAACTGAACTCGTGTGTTTCAGGTGAACTGCCAAGTAAATACGTCTTGAGGATTATAGGCAAGATTTTATAGTTTATTTTTCAGTTTAATGAAAACGTGAAACTTTTCTGTCTATCTAACCTATAGGGAGGTATCTGAACTAGTGGCCATAGTCGGGATGGTGACTGCCTGCATCCTGTGCAGCGCCATTTCTTAGAAAAATGGTGCTTCGGGAAAGGAACATCTTCACTCTTGGCCTCCCACCAGATATGTAATGCCTCATTGTGTCTTTTGCGCCCTTTGGTTGGTTCTCCCTCCATCCCAGCACGCAAAACAGTCGCTTCATGAACCTTGCCTCTTTGACTCCCTGTTCAAAAGAGTAAATACACTGACATCACAACTTGAATTATTTAGCAGTCTTAATAGTGCTTTCTTTATGGGAGCTTGCATAAAATATCTTCGAGAACATTTCATCGTGAACCTAAAATTGGTACGAATTTAGCGCCCATCTGAAGTTGCTTTTGAATTGTTTATGGTAATGGCAGCATGCTATTACTGTCCAATCTTCTAGCCATGTGGAGTCTCGCCCGGGCACTTAAAAAGTGGGCACAGTGGCTAAGGTTTCAAGATGACTCCCTGCCACGTGGCACACCATACACCAGTCCTCTACTTTCATGTCTTCATTAATTGCCCTCTGGAAGTCAACTAAATTGACTGGACATAAACCAAGCTCAGGATTGGAACCGGGTTTCCCCTGGGCATGTAGTCATCCCGTAACCTTAACAATGAGTATGCATTATATACAATCATGCTTCACAAAGGATTGCCATCACAAACCAGAGTAGAGAAATGATCTGTGCTGTCACATTCGTGAACCAGTTTCATCTGCGCTGGCTTCCTTTCTACCAAGCACATTTTTTTTTCTTTTCTGTAACTTAAATACTTTATTATGTATTGTAAGTGAGCTCGTGCCAAATCTGCACATTAGTTGATTGGAAAGGCTCCAAGCAGCAGTACTAGAAAGGAAAGTGGCTGATCAGCTGCGTCTAGCGATTCGCACATTGCACATGGCTCACTAATCAACTGCGAATCAAAAACGAGTGCCATTCCCAGCACATTCCCTTTCCCGCTGAATGCAGAGGAAAATAGTACACAGCAGCGCGGGAGCCTGCACGTGGTGAAATAAGAACGCGCCACCGCTCTGATACATTGAAAGCACACAAAGCCAGTAGGCACATTGGTGGAAAAGGAAACAATGTGGTGGGGATCCCACAAGGGCTGGGGTGGGAGAGGAGTTTGTGGGGGGTGGTGGTGCCCGAAGGGCGTGGTCTAGATGGGCGGGGCTGGTACTGAACATCCGATCAAATGAATCTTTGGGCCTAATTCACAGAGCGTTACCCATGGGGGTTGTGTATATATTATAAAACGCTTCTGTGAATTGGGCCATTTATTTGGTTCATAACTGTTTTTGCATCCAGCAATGCTGGAATACTTTTTAAAAAAAGAAGAAAGAAAAGCGCCTGCGTCGGCTGCATTGCCTTTTACAGCGGAGTTGGCACTGGTGTGTAATACACAATGCTCGCTACATGTACAACTGATTCCTTTCAGTTGTACATGTAGCGAGCAGTGTGCATTACACACCGGTGCAAAGGCTGGCGGTAAAAGGCAATGCTGCTGTCGCAGATGCTTTTATTTATTTTTTCTTCTTTTTATTTTTCTATTCCAGCGTGGTTCATTGGCTTGTGCGACTGACTCTGGCCGGATCACATGTTTGCTTTACCCTGAATGCCCAGTTAAAAGTGCCATGCCACATTAGCAAAGTATATCCAGGCTGGCTGTGCCATTGTTGGCCAGTCTAGCCACATAAGAACATTTATTTTGTTGCTTTGCCCCTGATGTGCAGTAAAAAATGCCATCCCATAATACATATATATATCCAGACATGCTGCGCCAATGTAGGTCAGTCTAGCCATGTAATGGCTTATCATGTTTGCTTAACCCTTGATGCCCAGCAAAAAAAGGCATGCTTTAGTTAGAATATTTGTCCAGACTGGTGCCACCAAAGTAGGCCACTATGGCCAGTTAAGAACAGCCAACATGCTGGCTTACCCTTGATGCCCAGTAGAACATTCCATGCCACTGTAAGAATATGTGGCCACAATGTTTCCACCAATGAAGGCCAGTCTAGCCATGTAAAACATTTATCATGTTTGTTTTACTCTTGATAAAAATTAAAACATGCCATGCCATGCCGCCAGTAGCCCCCCCACCCTAAAATTAGAGGCCTGCTGCCTGTCCCCTTACACACAAGCACATTTATACAAGATTCACTCTCTCATTGACCCGCAAATTCATACAGCATTCAGACAACCCCTTGCATTCATCACACATGGACACATTCATACAAGCACACTTAGACTACCCTCATTGCATGCACTCATACGTACAAACACATTGCATACGCATGAATAACTACTGTACTTATCTGCTTGAACCCTCAGCACACCACCACCGCCTCAAATGACTGGATTCCCTGCCCCTCTTCTCCTCTGATCAAAGTAATATAGAGGGAAAAACTCCTCTCCTGTCAGTCAGCATGGTGCAAATGCTGGTAGCACAATAATGGGGGGGGTGGGGCAACACTTCCTGCACCTCACCGACCTCTTGTTATTGTGCTCTATGTCTTTTGAGGAGCCCAAAGGGCTTGCAAATTATTTAAAATATGTGTGAAGAAGATGCGCCCCAGTGCAGAGAACGGCACCACAGCTCCTCGTGCAAACAGAGCCCCCAGGGTGGCTCTTTGCTTAGTGTGCGAGATGTATGTCTAGATTAACATTCTAAACAAACATTAGGGTGTTCATCTAAACGAGTACATGTCTCATCCAAAGGCGGTGCCCCCGGCCTTTAAAGAGGAGCTGCCACTCCCTTAATAAACTCTGCTGGGATTGACATCCAATACTTGTGGACATGACCTATGCGCGCTTATTCCGCTCGTGTTACCCTGAAAGCATTGCTAATCATATGCACTTTGCACTTGCGTGTTCACCAAGACCTTGCTTTAATTGGAGTAGGGGTTTGTGCTTCCAGATGATTTGGAACAAAATGATTTAATGCAATTTCTTAGCTTGTGAAGGAGACCTACTGTACTTGACCTTGATTACCAGCCAGTAAACATTAGTGGAGGGTTCCATTGCCCACTGGTGCCACAATGGCCGCCAGAACTCATTTATGTTAAAGTGCCTACTTGGCGGTAGTGTCAGGGGTTCTGCTCATGGAGATATGTGTGGTGCTTAGTGCCCGACAGGGGTAGACTGCCCTATAGGGAACTCTGGAGATTTTCTGGTAGGCCTCTGCACCGTGGGGCTATTTTGTATGGTATTACCACATTTTCCCATAGGAAAAGGGCTGGGCTTCCTGAAAATGTGTAATATGGGGCCACTTTGAACATTATTTCCAGGGCCCCTTTTGGTTCCCAGTCCACCCCTGGTGCCCAATACTGTCAGGGAACACAGAATTCAACAGTGTGCATGTCTCCAGCATCTCCTGGTGCTAGCACTGAACGTCTAAGGTGTCCGACAGTCAAAGGGGTAATAGAGTCAGGGGCACCTGTGGGAAGTAGAGTAAGGATCCCTTGTGCCAATGTGTTACATAGTGCCTAGTGCCCAGAAATTGCCTGATCCTATTCCCTGGTGCTCAGTGGAGTTAGAATTTCCAAAGCCAATTAACGCTAGCAACCCGGTGTCTAATCATTGCAACATCCACAAGGAGCAGTAGCGAAAGGGATGCATTCCCAATATTAGCAGGCCCCCCACCCCTGTGCCCTATGGTTTCTGATGCCCAGTGGGTAGAAGTGTCTGAGTTAGAGTGCCCAGAAGTGCAAACATTTCCACTGGCCATTAGTGTAGGTCTCGGATTGGTCAATAGTTCTGCAGTGCACAGGAGCCATTCGTGCCAGGTCCCCCATATGCTCATGATGCCAGGGTGCCCAGTGTCAATAGTTCAGTAGTGCCTGTTCTGCAGTTTTGAGTGGTGGCATGGTCACCAGGTCCACAGGGCCCCATCAGCCTTAGCTTCCATTTTCCATTTGCACAGGATGCATGCAGCCATCATATACACACACCTGTTGGCTTGGCCTGCAGCGCAGCCTGCCCAGCATTAGCGCCTAACCTGACCCACAATATATAGTACACATGGAACATGTGGCATTTGTTATTAGCAGTGTATAGGGACCTGACGTTAGAGAATGGTAAGAGTGCAAGATTAGATTGAAAGAAAATCACCTTCCTCTTTCTAAAATCCTTAGGTATATTGGATTATTGTATTGTCTGGATTGATTTTACACAGTGATCATTTGTGTATTCTTTAATGTTTTATATTATGGTGCATTGCAAAGTTCTTCAAGCTACAGCTCTCCAGAGGTTTTGGACTATGGTTCCCATGATCCCTCCTCATTGACTAAACTGGCCAGAGCAGATGGGGGTTGTAGTCCAAAACATCTGGAGAGCCCTGTTGCGTGACACCTGGTGTATGGTGTGCGCATCCTTTTGAGATGTTTCTTTTCAGTGTTGATGATATAGTATGATTTGGTATATGATTTTATCTGCTGATCAAATAAAACTAAACTGAATTAGTGGCAGGGTTCCAGTGGTCACTGATGTTTATTTGGCCAATAGGAGTCACGGTGCAGAGAATCCAAAGGTGCCCTGGTCCTCAGGCTGCAACAATACCAGGGTATCGGGTAATAATGTCCCTATATATATGGTCGCCGTACATAATGTAGCTGGGAAAGGTTTGTGGCAACATTATATAGGTGACCATATATATAGGGACGGGGGACAGGGGTAGCAAGGGTGTCCCCCGCTCCGATTGAAAAAATAATAGGTTTTGGGGGTTATAGGGGTGTCCCCTGCATGTTCCATGTAATAATATCTCTGCAAGAAAAAGCCATACTTCAGAGAATTTTTTGCATGCCGACATTTTTGCGGGGACATTATCACATGCAACCAATACCAGGCCTTCGGTGACCAATTGTGTTCAGGTCTCCAGTGTCTGAAGCTGTAAGCGGCAATGTGTGGGTTATCCAATTATGTAAGGAAAACCGCTGCCTTAACGGCTGCACATTGGTGTACAGGAGGAAAACCAGCTAAATTGCTTTTGTTTGAGTGTTTGTGAATGAGCTGGGCCAGCATTGTCATTGAAGGGCAAGCTGAGGCTGCCCCTGGACTGCCAGTGTTGAGAACGTGGATATATATGTAAGGCCTGGCTTCCCATAAAAAAACAATGGTAGCCCCAAGACGCAGAAAAGAAATTCAAGGCACTTTATCAGTTCCGAAAATGCATCTAATTGGACGTGAAATGCGTTATACTGAAAACAAAGTTCATAAAAGGCACGATTCAAAAAAAGTTGTATTCCACAAATGTTTGCCCTTACACACATTGTAAAGTGTGCAGGTGCTTGGATGACAGTTCACAAAGAGGCCTCAGAATGTGTGCAATTTCACAAAACTAGGGATTTCAATGAGGGGGTGGGGAGGGGCATATATTTGCATTTGTGGGCATATCTCTTATACCCATCCCAAATGGTATATGCTCACAAAGCTTAGGAAAGGCCCGCCCATTCCCCTGTGCTAGTTGAACCAGGTGCAGCGGAATGTGCAAGACGCAGTTCCTAGTACTTGCCACCAAGTGCTGGAACTCCCTACCCCTTACCATCAGAATGGAACCTTCCTTTTGCTCCTTCAGAGCCAAAGTAAAGAGCTGGCTCTCTGACAAGTATCAATAACTGATTTGTCAACCTACCCTCTACCTTCTTTCTGTCTCGCTGTTTGTATCACTGCCTGTCTTTGCACTGTCGTCCAACTGTAACCACTGGCGACTTCCTTATGCTCTTACTAGTATTTAATTGCTCTTCAGCCTACCTGTAACCTATTGGTCTTCTAGCCTGATGTTTTTCATCTGCCTGCCTGCAACTCTCTCACAAGTTCTCTGCGCCCAGTTACCTCAGGGTTAGGTGCGCATTACAAATAATAAACTAAACTAAACTAAACTAAACAGAATGGCCATTCCTGACACTTAAATTCGACCCAGTTGTTAGGGGTAGAAATGCATTCATTTATTTTGTTTAATTCAGAGGGACCAGACTTCTATGGCCCGTTATACGAAATTGCTCTCCCAGAATGGGTAGGTTGGGTCCTGACAAGGTCAGGAGGCCATAGTCTCCCACCAGCATGAATTCCGCGGGCCAATGAATACTAAAACGTTAGGTGTGCTTCTGACCTATGTGTATTTATAGGCGTCAACATTCGAGCGGCCTGCACTGCCTTGCTGTGCAGTGTTTCTCACCTGTGTGACCTATATACACTGCATTTAAAAACATTCCAGGTTGATGATGAAACGGCGCGGCCTGAAAGTGGGCACAAGGGGTTGGAATGGGCCTGACGCGAGGGGGGAGGGCTGCTGCACCTGAATTTGGAGGGTGTTGTTGAGCCTAACAAAGTGGAGGCGATCCCGCTGAACCCGACCACGAGTGGAACGTGCTACTTCCGGCAGGTGTCAGGAGACAGGGGTGCTTGCTGCAGTTCAGGGGTCTGCAACGTGCAGCTCGTAAAATGGTATGACTTTCATTTAGCGACAGTCATTTTTTCAATGTTTTTTTTGGCCAAATGTTTTGTTGTTGAAAAAACTGATTGAAAAACATAGAGGGGGGGCATATAAGAGGGGGAGGAGCTTAGTGTCAATTTAATAGGTGAAGAGGGGGGCTGAGTGGGAACCCCCCCAAAAAAAAAAATGCAATTAGTTTTTTCGAGAAAGAAAATGTCAGCAAAAAACATTGAAAAAAATCAATAAATGAACATAGAACCCTCCAGATGTGTTATACTTCTACTTCCTTGAGAACTAACCGTTGATTCTGTTGGCTGTAGCTGATGGGAGTTGTAGTTCAAAACATCTGGCGAGCCAAACGTTGCAGACTGCTGCTGTAGTGTGTTTTTGATGTGTTTTTAATGTGACCTCCCTGGAGTTACTTTCCCTCAGGTATCATTTGCGCACGGGCTTGTGCTTCTTTTCTTAACCATACCTGTCAGCACTGGACAGAGAAAGATGGGAGGGGTGGCCCACACACACACCAAGGCAGCATGGCAGCATGTCCACAGCCTGCCTGATCTTTTATACAGAGCAGAGAATCCCTCTCGTGGAAATATGGAGCCAGGGCTGTCAGGGGTCTTGCCAGAGCTAGACCTGACAGCTGAGTAGTCATCCAGTTATGTCACCAGCCAGAAATAGCGTTTCTTTATCCTGAGTTTATGTGTCAGAGTAAACCTAGATCATGGTGCATGTTCCGTCGGAAATGAGCAGTGATCGAAGTGAGCGGGAACGGTCAGGAGCGGTGTTCCACTACTTTTTATTTTTATCTGTTTA